>NC_133531.1:53497035-53809892 GCF_048544455.1 Silene latifolia | reverse complement strand
AAAGACGGAAGGATTCGGGTATGCGTCGACTTCAGGGATCTGAACAAGGCGAGTCCAAAGGACGACTTCCCTTTGCCACATGTTGACATTCTGGTGGACAACACTGCCGAACATGCTCTCCTATCATTCATGGACGGGTATGCCGGGTACAACCAGATTAAAATGGTTGAGGAAGACATGCACAAAACTGCGTTCACTACACAGTGGGGTACATATTGCTACACGGTCATGCCTTTCGGCCTCATCAACGCCGGAGTGACCTATAAAAGAACCGCTACCACTCTCCTACATGATATGATGCACAAGGAGGTAGAGGTATATGTCGATGACATGATTGTCAAATCAAAAGAACGGGACGGCCACATCAATGCCCTCCGAAACTTCTTCGCTCGTCTGCGGAAATATAACATGAGACTAAATCCTCAGAAGTGTGAATTCGGGGTCACCTCCGGAAAGCTCTTGGGACATGTCGTCAGCAAAAGAGGCATTGAGATTGATCCAACCAAAATCAAAGCCCTTCAACAAATGCCTCGGCCTAGGAACGAGAAGGAGATTCGGGGATTTCTCGGTCAGGTTCAATACATCAGCCGGTTCATTGCCAAGCTCACTATGATCTGTGAACCGATATTCAAGAAGCTTCGTGCCTCCGACCACACCGATTGGGACGACGACTGTCAAAAGGCCTTCGACAGGATAAAGGAAATCCTATCCAAACCTCCTATCCTCATGCCACCCCAACCGGGGATTCCTCTATCCCTATACCTGACTGTTACCAACACAGCCATGGGAGCAATGCTAGCACAAACAGTTGGCAACGAGGAGCGAGCAATCTACTACATCAGCAAAAAGTTCATTGAGTACGAGACGAGGTATACCCAACTGGAAAAGACGTGCCTTGCCCTAGTATGGTCAACAAAGAAGCTGCGGCATTACTTGCTCAGCTACACGGTCCACATCTACTCCAAGATGGACCCGGTTAAATACATCTTCGAAAAACCCGTACTAAACGGAAGGCTGTCTAGATGGACACTCATGCTGTCCGAATTTGATCTCAAGTTCGTACCCCTCAAGGTTATCAAGGGAAGAGCAGTCGACGATTTCCTAACAAAAAATCCCGTCAACGAGGATCCAACGACCGACACATGGTCACTTCCTGACGAGGACATCCTTTGTGCCGACTCCGACGCATGGGACCTATACTTTGATGGTGCATCTAATCTGTGAGGCTTCGGGGTAGGAATCCTTCTAATATCACCAGAGGGAGAACATGTTTCGATCTCGGTCAAGCTAGACTTCGCCGTCACCAACAATGCCGCTGAAATGAACCATGTCTCATCGGCCTACAAGCATCCATCACACTTGGCATCAAGAGACTGAGGGTCCATGGCGATTCCTCACTCATCATCAATCAGGTATCCGGATCATGGAAAATCCGATCTGACAGCATAGCTCCTTACCGAGCAAGGATCAATCAAGAGGCCGAGTTCTTCGACCAAGTCGACTACTTCCACTTGCCGCGAGAGAAAAATCAATTTGCTAATGCCCTGGCAAAACTTGCTGCGCTCGTCAACATACCTGACGACATGACATCGATGCCCCTATGTGTCGAAAGACGGAGCGAGGCAGCTCACATTTGTGCCATTATCAACGACGAGGAAAGCCATGATGAACCTTGGTACCAAGCCATCCTCAATTACAAAACCAAAAACGAATTTCCTCCCAACTCTGATCAAAGAGGACAAAGAGCCATCCGTTTACTTGCATCACAATTCGTG
The DNA here is from genome assembly GCF_048544455.1 of Silene latifolia. NCBI lineage: Eukaryota > Viridiplantae > Streptophyta > Magnoliopsida > Caryophyllales > Caryophyllaceae > Silene > Silene latifolia. The sequence continues at coordinate 53,808,117 of NC_133531.1, read as the reverse complement.
ATAAACCAAAATCAACTCTACAAAAGAACACCCCAAGGAATTCTCCTCCTTTGCATTGACCATCACAAAGCCAAAAAAGTCATGGGAGAGGTTCCCGACGGAGAATGTGGCCCTCACATGAGTGCAATGATGCTTACATGGAAAATCACGCGGCTAGGTTACTACTGGACCACCATGGAAGCCGATTGCCGTAACTACGTCAAACATTGCCATAATTGCCAAATCTTCGCCAACATACAACACATACCACCATCCCTTTTATACACCATGACATCACCCTGGCCATTCTCAACCTGGGGCATCGACATCATCGGGAAAGTCAACCCTATAGGCACCAAGGGGCATTGCTTCGTCCTCGTCGCCATCGACTACTTCACCAAATGGGTGGAAGCACAGTCATATGCAGTCTTGACCGCCAAACAAGTGGCCAAGTTCATTCAAAACAACATCATCTGCCGATATGGGGTACCCAATGAAATCATCAGCGATCAAGGCTCTCACTTCCGGGCCGAAACTCAAGCTTTGCTGGACAAATACAAGATCAAACGACATCGATCATCCCCCTACCATCCCCAAACTAACGGAGCGGTGGAGGCAGCGAACAAAACTCTTGTTACCATTATCAAGAAAATGCAAGATAACTACCGCGATTGGCCGAGCAAACTCCCATTCGCACTCTAGGGATACCGAACCTCCATTCGAACACCGACAGGCGCCACACCCTTCTACCTAGCATACGGTAAGGAGGCGGTTCAACCGGTAGAGTTAGAGGTCCCATCTCTACGCATCCTACTAGAGAGTCAGGTCCCTGAGGCGGAATGGACTCGTCGAAGGTACGAACAACTCACTCTTCTAGACGAACGGCGACTCAACGCCTTGCACAACGTCCAGCTATACCAACGACGTATACAACGGGCATTCAACAAAAAGGTCAAACCCAGAAACATCCGGGAGGGCGACTTGGTCCTCAAGTCAGTCCGAGCACCATTACCCGTCGATCTGAGGGGAAAATTCAAACCCAACTGGGCCGGGCCATACCTGGTCAAGAAGATACTTTCGGGGGGCGTAGTGAGACTGAGTGACCTAGACGGGGAAGACTTTACAAACCCGACCAACCTAGACCAACTCAAGAAATACTACCCTTGAACCCTATCAACCAACAAACTAGCCTAGTTTTACAACTAGCATCGGCCTCAACCCTTTTCAAGTCAAGTTCCTCAATATGTTCTGATTTGAAATTGCATGTTTTATCGAGTCTAAGCTGCGGCACCTTGCCCGTTTCGAATGTCCTTTGATCCGTCAAAGGCAACGTCCATTTGCACTAAAACAAAAACGAACCCCCTGAACTACGAGCATGGTTTGATTTCACCTCTTCAGGTGGATACGTAGGCAGTCCCTCTTATGTATGAGGGATACAACCACAAAACCCTTTCAAATTCACAAAACATTTCGAACTACGATCATGGTTTGATTTCACCTCTTCAGGTGGATACGTAGGCAGTCCTTTCTTACACAAGAAGGATACAACCATTCCCACAATAAAAAAAAACATCACCCACATCAACTCCCAAAAAACGAGAGAAAGGGAAAACCATTCCCTTTCCCACAAAAATACAAAAATGAGCCTTTCTCCCTTTCCACAAAATACCACTTTCCCAAGTGCAAACGTTTAGGACGATTCAAATCGAATTGCCTTCATAAAATGGATGGAAGAAACAAGCGTTCACAATTTTCGACACGAGCAATCCTCTTATTTAATTAATAATGGGAAGGATTACAATTTCAACAACAAATAAAGCTCGACGAGTCTACAACTTGTCGAAGCTACGGTGTCAACTAACACACCTCACATAGTAAAACTAGCACAAAACACACAATAACTAGCTAGTACAACATAATAAATCTCACAACAATAATACAACGTAATAATAAGTGGGTAATGGTGGTCTTCACTCTTCCATTCTACCCTTGCCATTTCCCTCGGGGTACATTTTCCCCTTGTTCTTCTTGTTGGCCCGCCTAGCATGGACTTCTTCCTCGGAACGGATCCTAAACGGATCTAAAACGGCGACGGCCTCCGGTCTAGCACAAGACCCCATATTCGACCCAAGATGAGCCAATGCACGGCCCACCATATTCTTGGGGCCGGAACTCCTCCTCTTCGGTGGTCTCATTACGTCGGGAGTAGCTCCATCAACATACTCTTCAAAGAAGGCACGGTTGGCCTTGCCGACCTCTCGATACTTCAAGTCGACAACCTCGTCCTTACGAAACTTGGACCTCTCTTCCAAGGACGGAGCACGTGACCACTTGACATAAGCGGGAGTCACCCATGTCGTGGCAACGGGGTTTGGCACCTCCCAAAGTGGCCGAGTGGCCCACTACCTTTCAAAGAATTCCACGAGCTCGGAGTTCCGGAAAACATTCTCTTGGACAAGAGTATCTTGAGCGGGCACCTTTTGTTGACGCCCCATTTGCCTCATGAGCCTTTCGGGATAAATGAAGGAAATAACCTTCAAGCCCACCACCATCAAAGAATGAGGACTAGCACCCGAAGCGGGCAACCCCGTGAAGGACCTCAAGTGCCACCATGACACCACCCAACGGATATGAGGACCACCCTCCTCCTCCAATCTTGCGGCCCAATAGGCCTCGGTGGAAGCAAAACTATCCGGGTACAACTTCTTCCTCATGGTAAGGTGACGGAAGGAATAAGAAGAAGAATCAACCGGAGGCTCTACATACCTTAGCCTCTCCAATAGCCACACTTGGAGGATCCTTGGCGATCCGAAGGAGGGAGCTTCTCCACAAGAGCCTTCCTTGTCCAAAGCTTGGATAATCTTGAAAGAAATGTAGATCTATATACATAATTAACATACTCATATATGTCTAATTAATTTGTCATAGATTAAAACGGATCTTATGCATGCAAACAATATTATAAATAAAGGAGAAATCATATCCTTACATTGTATGTTTCGGCTATTAGGGCACAAGAGAGATCACCTTTCTCTTCTTGTTCTTGAGCTTTTCCAATGGAAGAATGAAGATCTAAGTACAAGATCTCTCCCCAAGCTTTATACCCAAGGCTTAGCACTTAATCAAATTAATATTATAATTACTAGTATAACATTAATCTTTAGAAGAAAATTGAACCAAAAACTTTATAAAACTCTTATGTGTTTTCGGTTTTTAAGAGAGAAGAAGAGAGGATTTTCTTCTCACTATAACTTATGTTTTTGGATGAATGAATTAGCATTAAAATGATACTCTATCTTTTGTATATTATTAGGCAAAATAAAAGAAAAACAATGATAGTTTTTCTTCCCCAAAACCGTGTAAGAGGAGGGCTATTGGGGAGCCAATGCATGAAAAATTTGTTCTTCACAAGAAACAATAGGCTTGCATGCCTAGACTTGCTTTTTCATCATTATGTTTTATCAACTAAATAAAACAATTAACTAGCTTAATTCTCCCCAATATTTTCGGCACTTTACATAATATGGATCCCATATTATTTTTGTCAATTGTCAATGTGTCACATGTCAAATGTGACATAAATATGTTATGTATTTTTAACATATTAAAAATCAACGTATTAATAAGAATACGTCACATACAAAATTGACTTAGTAATTTCATAATTACTTGTGCCAAAAATATTTTACCATTTATAAATTTCAACTGATTGAATTTATAATAATTCATTCATTTTAATTGTTACATTAAACAATTTATTTCATCCGAGTAATTATACAATTTAATTACTCAGACCGTATCTAATTTAATCATATTTCAATTTGATACGTAAATTTTACTTCCAAAATCGTCCGTCAATTTTCAAGTAATTTAATCAACTCGCAACGTTATACGATTAATTAAATAATCAATTAAGTGTATTGCCCTTTAGGTATGACCTAGGGGTCAATCGATCACCACCGTCACACGACAGTAATGTCAAACTCTAGTCACCAATCATTACCGATATATGTTGACCAATTGACAAGAAACAAAATTACTTCCCAATTGTATTCTTCTAAATGAGATTTAATAATGATATTTAAATCACGTGATCGCACTATTGTTGAGGACACATTTCCCAACAATCTCCCACTTGTCCTCGACAAGTGTGCGTCACCAATTCTCTTGTCCTATTACTATCTCCCACTCAATGCAAGGTGTCTTTCAGGTCGTACTTGCAAGTGATCATATCGAGAGTGGTTTCCTCGATCTGGAGAATAACTGATTGACCGGATTTATCCACACCGGATACCCTCCGAGCGTGGCCCGCATTTCCGATTCATTACTCCTCGAGTGGCCCCGAGATATTGTTATAACCCCGACTAGGGGTGGACAATTCCTATCGCACTCATTCCCTTCGACTAGCCACACCATCATAACCCAAAATATGCCCATTTGACCCCATTTACGAAGGTCGTAGTAACACAAATCAAAGTTAATCTGAAACTGTGCCATCTTAGGCGAATAGTCTTTAGTCAAAAGAATCGACTCATTAGAATACTATAGTAGCTCTCGCCACGACCAGGCTATATAAATTTGCCAGAACTCTATAAGCGGTCATTAGGCCCGACAAAAGTTCTTAACACCGCCTATGTGATCGACTAGTCATCTCACATGACTGTATGGCACTTGAACTTGCCATCAATCGCCTCACACTCTAGTCACTTCGAGACGTCACCTCATATAAGTAACTATGGGCAAAACAATGTTAATCCATGTTCACTTTAACGAGGTTCAATTGTCTCTACAACCCGTTTGGATGTAACAAAGTATAAATTAAGGATAATAGACAAATGCGATTATGAACATGAACAAAAACAACACTTTTATTTCATTTCAAAATCTAACGAAAATTTGGTACACGTTTAAGTCCCATGGACGTAACATGCCCATCATGCTTAGCCTGCGATAAAGGCTTGGTGAGCGGATCGGCTATGTTGTCATCCGTCCCAACCTTACAAATCGCAATTTCCTTTCTTTCAATGAAATCTCTTATTACATGATATTTTCTAAGTACATGTCTAGATCTATTACTAGACTTCGGCTCCTTAGCTTGGAAGATCGTCCCACTATTATCACAATAGAGAGTGATGGGATCATCGGCGGTAGGTACTACTTTTAGACCTTCCGTGAATTGCTTGATCCACATAGCTTCCTTGGCGACCTCGATGTCTTTGCTATGTACTCACCTCCGTTGTTGAATCCGCGATTCAGCTTCCCTTGAAGCTTCTCCAGCTTACGGCACCACCATTGAGCATGAAAACAAAACCAGCTTGTGATTTCATGTCATCCCTATCCGTTTGAAAACTTGAGTCCGTGTATCCTGTAACACGCAACTCATTGTCTCCTCCAAACACGAGGATAGAGTCCTTAGTTCTTCTCAAGTACTTAAGGATGTTCTTGACAAAGAATCCAGTGACTCTCACCCGGATTTGCTTGATATCTACTCGTCATGCTCAAGGCATACGAGACATCGGGACGTGTGCATATCATGGCATACATGATTGATCCAACAAATGAAGCGTAAGGGATCAACTTCATGCGTTCAACATCATGGGGTTCGGAGGGACATTGAGTCCGCTCAATATCGCATCGGTTACCATTGGTACCAAACCCCTTTTGGATTTGTCCATGCTGAATCGTCCAAGAATCTTATCAACATAAGACTCTTGACTTAGTGCCAATATCCTCTTGGATCTATCTCTATAGATCCTGATACCTAATATGCGTTGTGCCTCTCCTAAATCCTTCATTTGGAAGTGGTTACCTAACCACTTCTTAAACGAAGACAACATTGGAATATCATTTCCAATGAGTAGTATGTCATCGACATACAAGATTAGGAACACAACATTGCTCCCACTGAATTTCATGTATAAACATGGTTCCTCAACATTTCGAGTGAAACCATTTTCTTTTATAACATGATTGAATCGATGATTCCAACTTCTAGATGCTTGCTTAAGACCATAAATGGATCTCTTAAGCTTGCACACTTTGTTAGGATTTTTAGAATCAATAAAACCTTCGGGTTGTATCATGTACACCTCCTCTTCTAAATGCCCATTTAGAAAAGCGGTTTTGACATCCATTTGCCATATTTCATAATCATGAAATGCGGCGATCGCTAACAAAATCCGTATGGATCTTAGCATGGCTACGGGGGCGAAGGTCTCATCATAATGGAGACCTTGGACTTGGGTAAATCCTTTTGCCACAAGCCTAGCTTTGTAGACATCATCATGTCCTTCTATGCCATTTTTGACTTTGAATATCCATTTGCATTGAAGGGGTCTTGCCCCTTTAGGCAAATCTACCAAGTCCCAAACTTGGTTTTCAAGCATAGAATCCATTTCGGATTTCATGGCTTCAAGCCATAAGTTGGAATTAGGACTAGAGATTGCGGCTTTGTAGGTGGCGGGCTCGTCACTTTCCATAAGCAACACATCGAGTGTTCCATCTTCCTCGATAAGTCCCACATATCGATCGGGATGGCGAATTACTCGGCCCGTCCTTCTTAGTGGAGGAGGTACAACCGCGTTAGACGACGAAGGAACATCTTCTTGCGTCTCTACCTCGGTTTGTGGCTCTTGAACTTCATCAAGTTCAAAATTTCTCCCACTCTGTCTTTTAGAAATAAACTCTCTTTCTAAGAAGACAGCCTCACAAGACACAAACACTTTGTTATCTTGAGGTTTGTAGAAGTAGTAACCTCGAGAGGTTAAAGGATAACCCACAAAGATGCATTTTTCGGATCTTGGGGCAAGCTTATTATCGGGTTTAGTCTTGACATAAGCATCACATCCCCAAATTTTCATGTAGGATAGATTAGGAACTCTTCCTCTCCATGTTTCAAATGGAGTCTTTTCGGTGGCTTTAGTGGGACTATTATTTAAAGATAGCATTGCGGTTTGAAGCGCAAATCCCCAAAACGAGTTCGGTAACTCGGTTTGACTCATCATCGATCGAACCATATCAAGTAGGGTTCGATTTCTCCTTTCGGCAACACCATTGAGTTGTGGTGTTCCGGGTGGAGAAAGTTGTGATATAATACCACGACTTTTCAAGTGTGAATCAAATTCAAGACTAAGGTATTCACCACCACGATCGGATCGTAGTGCCTTAATCCTTTTGTTCAATTGGTTTTCTACTTCGTTTTGAAATTCCTTGAATTTCTCAAACGCTTCACTCTTATGTCTCATTAAATAGACATGCCCATGTCTACTTAAGTCATCGGTGAAAGTTATAAAGTAGTCATAATTACCACGAGCGGTGATACTCATTGGTCCACATACATCGGTGTGTATGAGTCCCAATAGCTCACTAGCTCGTGTCCCTTTACCACTAAAAGGATTACGAGTCATCTTGCCAAGTAGGCAATATTCGCATGTACCAAATGATTGATAATCAAATGGTGTAATCACATTAGTAGAAATTAATCTTTTGATGCGATTCTCGTTTATGTGACCTAATCGACAATGCCAAATGAACGCTTCACTTGGGTCACTTGTTTTGAGTTTCTTTGATTGAATGTTATAAATATCATTTGTCGGATTTGAGGTCTCTAAAATGTATATGCCATTGATGGAAGTAGCTTGGTCAATAACCAAATCATTCCTAGAAATAGAGCAACGATTGTTCTTAATGACAAAACAAAAACCGTCCATGTCTAGCATGGCGATTGAAATAATGTTTTTAGAGAGTGTAGGAACATAAAAACAATTATGCAAATACAACTCAAAACCGTTTGGCAAAGCTAGAACATAAGTTCCTTTGGATTCGGCCGCTACCCGAGCTCCATTTCCAAGTCGAAGATCCACATCTCCCTTGCTAAGCTTCTCCACATCTCTTAAACCCTGTAAATGATTACAAAGGTGAGAACCACAACCGGTATCTAGTACCCATGTCGTAGTGGAAGTATAATTTATATCAATAACATAAATTTCTTTAGGAATTGTACCTTTTGGAGTAATGAGTCCTTCCCTTATATTTCGCAAATACATAGGGCAATTCCTAAGCCAATGTCCCATGCCATAGCAATAATGGCACTCATCATTAACTTGCTTGAAGTTTTTGACTTTCTTTGCTTTCTTCTTGAACCTCTTGCCCTTTGTAGCAAGAACTTGATTGCTAGAGCTCCCACTAGCTTTGGCATCTTTATCTTCCAGAGACAAAGATCCTAAAGATTGCATGAGGTAGTCTTCCTGAGACGGACTCACACGAGGTCTAGTAGTAGTGGGTGGTTTTGAAGAGGTGATGAAATTAAGGTTTCCATCCGAACCTATCCCGAAATGAAGTTCTCTAGTTGTATCGAAATCGTTGTTGGAGCAAATGTCATCAAGAACATTGTGATAAGAATCAATAGTGATAGGTGCGGTAGCATTTGTTGGATTCATTGTAAAGAACTACAAATATGGAGGAAAAAGAAATATTAACATTTGTCTTTTAAAATCATACTTGTAAAATATCAACAAGATATGAACATTTATATAGTGACCTCTACCCAACTATTATAAATGATTCCAAGACCCAAGTTCATATCAACTTAGGCACGGGATAGCCGATGCAACCTTTATCGATATAACTCGGTGGATTAACCTTTTAATCGATTCTACTTTTAGAACTCTTGGTCGATAAAATTACTGTAATGTTTATCTATAGCCCAAAACACATCAACAAGGGCACGGGATAGCCGATACAACCCTTATTAAATACTTTTGTTGAGTTCAATCCAAATTTCGAATAAATGTGTCCATGATCCAAATTCATATTAATTTGGGCACGGGATGGCCGATACAACCCTCATCAACACGAATTCGGTGGATAAACATTCATCACCCACTTCCCCTACGTAACAAGGTTTGTACCCCGGGATGGCCGAGTGCACTCCCTCGCGAAATAGGTTTTCATGGTTTCTACTATTTGGTAAGGCTATGTCTCAATTAATTGTTTTTGCGAGAGGTCATGTCAATTTATTATCTATCACGTTTTAAGTGAACTAAAGCGGTGAACTACGATAATTCTAATTGACACGGTCGATAAATTCGATAAAAGAAGATGCATGTTTTAGTTATGGCGATTTAGCAATGCATGTGACATAAAATAAAATGCAAGCATAAAATAAATAAATCCTAGTATGACCTTTCCTAAAATAGAAAAACTCTTTAACTATTACAAATTCGGAAACCAACTCCATTGGTCCCTTGAACTTCGGTTGTGGCACGCATCTCGAGGTAACACCGTCTTTATGTATCGCCATTCTTGAAGAAATCCGTCTTTAGGGAACTCCTAATGAATAAAATTACATAATAAATTACATAATTTCCTATTATACATTTGTAACTAAATAAAATAAATTTATTAAATTACAAAACGGTGATACGAGATCACAATAAAAATTACAACCGAATCGATACTCCCATACATTTCGGGAAATACCAATTAAAATCTAAGGCCATACTAAGTAAAATTACATAATTCAAAATTACATAAATAAAAATTATGACAATCATAAAGAAAAATGCAGCATTATAATATGTATGAACATGCTCAATTTTTATGCTAAATCGCCTTTAATTAGCCAATATCGTATATTACTCGGTTTTTACGGATTTGCGTGATTTCAACATTTTACAATCACAAAAATACATAAACTCATATTTATGCATAAGTTAATTACCCTAACCTCTTAGGACTCAAAATATAGTCTTCACTAATAATTTGACCATAATTAACTTTTATTTACAAAATTGTTCATAAATGGGCCAAAAATACAAAAATAAGCTATTAAACTTCAAATAAATCCAAAAATTTCAAATAAATTCAAAATTCAAAATTTAAATTCATGAACATTCTGGAAAAATTCCATGACACTCATAATGTTCAAAATCTTAGGTTAAAAATTTCGAAAAAAAATTTCCGGAAAAACAATGTTGCGGTTTATCGATATTTAATAAAATAATCATAAAAACATGGAAAAAATTATTTTCATTAACTTTTCAATTTTAGATCTGAAAAATATAATAAAATGCAACATTAGACGTTTTTCCTAAGTCATAGATTATATTTTATTAATTTTCATTAATAATGTCACTATTTATGCCATTTTTCTTCAAAAATTCATAAATCATGCTAAAAGACTTCTTTATAGCCAATTATTTTACACACATCTTGTAAAATTGCATGTGACAACATATAAATTTTCTATGACCAGATTCGAAATTTAACTCATATTAACCTATTTTTCTCTTAAATCCATATTTAATAATGAAAAATTAATTTTTCGAGCATAACAAGTGCAAAAATTATGAAAAATTACAGGTTATCTCAAAATAATATATGTGACAACATATCCAAAAACCAAGTGAAAATTCGAAGTATAGCTAATTTTCGACCAAAAATGACATTTTTACTCATAAAATCACATTTAAATGTCATTATTATTAATATGAACAATAAAAATCCGAAAAATTAACCAAAATATCCTAAAACACTTTAGGACCAGAAATATTAACATGCATGTAATTATTTCGTGATATATCATAATAACACAAATTTTACAAGTTTTATTTTGTTATTCATATAACTCGGAAAAACTTTTAACCAATTTGCATGCAAACAACCGTGGCTCATGATACCGATTGAAAGAAATGTAGATCTATATACATAATTAACATACTCATATATGTCTAATTAATTTGTCATAGATTAAAACGGATCTTATGCATGCAAACAATATTATAAATAAAGGAGAAATCATATCCTTACATTGTATGTTTCGGCTATTAGGGCACAAGAGAGATCACCTTTCTCTTCTTGTTCTTGAGCTTTTCCAATGGAAGAATGAAGATCTAAGTACAAGATCTCTCCCCAAGCTTTATACCCAAGGCTTAGCACTTAATCAAATTAATATTATAATTACTAGTATAACATTAATCTTTAGAAGAAAATTGAACCAAAAACTTTATAAAACTCTTATGTGTTTTCGGTTTTTAAGAGAGAAGAAGAGAGGATTTTCTTCTCACTATAACTTATGTTTTTGGATGAATGAATTAGCATTAAAATGATACTCTATCTTTTGTATATTATTAGGCAAAATAAAAGAAAAACAATGATAGTTTTTCTTCCCCAAAACCGTGTAAGAGGAGGGCTATTGGGGAGCCAATGCATGAAAAATTTGTTCTTCACAAGAAACAATAGGCTTGCATGCCTAGACTTGCTTTTTCATCATTATGTTTTATCAACTAAATAAAACAATTAACTAGCTTAATTCTCCCCAATATTTTCGGCACTTTACATAATATGGATCCCATATTATTTTTGTCAATTGTCAATGTGTCACATGTCAAATGTGACATAAATATGTTATGTATTTTTAACATATTAAAAATCAACGTATTAATAAGAATACGTCACATACAAAATTGACTTAGTAATTTCATAATTACTCGTGCCAAAATATTTTACCATTTATAAATTTCAACTGATTGAATTTATAATAATTCATTCATTTTAATTGTTACATTAAACAATTTATTTCATCCGAGTAATTATACAATTTAATTACTCAGACCGTATCTAATTTAATCATATTTCAATTTGATACGTAAATTTTACTTCCAAAATCGTCCGTCAATTTTCAAGTAATTTAATCAACTCGCAACGTTATACGATTAATTAAATAATCAATTAAGTGTATTGCCCTTTAGGTATGACCTAGGGGGTCAACTGATCACCACCGTCACACGACAATAATGTCAAACTCTAGTCACCAATCATTACCGATATATGTTGACCAAATTGACAAGAATAAAATTACTTCCCAATTGTATTCTTCTAAATGAGATTTAATAATGATATTTAAATCACGTGATCGCACTATTGTTGAGGACACATTTCCCAACAAATCTCTCCAAGCACCAACCATGATGGATCTCTACCATGCTCCATTTGCTCAGTCACATGGATAAGGGTCATGCTACCATGGCATCTTGGCCCCTCCTTCTTCAAGACATCAACAAAGAGGTACACATGGACATGGCAAAATGCAAGAGCCCTTCTCCTAGCCACCTCCGAGACATTAGCATCTAATCGGTTTGAAAAGATGTTGATAAGAGCTAACATATCCACACCATGTGGAGCAAGAAGAAAGTTGATTTGGCTTGTTGATAAGCCCAACATGGAACGGAATTTCTCCTTGTAGCACAACCGAGTCGGAGGAAGCACCGGAACACAACCCGGCCACCCACCAATGACTCCAACTTCTTCGGCAAGAGGACAAATTTCACCTTTCGGGAAAACGAAAACATGATGTTTCGAATCCCAAAACCGAGAACATGCTTCAAGAAACGAAGGTTGCACCTTGACTTGGCGAAGCACCAACAATTGACCAACTCCCATGCAAACGAGTTGATGCTTTTCGGGAGGCGACAAATCCCGGCACCATTGTCGCAATGCATTCTCCAAAGCATCCATGAAATATTTTTGTGGAAGAAGAAGAGGTTTTGTAGAGATGTTTTTGTGTTTCGGATGATGAAACAATGAAGCGCAAACGTCCCTATTTATACGAAATGATCAACGCATTTTTCAGAAAAAGGGGAGAGTTGGCTTCCATCGCCAGGCTGCTCGCGCCTCTTTGAGGCTCCTCCAGGATTCCCGCTGTTGACTTGTCTCTTTCAACATGTGTTTTCTCCTGACACCTCAAACCTCCCGCCGGGAACCTCGCGCCTCTTCGGGATGATTCAGGAAATTTTGTGTTTCCTCACACTCACATTTCCTTGTTTTCGCGTTTTACGAAATCCGACACGGTTTCCATGACGCAGCTTTAAACATACGGATTTTTCTTTCTTTTTTAAAAGGGGGGAAAGGGCTAGTCGCCAAGATCTGCGATGGATCGTTTCCATGTCAGTCGAAATGCCGAAATTTTTTTCCGCTTTTTCGCAATTTTCCGGCAAAAATCAAAATCGAAAATTGATAACACGACATCAATTTTCCTCAAAATTCAAGCACTCACAAATTCGAGTCTTGACATCAAAGGCCAAATATACTCGCAAAAATCTCTTTCTAAAATTCTTTCCTGACGGTTTGAGTTTTATATTTTTCGAGTCAATTTTCAATAATTTCGACGCAATTTAATTCACGACACGAGTTAATTGCTCAAATTTTCAAATCAATTCTTTTTGAATTCCAAACGCGACGATTTGTCACGGAATTTTCAAAATTTCAAATTTTAACTTCAAATCATCTTGGTCAATTTTGATTTTCAAACAAATGCTTTACGTGTTTTCAACTAAATGCTTCTACGTGTTTACGTTTATGTATACATGCTATCTGTTGCCTGTTTTCTACACTAACAATGCAGGAACTGGTGCAAAGCAAAAGGAGAATCAACAGCCGATAGCGCTCCTCCGAAACACAACACAAAAAAAAGCCGAAAATCACAAAATAAACCACAATCCAAAAACACATATATATAAACCGCCTTACGCAAAATACATCGACAAACGTCTATCATACAGACACTGGCCTAAAACAAACGTCTATCATACAGACACTGGCCTAAGACAACGAACTAGGGGCTATCCGCCACCTACCGAACTAAGCACTCTCTATCCTCTCAAACGGAAAAGAAAGAGAGCAACAGGGGAAACAGAGGAGCAACAACGAAAGCAGAGGAGGTTACCATGACGATAACCCTCCGCTCCTGCTCCATGACAAAAAAGAAGACAGTGTCTTGCAGACTTCGGATGATGAGGAGGCCAAGAACCATGATGCGATGCACCATTCCGATACTCAACCCCACTCATCAGCCACCCCGTCTATGAGCCACAATGAAAAGGACAAACCGGCCATATCAGCCGCCTATCCTCCTCTACGGAAGCATCCTCCACCACCGCCTCAAATACGGCAGCCTCCTCGGCCGCTACAACCCCTCCGGGATTGACTTCCTCCTCCAAAGCCTCAACGACGGACCCCATAGGTCCCAAACAATACCCTGCGATAAAAAAGCAACAACAAAAGAACGTCAGTCGAAATTTCGGCATTACGACGGCATGAAATGGATAAATCCAAAAACAAAAAAACACAACCTGCAATACAAAAACAAGGGGCAATCCCGCCCCAAACTATTCACAAAAACAAACACAAAAACGACTCGCCCCTCTTTTCAAGCAAAAGACGAGTCAAAACAACAAAAACGGCATTTCAAGACCCATATAAGGTCCGCCAACAACCCAAAATACATTCCCGACACAATGGGGATTTTTCTACGGTTCAAAAAGGCAATTCATACGCTAATTTGAGCCCAAACCGGTCAAAAATTCAAAAACGACCGCAAAACGGCAAACGTGATTTTATCACGCCTCAAAGTGACCTAAAATACCAATAAGGTCCATTTCAAGGCAAACTGACTCAATTCAAGCCCAAACAGGCGCTTATTTGGTCAGACGTAAGACCGTCGCAAAAGGAAAAAATCCAATTTTGCCCACAAGCATCCAACGAAGGTCCTTAGATGGCAAACACGGGTTTTCCCAACTACAATGCAACCTAGTGGGACCCACTACCCAAGCAAATAAACTTGGCATTGTGAAATGAGACGGTTTCTCGCCTCATTCACGTTTTTCGAGCACAGAGAGCGGGAACGGGGACCAAAATGCAAACTAAAAGCAACCCTATGCTCCTAAACAGGTTTCTAACCTAATGCAAACATCAATTTCTTTCGAAATGGGCTCAATCAAAAACGCCCATTTCGATTTTTAGGGCAAAATTTCGCCCTAATTCAATCAAGCTAAAAATCAACAAATTTGAATGGATTCAAGAGGAAATACTTACCTTGAGATGACATTGTTGATGAAAGGCAAGAACTCGAACACGCAAGAAGGTCCCTTAATGGCGATTTTGCGAGATTTTGACGTTGAAGATGAATAATCATCCGCACCTCAACCTCGCGTCTTTTTAACAGAAAATAGGGAAGCCGGCTTCCACTGCCAGATGGCTCGCGCCTAAACCAGGCCTCTCCCTTGCCTTTTCAGCGAAATTTGGGCTTTGGCCCAATTTCGACACAACAAATTCGGATTTTCGTTGACGATATTGAATGTCGTCATTTCCTCAAAAACAAACATAACCAAATAGTGAAAATTCAAATTCGCTATTTTCAAAAAATTTCAAGCAAACGGCGATCAAAACCGCCAACTTCAAAAATAATGGCGAAAATTCAAAATCGCTATTTCCTCAAAATCCGAACGACGGCAATTAAAACCGTCAATTTCAAAAATAATAGCGAAAATTCAAAAACCGCTATTTCTCCAAATTGCAAGCAACGGCGGCACATAAACCGTCACTTCGATCAATAGTGAAGATTCCAAATTCACTATTTCCATCAAATGTCAACGGCGGCACATAAACCGTCACTTCAATCAATAGTGAAGATTCCAAATTCACTATTTCCCTCAAATGTCAACGGCGGCACATAAACCGTCAGTTCAATCAATAGTGAAGATTCCAAATTCACTATTTCTGTCAAATGTCAACGGCGGCACATAAACCGTCACTTCAATCGCTATAGCAAACTCAAATTTGCTATTTTCCTTCAAAATTAGAACAAACGGCGATCAAAACTGCCACTGCAAATTCAAGCAAATGAATGGTGAAGATTCCAAATTCACTATTCCTTCAAATACCAGCAGGGGGCTTCCTCGCGGAACCCACTCATTCCAAAAACGGTTATAGTGAAAATCCAAATTCACTATTTCCACAGCGGCATCACGAGTTCGCTACTTTCAAAACAAGCCCATTCGACGCGGCTACTCCCATGGTCCATTAACCGACCGTTACCAATGGCTGGTAAGCCTTTGTCCGCAACACATCAAGGATACATCCCGATGATGCCTCGGGTACATTTCCTTACCATTGGCTGGCGAGCCTTTGTCCGCAACACATCAAGGATACATCCCGAAGATGCCTCGGGTACATTTCCTTATCATGGCTGGCGAGCCTTTGTCCGCAACACATCAAGGATACATCCCGAAGATGCCTCGGGTACATTTCCTTATCATAGCTGGCGAGCCTTTGTCCGCACCCTTTCAAGGACACATCCCGAAGATGCCTCGGGTACATTTCCTTGTCACGGCTGGCGAGCCTTACAACGCATCGCGGCTGACGAGCCCTCCTCACATACGCACCACAGCTGGCGAGCCTTTATCCGCAAACATGCGGAGACATATCCGAAGATGCCTCAGGTATGACTCCTTCTTATGGATGGCGAGCCTTTGTACGTAGTCTAACGGACTTTAAACGACCCGCACGGACAGTCGACAGACTCTAAAATGTTCCCGACGATAGGTCCTTGGCTCGTACCCTCGAGTCACCTTGGCGTCGCCCTTCCCGACGGCATGTCCTTGGCCCGAATCCTTTCGAGCCGCCTCGACGTCGCTTGGGTCTCCAAGTTGTAATCTTCGATTGACCTGGTGGCCCTACTTTGACTTTCGCCCTGTCCAAGCCTCAGTCAAAGTGGGGGCTCTGTAGATACCCGGTATCTGCTGAGACTCTGATCGGGTCTGTTTCGTGTTCACAAATTAAGATGTGGTCGTTGGGTCACGGTCGAATCAAAACACAATTTATAACTTCACAAACAACTCTACAATTAGTAAAGAGGCAAGTAAAGGTCGGATCCCAAGGGACGGGTATTGAAATGAGATTTCTATTGTAACTAGTGGCGTCTAAGGGGTGTCACAAATTGGGTTGATGTAGAAGGTCACTAAACTAAAATAGCAATGAAAATAAACAAGCAAGATGAATTAAAGGGGGTGTAAACAATTGATTAAAGGCACTAGGGTGTCATGGGATCATAGGGGAATCATGGGAATTGATCATACAAACATGTTCTCAAATTATAAGCAATCAATTATTGTTGTGATGGATTGAGTTGGGTTATATCTTACAATCCTAGGAAAGTTTGGGTCCCGGAGCCGAATCGATTAGATTGTACAACACCTACAAGTCGACTTAATCTTCCCTACTCAACAACATGCATGGTCTAATGAGACTCGAGTTGGGTTATGTCTTACAAGTCTCATTGAAAAGATAGAAGATGATAGTAAATGCAAGGATTCATAGGCTTAGCATTTCATCAAATATAACATGTGCATAAGTTGAGATCAAAACAAGCAAGCAAATAAAACATGAAAGCATATTAATTTAAGCATGAATCATTCCCCATGTTGGTTTCCCCTAATCGCCCATTAACCCTAGCTAAGAGACTACTCACTCATTATCATGTTGATCATGCTAGCAAGGTTGTCAATCATACCAACAATATGAAATATGATGAATAAATGAAAGTAATTAACAATAATTAAAAAGGGATTAAGAGAATTATACCTACTAATGATTCCAATAATAAAGCAAAGATAAAGGAAGTACTTGAATGCTTGATTGAGAGGTTGTCAATCTCCCAATAATAACCCAAATAATCTTCAATTACCCAAAATAAAGGATGAACAAAAGAGAGATTAAGGAAATAAAACTTGTATTAGAACTTGATTAATTGTTGATTACAAAACTAAAGAGAGATTTGATGGATATTAACTACTCTAATTATTGATAAGAAGAACATGCTCCTCTAATTAGACTAATGGGGTATTTATAGTGAAAATTAGGGAGGATGCATTAGGGTTAACTAAGGGCTAAACTAGTAATTACACTTTTTAGATTGAGCAAGGAGGACCCGGTATTTTTCGAAGGAAGGGCTTCTTTCTTCGTAGCTTGGAGAAGAGGAAATCACGCTGTGCTGGAATCCGGGCAGAATAAGGTCGGGACGGGTGGAATTTGGCGTTGGAATCCGAGCGGATTCGAGGGAATCCGAGCGGATTCGAGGGAATCCGAGCGGATTCGAGGGAATCCGGTCGGATTGTGGAGGTGGAATCCGAGCGGATTAGAGCAAAGCCGCACGGATTGTGCAGCTGTGGGACGGCCGGATTGGTGACAATCCGCACGGATTGGTGACAATCCGCACGGATTGTCACTCAGCAAGACACCTTCTTCTTTTCTTCCCTTTTCTTCATAAATTCCTTGGGGATTTCCTTGGGGACTCAAGGATCCTTTCTCAACATTGCTCTTCTATTATAATATGTACAAAGGCCTTCTAATCTTGTCTCTCCTTGATGCTTGGTCATTAAATTCGATCAATTTAGTCTCGTTTTGCCATGAAAATGCAAGATTCTTACTCCTTTCCTACCAAGGGATCAAAATCTCAAAGAATATGCAAAACAAAGAACTAAAGATAAGAAATGACCCAAATATGCACTAAAAAGCATGGGAAAAAGGCTAATTCGGGGGCTAAATATGCGCTAATTATGGTCACATCAAATATCCCCAAACCGAACCTTTGCTCGTCCCGAGTAAAGAGGTGACAAAGACTAGGACCAATACTAACCTATCCTAATAATATAGCCGATATGAGACAATTAGCGGGTCTCACTCCGCCCCTTCAACTCACAACAAGACAACCATGAGGTAGGATGCCTTCTTGCAAGGCAAGGTGGGTCTTGCCAAAATGGCGACACATCCAAACATTAAGCACACAAAATCACATAATGGATGCATCTACAAAAGGAATAGCCACTCCCTCATCAAGTGGCGGAGGCACTAAAGAGGAACAAATTTAAGAGCATGTAATCCTTCACAAATACTAGTTCAGCAAATTACTAAGTCTAAGAGGATGGGACTAAATCACCTCCAAATGGTGTTAAACTAGACTACCTTCGTCCTCAATTTCCAAATGCTTTCGTCAAGAGCGATCGGATGGTGGTGGAATGATGATCCCTATGATGCTAGTAGCATATGACATGACAAGTCTCGAATTCTCTACAAAAGTAAAGGTCATGGATCGTCCCAAGCTTGACTAAGTGGCTTGACAAAAAGGCTTTTTGGGAATGAAATGCTCAAATCTTTATTCACAACGGGTGGATATGACTAGTATTCAAAATTGTCCTCATTTCACTTTCACATTTCAAAAATTTAAGATGGGGTTTGTCCCTTCCGGGCTAGTGTCCTTTGCTTTCGCCAATCGCTTATTAGGCAACCGGTTAACCTCTAGACAATAGCTTTTCGGGGTGATAGTCACTCTGTCTCTGGGCGGCCGAATTCACAACCGTATGGGGGCCCAATTCAATGGATCCCGCACCAAAGCACATCGAAGTGGTACGCCTCCATCAAAACAACTTAAATTTCTCAACTTTCAACAATTCATAACATTTGAGGTTCCTTGGCATTAAATTACTTCCACATGACAAAATTTCTTTGAAATGAGCACTTCAAGCTTATTGATAGAAAATATTTTTGGGTTGCCTTACCACAAGGTCAATCAAGGTCACCTAGACAAGTTAACCAAGTCCACATCGCATCACGGGGTTGGATAGGTGACTCACATGCAAACCCTTGACTAGGCTTTGAGTCATGGGTCAAAAGATACTAGTATGACACTATCTAGGGTGTTTTACAACCATTCTAGTAGGCAAAGTCTTAAGTTGAACAAGTATTTGTAATGGCTTAGTTGCTCTTGTCAAAGTTCCTAATTAGGCATTTTTCAAAACATTTCTAACATGCAACTACATGCCATGATGCAACTAATATAAACATCCTAATGCAAGTGATTCTATCAACTAATATGACATATAAACTAAATGCAAGTCCTAAGTTCACATTGTTATACCGCATCAATCAAAATAAAGCCACATAGTCATCAACATAAAGAGGAAAAAGGAGATTGGAAAGATCATACCATGCGGTCTTCATGATCCTCATGTCTCGGATGTGGCGTAGTCAATCAATGTGAACAATGATAGAACAAACACAATATATACAAGACGATATATACAAGACTACAAAAGGAAATAAGCATGTTTTTGGGTTTTCAATTTTCAAATTTTTATGATTTTTTGAAATTTTTCAATTTTTTTGGATTTTTGAATAAGAGTTAAATGTTAGAATTCCCTTCCCCACACTAATATGGGCATTGTCCTCAATGGCCAAAATGATGGAAATTTTGCAAAGATGATGCATGATTTCTGTACTAAATGCAATCTACACTAAGCTACACTACATGATGCATGGTTTTTGTTATGACGGAGAGGATAATTTAGATTACCTCCCGTTGTGTATGCATTAACTTCCCCAAACCGAGTGAGACACTATTGCTAATGTCCAAGGATGGGTGTAGTTCATGCACACACTATGCAATGCATGAAACTAATTTGTCATTTTGGATTTTGAAATTGGGAACAATAAAATAAGAACACCTCAATGGTACCGAGGTGTGAGTCCTCTATGGGGCTAGTACTACTCCAACAATGATCAAAATTATAATTGAAACAAAGAGAGAAATGGACAAACCATGAGAGGGTAGGAGTCTCCAAGGCTTGCTAATCTTCCATCATGCTATCACCATCACTTTCCTCATTAGAAGTGGTCACATTGCCACTTCCCTTGTCATTTGCTTCTTCACTTTCTTCCTCATCTTGCTCATCATCATCTTCACCATCCTTTCCTTCTTCACTTGCTTCTTCATCAATGTTATCATCAACTTCTTCATCATTACCAACAACCTCATTGTCACCCAAAACGACCCTAGATGCACCCGGAAATAGGACTTCTCTATCCGCCCAACTAGGCAAAGGACAAGATTGATCAAGTAGTCCTTGCCTAGCTAAGTGTAGGAGGGGTGGATATTGAGCCAAGTAAGCATTTTTCCGATCTTCAAAGGCTTGCTTGTGCATTGCTTGCATGAGAAGAGTCACATAATCTTTTCTAGCTTCAACTCCTTCCGGCTTGAAATCTTCATACTCGAATGGGTAAGGTGGTATGACAATGGAAGAGGAGGGAGTTTCAAGATCACCCTTTTGTTGTTGAATAATATACTCGGCCTCTTTAGAAAGGGGAAGTAGATAATTGGTCCGGTGGACGCTTAGACGACAAATCTTTGAAAGCAAGGTGAACGATCTAGCTTCACTAGTGAGCCATCCATACTTAGTGTCAAGGGGGTTATGGGCAACCCACTTGAACTTGTGTATCATAGTATGCAAATCAACAAGATGACCACCCTCCTTTGCTTTGTACTTGTTATCCTTATTGAAGTTAGGATCAAAGTGCTTAGCTAGGATAGTAACTAGGCCGCCATTGACAATAACGGTAGTGCCCTTCTTCCCACAATCAATGTTGAGCCATCTATCTACCAAGAGCCTCAAAGAATTGTAAGGCTTGGTGTGTACTCTTCCAATGTTCAAAGCCGATTCAAGGAGAATAAAATCAAGTTTGGTGAAATGGTTGGTATCTTTCCTTGCAATTATGGTGTTTCCCACGACCTTGTGCCATACTCTTATGCCCGGATGGTGGACCAAAAGAGCACGACTCGCATGAAAGTCCTCAAATTTCCTCTCGGAAATTGCCTCCCAAAGAGGTTCGGGGTCATACTTTCCATAATTCTTAAAATAACGCGGTTCATCACTAAGACCAAAAATTCCACCCAATTCTCTAAAGGAAATGCGTCTACGAACATTAGCTAGACGAAACTCGAGATTCTCCCTATTCTCAACTTTGGTGACTTTCAAAGAACTCAAAAAATTCCAAGGTAAGGGAGGGGTATGTCAATTCCTTTGTTTCAAACAATTTCTTCAACCCCATGGCTTTGAAAAAGGCTCTAGTTTGCTCAAGAACACCCAATTTTTCTAAGGTATCTTCACATATAAATTTGGTGGATTGTAATGACTTTCTAGCAAACTTGACAAAGGTATTTCTATGGGTTTCGGAAATAAAAGTTACCTCCGGATAATGCAAAAGTTGATCGATTTCCGGAGTAGAAGGTGTTGTTGCTCCCATAGAAGGTTGTTGTTGTTGTTGCACTTCCAAGTTTGTTGTTGCTACCACCATAGCCAATGCTTTCTTTGTTTGAAGAGCCTTTTGCCTTTGTGAGAGTGCCTTAGCCTTTGGTGCCTTTGTTGCCTTTGTTGCTCCCTTAGTCCTTGCCATTGATGATTTAACCAAGAAAAGAATGAAAAATCTTCAATTTGTAGTATACCCAAATCGATTTAAAGGTGAAAGGCTTTGCCTTTATGAGATCAAAAATCGACCCAAAGGTTGAAGATTTTGTGCTTGGTTTTGATTTTTATTGAAGAAGGAGTGATTGATTTGTTGTTGGAAGGTGATCGGTCCCGTTTCGTATTCACAAGTAAATAGATGTGGTCGTTGGTCACGGTCGAATCAAAACACAATTTATAGCTTAACAAACAACTCTACAATTAGTAAAGAGGCAAGTAAAGGTCGGATCCCAAGGGACAGGAGTTGAAATGAGATTTCTATTGTAACTAGTGGTGTCTAAGGGGTGTCACAAATTGGGTTGATGTAGAAGGTTACTAAACTAGAATAACAATGAAAATAAACAAGCAAGATGAATTAAAGGGGTGAAAACAATTGATTAAAGGCACTAGGGTGTCATGGGGTCATAGGGGAATCATGGGATATGATCATACAAACATGTTCTCAAATTATAAGCAAGCAATTATTGTTGTGATGGATTGAGTTGGTTTATATCTTACAATCCTAGGAAAGTTTGGGTCTCGGAGCCGAATCGATTAGATTGTACAACACCTACAAGTCGACTTAATCTTCCCTACTCAACAACATGCATGGTCTAATGAGACTCGAGTTGGGTTATGTCTTACAAGTCTCATTTAAAAGATAGGAGATGATAGTAAATGCAAGGATTCATAGGCTTAGCATTTCATCAAATATAACATGTGCATGAGTTGAGATCAAAACAAGCAAACAAATAAGATATGAAAGCATATTAATTTAAGCATGAATCATTCCCCATGTTGGTTTCCCCTAATCACCCATTAACCCTAGCTAAGAGACTACTCACTCATTATCATGTTGATCATACTAGCAAGGTTGTCAATCATACTAACAATATGAAACATGATGAATAAATGAAAGTAATTAGCAATAATTAAAAAGGGATTAAGAGATTATACCTACTAATGATTCCAATAATAATGCAAGAATAATAGAAGTACTTGAATGCTAGATTGAGAGGTTGTCAATCTCCCAATAATAACCCAAATAATCTTCAATTACCCAAAATAAAGTATGAACAAAAGAGAGATTAAAGAACTAAAACTTGATTAATACTTGATTACAATATTGAAGAGAGATTTGATTGATATTAACTACACTAATTTTTGATAAGAAGAACATGCTCCTCTAATTAGACTAATGGGGTATTTATAGTGAAAATTAGGGAGGATGCATTAGGGTTAACTAAGGGCTAAACTAGTAATTACACTTTTTAAGTTGAGCAAGGAGAAGCCGGTATTTTTGGAGAGAAGGGCTTGTCTTTTCGTAGCTTGAAGAAGACAACCCGTGCTGTGAAGGAATCCGGGCGGATTAAGGTCGGGACGGCCGGATTTGGGCGATGGAATCCGAGCGGATTCTGGGGAATCCGGGCGGATTGCTGAGGGGGAATCCGAGCGGATTCCAGCTGGGACGCTCGGATTGTGCAAGGGCAGGACGGGCGGATTGTTGACAATCCGCTCGGATTGTCAGTCAGCGTGGTAACTTCTTCTTTTCTTCCCTTTTCTTCATAAATTCCTTGGGGATTTCCTTGGGGACTCAAGGATCTTTTCTCAACATTGCTCTTCTACTATGATAGTACAAAGGCCTTCTAATCTTGTCTTTCCTTGATGCTTGGTCATTGAATTTGATCAATTTAGTCTCGATTTGCCATGAAAATGCAAGATTCTTACTCCTTTCCTACCAAGGGATCAAAATCTCAAAGAATATGCAAAACAAAGAACTAAAGATAAGAAATGACCCAAATAAGCACTAAAAAGCATGGAAACAAGGGTAATTCGGGGGCTAAATATGCGCCAATTATGGTCACATCAGAAGGATGATTTGATTTGTTTTTGGTGAATGTTGTTGAGGGATTTTGTTTTTGTGATGGAGAGAATGAGGGTTTTGATGTTGTGGGTAGTGTTTATGAATGAATGAATGAATGAATGAATGAAGGTGGGAGGGGTTTTAAAGAGACCGAAATTTTCGAATCTGCAGGGGCAATCCGTGCGGATTCTACCCAATCCGTGCGGATTCTGCTCTTTCTGGGTTGTATAAAACTCGCCTAAAGACGGGCGGATTCATAAGAAGACGCTCGGATTTTCTTGACACGGGACGGGCGGATTTGCTTGAAGACGGACGGATTTCAGTCCAGGAAATTTTTCTTGTTTTCCTCAGCAGAGAAGACGGGCGTCTTCAGTCCAGGACGGACAGATTTGCAGAGACGGGCGGATTGCTGATCAGGACGCCCGGATTCAGCCACAGTCAAAAATTTTCAAAATTCAGCTCAGTTCAGGACGGGCGTCTTTGCTGCAGTACGCTCAGATTACTGAAGACGGGCGGATTCTCCTGAATCCGTTCGGATTGTACCCTTTGTACCCGGATTCAGTTCCATCCGTGCACAATGCATTTCCCTTACCATTCTTCCATTCTTTCTTCAAATTTTGTGTTCTTCATTGTGGGGGCACTACTAAGGTATGGATAGCCTAGGCAATTGTCATCCCCACACTAAGGTAAAGCACTACACATCAATTGAGATTGTTAATCCCTCCCTCACTTCTCTCAAATATGACAATTATTTTGATCAAAGTAAATAAAAATCCAAAAAATGCAATACAAGAATTGAAATGTAAGTTAGGGAGTTAGAAATATTTACAAGTGGTGGTTTAGGGAGGACTCCACCAAACTCTCATTCTTGATGAGATGTCAAGGGGGCATGTCCAAGGTGTTGTTGATGTTGCTCAACACCTTGAAAAAGTAATCGAAAGCTTGTGCATTATCATGGTAGAGGTCTTCAATAGACCTTGGCCCTTGTTTTCGGTCTTGATCGATGGCATTACCAATGTAGGGATTAAAAATCTCTTCAAATTCGTCGTCCCAAACACCACAAACTTCATTGAGTTGATCATTGAAAATCTCTTGCTTAGATGGAGACAACTCTCCCAATTTCTTCTCTTGGCCAATGAGGCCATTCTCTTCTTCCTTGGTTGATTTTGACGAGCTTTGCAAGCTCTCCTTGTCACAATTCACTTGCTCTTTGAATGGAGCATCTTCAATTTTCTTCTTCCATTGGAGTTCCGATTTCTTCCATTCATCCTTTCGGCTATAATGATCAATCATGAAACATGGTTCATGCAAACGAGGAGCTCTCATAGTCTTGTCAAGATTAAAAGTTATGCTTTCATCTCCCACTTCTAGAGTGAGCTCACCATGTTTCACATCAATCACCGCACCCGCGGAGTGTAGGAAAGGTCTTCCTAGAATGATTGGAATATTGGAATCTTCCTCCATATCAACAATGACAAAGTCCACCGGGATGAAAAACTTCCCAATTCGCACGGGGACATCTTCCCATATCCCTAATGGTGTCTTCGTCGATCTATCGGCCATTGGAAGTGTGATATTGGTGCATTTAAGCTCTCCCATCCCCAACCTTTTACTCACCGAGTACGGCATGACACTCACACTAGCCCCTAGATCACATAAGGCTTTGTTGATCGTCGTGTCGCCAATGGTACACGGTATTGAGAAGCTTCCCGGATCCTTTAACTTTGGAGGTGAACTCCCTTGAAGTATTGCACTACTCACCTTAGTGAAGGCGATAGTCTCAAGCTTGCGGATCGACTTCTTCTTTGTGAGGATATCTTTCATGTATTTCGCATAGGCCGGCACGTGATTGATTAATTCCGTAAAAGGAATTGAGACTTCCAAATTCTTCACAATTTCCATGAACTTTCCAAGTTGATCATCAAATTTGGGCTTGGCTTGACGACTTGGAAAAGGAAGTCTAATCACAATGGGCTCCTTCTCCTTGACCTTGTCTTCATTTTTCTTTGAACTTTCTTCTTTCGATGGTTCTCCATCTTTGGAGCTTTGCACAATTTCTTCCTTTTCACTAGCTTCCACAACTTCATCCTCAACTTGCTTCTTCGGTGCTTCATACCTTGTACCACTTCTCAAGTGAATGGCACTAACCGTTTCATGTCTAGGGGGATTACTTTGAGGTGGTAATTGCCCCTTTTGTCTTTGTCAGCTTGAAGATGCTAGTTGAGTCAATTGTGTTTCCAACATCTTGGTGTGAGCTAGAATGTTGTTGATGGTGGTTTCCTTTGCTTGGCTATCTTTTTGCATTTGAGTGAAAAATTCTTGTTGATTCTTTTGCATTTCGAGGACCGCTTTTTGGACATCTTGGTCATTTTGGTGATTGTATGGATTTTGATTTTGGTAACCTTGGTTTTGATTGTAAAAGGGTCTTTGATTTTGGTTTCTCATGGGTGGTGGAGTGTATGTTGTTTGAGGGTTTTGAACATTTTGGCTTTTGTATGAGAGATTTGGATGGAATTTTGTGTTTTCATTGTAAAAGTTGGAATAAGGGGTACCACTCTTGTATGCTTGGAAAGCATTCACTTGTTCATTTGTTCCCCTACATTCGCCTTGGTCATGTCCCAAAGTTCCACAATTCTCACATATCCCACTTGGGATTGATGAGGATGCCGTCATGGCATTAACATGATGCTTTGATGATTTTGAGTTTTCTTCAAGTCTAGCCATAGCTTGTTCAAACTTCAAGTTGATTGTGTCAATGTGAGCACTAAGTTGAGCACCCAATTGAGTAACGGAGTCCACTTCATGCTTTCCTCCTCTAGTAGCCTTGCGAGGTCTGCTATATTGTGAGTTATGGACCGCCATTTCCTCAATGTTGTTCCATGTTTGATTGTCATCAACTTCAGTGAACATTCCATTTGATCCCATATTGAGAATGTTCCTAGAATCTTCATATAAACCATTCCAAAATTGTTGTACCAAAAACCATTCGCTAAGTCCATGGTGAGGACATGAGCGACAAATTCCCTTAAACCGCTCCCAAGCTTCATACAAAGATTCTTCATCCCTTTGCTTAAAACCCGTAATTTGAGCTCTTAGCATGTTAGTCTTTTCCGGTGGGTAGAATTTTTTGTAGAAAGCTAGAGCCAACTTCTTCCAAGAATCTATTCCGAGGGTGGCCTTATCAAGGCCCTTCAACCATTGCTTTGCGATGCCGATTAGAGAAAAAGGAAATAAGAACCATCTAATTTGGTCTTGAGTCACGCCCGTTTGAGAGATTGCATCACAATAGTCGCAAAAGGTTTCCATATGAGAATGAGGGTCTACACTAGGCATCCCCCCAAATTGGCTCCTCTCAACTAATTGGATGAAGGCGGACTTGGCAATAAAATTTCCGGTTAGATGTTGCGGTGTAGGAGTACCATTTGGTAGATTCTCCTCGGTGGGTACGGAGTGTGACGAGAATTTAGGCATTGTAGGTGGATTTTGTGGGGTATTGTGTAATGGGTTCTCCTCTCCTTCTATTGCGAAAGGGTTGATGAACTCACTAGTGGGTTGAACAACTTCACTAATACCTCTTAAATTCCTCCTAACAAGTCTCCTATTGTTCGTCAAGGTTCTTTCGATTTCACGGTCAAAAGGTAACAAATTACCTTGTAACCTTCTAGACATGCAAAATATCAAACAACTCGAAAACAATTAGAACAAACCATGAGGAGTTTTACTTCCCCAAGGCGAAGAAAGACACAACTAATAACAATAAAAAGGAAATCTAAATCAAATAAACACCGCCCCCGGCAACGGCGCCATTTTTGATCGGGTCCGTTTCGTGTTCACAAATTAAGATGTGGTCGTTGGGTCACGGTCGAATCAAAACACAATTTATAACTTCACAAACAACTCTACAATTAGTAAAGAGGCAAGTAAAGGTCAGATCCCAAGGGACGGGTATTGAAATGAGATTTCTATTGCAACTAGTGGTGTCTAAGGGGTGTCACAAATTGGGTTGATGTAGAAGGTCACTAAACTAAAATAGCAATGAAAATAAACAAGCAAGATGAATTAAAGGGGGTGTAAACAATTGATTAAAGGCACTAGGGTGTCATGGGATCATAGGGGAATCATGGGAATTGATCATACAAACATGTTCTCAAATTATAAGCAAGCAATTATTATTGTGATGGATTGAGTTGGGTTATATCTTACAATCCTAGGAAAGTTTGGGTCCCGGAGCCGAATCGATTAGATTGTACAACACCTACAAGTCGACTTAATCTTCCCTACTCAACAACATGCATGGTCTAATGAGACTCGAGTTGGGTTATGTCTTACAAGTCTCATTGAAAAGATAGAAGATGATAGTAAATGCAAGGATTCATAGGCTTAGCATTTCATCAAATATAACATGTGCATGAGTTGAGATCAAAACAAGCAAGCAAATAAAACATGAAAGCATATTAATTTAAGCATGAATCATTCCCCATGTTGGTTTCCCCTAATCGCCCATTAACCCTAGCTAAGAGACTACTCACTCATTATCATGTTGATCATGCTAGCAAGGTTGTCAATCATACCAACAATATGAAACATGATGAATAAATGAAAGTAATTAACAATAATTAAAAAGGGATTAAGAGAATTATACCTACTAATGATTCCAATAATATAGCAAAGATAAAGGAAGTACTTGAATGCTTGATTGAGAGGTTGTCAATCTCCCAATAATAACCCAAATAATCTTCAATTACCCAAAATAAAGGATGAACAAAAGAGAGATTAAGGAAATAAAACTTGTATTAGAACTTGATTAATTATTGATTACAAAACTAAAGAGAGATTTAATTGATATTAACTACTCTAATTATTGATAAGAAGAACATGCTCCTCTAATTAGACTAATGGGGTATTTATAGTGAAAATTAGGGAGGATGCATTAGGGTTAACTAAGGGCTAAACTAGTAATTACACTTTTTAGATTGAGCAAGGAGGACCCGGTATTTTTCGAAGGAAGGGCTTCTTTCTTCGTAGCTTGGAGAAGAGGAAATCACGCTGTGCTGGAATCCGGGCGGAATAAGGTCGGGACGGGCGGAAACTGGCGTTGGAATCCGAGCGGATTCGAGGGAATCCGGTCGGATTGTGGAGGTGGAATCCGAGCGGATTAGAGCAAAGCCGTACGGATTGTGCTGCTGTGGGACGGCCGGATTGGTGACAATCCGCACGGATTGTCAATCAGCAAGACACCTTCTTCTTTTCTTCCCTTTTCTTCATAAATTCCTTGGGGATTTCCTTGGGGACTCAAGGATCCTTTCTCAACATTGCTCTTCTATTATAATATGTACAAAGGCCTTCTAATCTTGTCTCTCCTTGATGCTTGGTCATTAAATTCGATCAATTTAGTCTCGTTTTGCCATGAAAATGCAAGATTCTTACTCCTTTCCTACCAAGGGATCAAAATCTCAAAGAATATGCAAAACAAAGAACTAAAGATAAGAAATGACCCAAATATGCACTAAAAAGCATGGGAACAAGGCTAATTCGGGGGCTAAATATGCGCTAATTATGGTCACATCAGACTCCAACAAACACCCGATGATTATCGGACTACAACATGTTTTGGAATCGCGGCGTTTGATCGATAGTTTGTGTACAACTTTACGTCAGAAAACTTAAAACGATTTCGAAAATAAAACATTTCAAAACATTTCAAAAATACCTGGAGTGTTTAATGCACAGCGATGGGGTCGAGATGACACTAACTAGAGTCAAAACCGACACCGGACCAAAAACCGACTCAAAAATTCAAATCCCGACTCCAACAACAAGTCAAACCGAGTCAACCACAAAAATAAAATATCTCAAAGCCTTCTACCTTAAGTTTTCCCGGATTCATGAATAGTCAAGTACAAAACATGTGACTACAAAACCTAGGATAGAACAAATCATGATTGCGTTTGTTGTGAAAGCGACAACACAGCTCGAAGACGCGCGGCGTGGCTCGCGCCTCTTTGAGCAGCCCAGGTGGCCACGTCGCTCAAAACTCACACAACCACTCATTCTCCTATAAATACCCCTCAAATGCCACCCATTTGAGACTTACGCGAGTGTCCGCCCCCTCTTTTCTCCTTTAAAATTCTCGACTCGACTTCTTAAGTCACAACCCGACGCGTATTTACGACCTACCGATCGTAAACACGAGCCTTACACATTGTTTGGTACCGTCATCGTGCATTAAACAACTTGACCGACCATTTCGACCACTACACCATCACTAAACTTTTAAAACACTCTTCTTACTTACCAAAACGGTTTTAAACCGAGTTTTTCCCGATCAAACGAGTTGTTACACTTACGTCGGTCACTCGCCATAACCAAACATGTAAGTATGACGGTGTAAAAATCCTCTTTTATTATGTTTTCATTTGTTTCATGACTCTAACATGCTAAAACATGCATAACATGAACCAAAACATGGAATAAATGATCCAAAACTAATTTTTGGTCTGAGACAGAAGCCCCTTAGGCCGCCAACTGGCTCGCGCCTAAATGGGGTATTCAGACCAGAAATCAACCGTGTTTGTTCTCGTCATTTCCCTTAATCCATTTTTCATATTTGTAATCGGTCTTTACCATTTCAAGTATTTTCGAAACCTTTTTGTTTCATTTCACATGTTTTAACCATAAAGCATTTTTCACCCTTGGTTCTTCATACCATGGCGGTTAAATCCATGTTTCGG
The DNA here is from genome assembly GCF_048544455.1 of Silene latifolia. NCBI lineage: Eukaryota > Viridiplantae > Streptophyta > Magnoliopsida > Caryophyllales > Caryophyllaceae > Silene > Silene latifolia. The sequence goes on along the minus strand of NC_133531.1, from coordinate 53,777,434 downwards.
TGATAATATTTGGTTAATGACATTTAGAAGGTATTTTAAAGCCTTTTATTTCATTTCCTCACATTTTCAAACAAACATATTAGTCACCAACACAAAATCATCCTTGGTTCCACATACCATGCCGGATTTTAACCCGGGTACGATGACGAGTATCGACTAATTACATTCAAAATGGACTTAAAACAACTAGTCCATAATCATTTTTCAAAACTATTCATGTCAAGTTTGTCAAATCGAACCCGACACCGAATATTATCAAATAATGATGATTATTCGAGTCTAGTTCTTCAAATCAACAAATGCGGTTTAAACGACCCTTTCAAAATCAAATCGGGTTCAAATACCCATTTTCAACACGTTTTATAACGTTTTCTAAATAGTCAGAACACGGCATACAACCGTTGGCTAACCCGCGCCTCAAGCAGGCTCCCCATTTCTCATTTTCAAAACCAGAGGGAGGCCCCTTACACCGCCGGCTGGCTCGCGCCTCTTATAGCCGTCTGGTACAGGGCCTGTTTCCTTCCAGCATTAGTCTAGGACGATCCCGACTCGGGTTAACCCGGATATAGGACGGATCAGATGACTATTCGAACCATATTTGCCAAATGCCTTACTAACACAAATGGATCATGTTATGCACCCTAAACCTAATACGGTAAATGGATGTTTAATTTCCGTCTTGCACGCAAATCAATCATTAATCCAACTCGACATCTTATACTTGATACTTAGATTAAATCAACTGACTTAGAAAGCTCTCACATGTTAGGTTTAAATTATTGGATGCGCATTCATGCATTTAAACCGTTTTATCAACTTTTGCATTCAACCAACCAAGATCGATCAGTAGAGGCCGCTAAACGCGGGCGGGATTGGGTGTCTGATTAAAGGGCTTCCCAATACGTACCTTCACCTCTTACTCAGAAACTTTGGATAGTGGATGACCTTATCCAGGGCGTACGAGAGTCATTCTAGAGATAGGATGCTAAAGAGGGACGATTTCCTTATCTTTAGTACCTATGTCAAACGTTGCTTTGTGCTTCGATTTGACCGAGGTATAAAGTAGAATTCGAACGGGTTCCAGGCATCCCACAAATGCTTGGTGGCGACTCCGAACATCTCTAATCGTTTCGAGACCCTTACCGAGACGAAACCGACCGATCTAAAACGATCCGGTCGAAAGCATCTTTACGCCGCCGAGCGTGGCTTTCAAAAGACCGCTGCATGTCCACATATTGGCTTGGCGTGCAGGTGGCCAGTGACTACGGACCGGTAGGTGGCCCAAATCCACAGACCGAGACGTGGCCCATGCCCACATCCATGTACCATTGGCGACACTACAATCAACAAAGCATTATGTGACCTTGGAGCAAGTGTAAGTGTCATGCCATACTCGGTATGTAAGAGGCTAGGAATGGGAGAGCTCAAATTCACCAACATTACTCTTCAAATGGCGGATTGATCAACAAAGATACCTCTACGGGTATGGGAGGATGTGCCCGTGAGAATTGGCAAATTCTTCATCCTGGTAGACTTTGTCATTGTAGACATGGAGGAGGACTCCAACATTCTTATCATCTTAGGAAGACCTTTCTTGCATACCGCCGGAGCGGTAATCGATGTGAAACATGGAGAGCTCACACTTGAAGTAGGGGACGAGACAATCACTTTTAATCTTGACAAAACAATGAGAGCTCCCTGACTACATGAGCCATGCTTCATGGTCGATCACTATAGCAGAGAAAGTGATAGAAAGAAGTTAGAATCTCTATGCAAAGATCAACCCATGGGTAAAGAAACACTACCCATATGGAAGAAGAAAGTGGATGACCTTCAAGTAGCTCTATTCGAAGAGCAAAGAATTTTCAACAACAATGAGAGCTTGAATAGCTCACCCATCATGACAAGTAATGAATAAGGCCTCATTGGCCATGACAACAAGAAAGAGGAGTTGCCCTCATCAACTCATGACATCATTGGGGAACAAGCTAGTGAAGTTTTCGGTCTATGGGACGATGAATTTGAAGGATTGGTCAATCCTTATATTGGAAATGCTATGACCTTAGACCAAGGCTTTGTTGATCCTTGTCATCACTTTGACTTGGATGACTACAACAATGAAGAGAACAGTGTGCAAAGGTCTACCCAAGACCTCTATCATGAAAATGAGAAAGCGTTCGACTACTTCTACTAGGTGTTGAGCAACATCAACAACACCTTGGCTTTCCCCCTTGACATCTCATCGAAGAATGAGAGTTTGGTGGAGTCCTCCCTAAACCACCATTTGTAAATATTCTAACCCCTTAACTCGCATTTTATTTATTGCATCTTTGTCATTTTTGGATTTGCATTTTTGTGCTTTGATCATGATTTTTGACATGAGAGCAAGTGAGGGACGTATTTTAACGTGTTTTGATGTGTAGTGTTTGACCAAGTGTGGGGATGGCAAATGCCTAGCCTAACAAAGCCTTTGTAGTCCACCCACAACATTTAATAAAGGAGAAGAAGAAAGGATGACACAGAAAAAGGAATCCCCACGAGCGGTGATGCGTGTATTTTATATAGGGTTTTTACCTCATTTTTACATGCATTTCTGTGTCATTTACGTGGCATCTAGCTACAAATGCCCCTGAATAGTCTACTTTGGTTTGTCTTGTGTAAATTGCAGGTACAGACCAGAAAGGAGCAAAATCGAGTCTAAACTTGTCCTATTCGCATGCATTTAGGAGAATAAGGAATCAGAGCCCGGAATCTTTCAGTTAGAGATGCGTGAAGTAGCCTCGAAAGGTGCCAAGGAGTCCACACGTGCTAATATAGCTTGATCGACCAGTTTTGCTACTGATCGGACCGTTTCGTGTTCACAAATAAAGATGTGGTCGTTGGGTCACGGTCGAATCAAAACACAATTTATAACTTCACAAACAACTCTACAATTAGTAAAGAGGCAAGTAAAGGTCGGATCCCAAGGGACGGGAGTTGAAATGAGATTTCTATTGCAACTAGTGGTGTCTAAGGGGTGTCACAAATTGGGTTGATGTAGAAGGTCACTAAACTAAAATAGCAATGAAAATAAACAAGCAAGATGAATTAAAGGGGTGTAAACAATTGATTAAAAGCACTAGGGTGTCATGGGATCATAGGGGAATCATGGGAATTGATCATACAAACATGTTCTCAAATTATAAGCAAGCAATTATTGTTGTGATGGATTGAGTTGGGTTATATCTTACAATCCTAGGAAAGTTTGGGTCCCGGAGCCGAATCGATTAGATTGTACAACACCTACAAGTCGACTTAATCTTCCCTACTCAACAACATGCATGGTCTAATGAGACTCGAGTTGGGTTATGTCTTACAAGTCTCATTGAAAAGATAGAAGATGATAGTAAATGCAAGGATTCATAGGCTTAGCATTTCATCAAATATAACATGTGCATGAGTTGAGATCAAAACAAGCAAGCAAATAAAACATGAAAGCATATTAATTTAAGCATGAATCATTCCCCATGTTGGTTTCCCCTAATCACCCATTAACCCTAGCTAAGAGACTACTCACTCATTATCATGTTGATCATGCTAGCAAGGTTGTCAATCATACCAACAATATGAAACATGATGAATAAATGAAAGTAATTAACAATAATTAAAAAGGGATTAAGAGGATTATACCTACTAATGATTCCAATAATAAAGCAAAGATAAAAGAAGTACTTGATGCTTGATTGAGAGGTTGTCAATCTCCCAACAATAACCCAAATAATCTTCAATTACCCAAAATAAAGGATGAACAAAAGAGAGATTAAGGAAATAAAACTTGTATTAGAACTTGATTAATTGTTGATTACAATACTTAAAGAGAGATTTGATTGATATTAACTACTCTAATTATTGATAAGAAGAACATGCTCCTCTAATTAGACTAATGGGGTATTTATAGTGGAAATTAGGGAGGATGCATTAGGGTTAACTAAGGGCTAAACTAGTAATTACACTTTTTAGATTGAGCAAGGAGGAGCCGGTATTTTTCGAAGGAAGGGCTTCTTTCTTCGTAGCTTGGAGAAGAGGAAATCACGCTGTGCTGGAACCCGGGCGGAATAAGGTCGGGACGGGCGGATTCTGGCGACGGGGTCCGAGCGGATTCGAGGGAATCCGGGCGGATTAGAGCAAAGCCGCACGGATTGTGCAGCTGGGGGACGGCCGGATTGGTGACAATCCGCACGGATTGTCACTCAGCAAGACATCTTCTTCTTTTCTTCCCTTTTCTTCATAAATTCCTTGGGGATTTCCTTGGGGACTCAAGGATCTTTTCTCAACATTGCTCTTCTACTATAATATGTACAAAGGCCTTCTAATCTTGTCTCTCCTTGATGCTTAGTCATTGAATTCGATCAATTTAGTCTCGTTTTGCCATGAAAATGCAATATTCTTACTCCTTTCCTACCAAGGGATCAAAATCTCAAAGAATATGCAAAACAAAGAACTAAAGATAAGAAATGACCCAAATATGCACTAAAAAGCATGGGAACAAGGCTAATTCGGGGGCTAAATATGCGCTAATTATGGTCACATCAAATATCCCCAAACCGAACCTTTGCTCGTCCCGAGTAAAGAGGTGACAAAGACTAGGACCAATACTAACCTATCCTAATAATATAGCCGATATGAGACAATTAGCGGGTCTCACTCCGCCCCTTCAACTCACAACAAGACAACCATGAGGTAGGATGCCTTCTTGCAAGGCAAGGTGGGTCTTGCCAAAATGGCGACACATCCAAACATTAAGCACACAAAATCACATAATGGATGCATCTACAAAAGGAATAGCCACTTCCTCATCAAGTGGCGGAGGCACTAAAGAGGAACAAATTTAAGAGCATGTAATCCTTCACAAATACTAGTTCAACAAATTACTAAGGCTAAGAGGATGGCACTAAATCACCTCCAAATGGTGTTAAACTAGACTACTTTCGTCCTCAATTTCCAAATGCTTTCGTCAAGAGCGATCGGATGGTGGTGGAATGATGATCCCTATGATGCTAGTAGCATATGACATGACAAGTCTCGAATTCTCTACAAAAGTAAAGGTCATGGATCGTCCCAAGCTCGACCAAGTGGCTTGACAAAAAGGCTTTTTGGGAATGAAATGCTCAAATCTTTATTCACAATGGGTGGATATGACTAGTATTCAAAATTGTCCTCATTTCACTTTCACATTTCAAAAATTTAAGATGGGGTTTGTCCCTTCCGGGCTAGTGTCCTTTGCTTTCGCCAATCGCTTATTAGGCAACCGGTTAACCTCTAGACAATAGCTTTTCGGGGTGATAGTCACTCTGTCTCTGGGCGGCCGAATTCACAACCGTATGGGGGCCCAATTCAATGGATCCCGCACCAAAGCACATCGAAGTGGTACGCCTCCATCAAAACAACTTAAATTTCTCAACTTTCAACAATTCATAATATTTGAGGTTCCTTGGCATTAAATTACTTCCACATGACAAAATTTCTTTGAAATGAGCACTTCAAGCTTATTGATAGAAAATATTTTTGGGTTGCCTTACCACAAGGTCAATCAAGGTCACCTAGACAAGTTAACCAAGTCCACATCGCATCACGGGGTTGGATAGGTGACTCACATGCAAACCCTTGACTAGGCTTTGGGTCATGGGTCAAAAGATACTAGTATGACACTATCTAGGGTGTTTTACAACCATTCTAGTAGGCAAAGTCTTAAGTTGAACAAGTATTTGTAATGGCTTAGTTGCTCTTGTCAAAGTTCCTAAATAGGCATTTTTCAAAACATTTCTAATCATGCAACTACATGCCATGATGCAACTAATATAAACATCCTAATGCAAGTGATTCTATCAACTAATATGACATATAAACTAAATGCAAGTCCTAATTTCACATTGTTATACCGCATCAATCAAAATAAAGCCACATAGTCATTAACATAAAGAGGAAAAAGGAGATTGGAAAGATCATACCATGCGGTCTTCATGATCCTCATGTCTCGGATGTGGCGTAGTCAATCAATGTGAACAAGGATAGAACAAACACAATATATACAAGACTACAAAAGGAGATAAACATGTTTTTGGGTTTTCAAATTTCAAATTTTAATGATTTTTGAAATTTTTCAATTTTTTTGGATTTTTGAATAAGAGTTAAATGTTAGAATTCCCATCCCCACACTAATATGGGCATTGTCCTCAATGGCCAAAATGATGGAAATTATGGAAAGATGATGCATGATTTCTACACTAAATGCAATCTACACTAAGCTACACTACATGATGCATGGTTTTTGTTATGACGGAGAGGATAATTTAGATTACCTCCCGTTGTGTATGCATTAACTTCCCCAAACCGAGTGAGACACTATTGCTAATGTCCAAGGATGGGTGTAGTTCATGCACACACTATGCAATGCATGAAACTAATTTGTCATTTTGGATTTTGAAAATGGGAACAATAAAATGAGAACACCTCAATGGTACCGAGGTGTGAGTCCTCTATGGGGCTAGGACTACTCCAACAATGATCAAAATTATAATTGAAACAAAGAGAGAAATAGACAAACCATGAGAGGGTAGGAGTCTCCAAGGCTTGGTAATCTTCCATCATGCTATCACCATCACTTTCCTCATTAGAAGTGGTCACATTGCCACTTCCCTTGTCATTTTCTTCTTCTCTTTCTTCTTCATCTTGCTCATCATCATCTTCACCATCCTTTTCTCCTTCTTCACTTGCTTCTTCATCAATGTTATCATCAATTTCTTCATTATTACCAACAACCTCATTGTCACCCGAAACGACCCTAGATGCACCCGGAAATAGGACTTCTTTATCCGTCCAACTAGGCAAAGGACAAGATGGGTCAAGTAGTCCTTGCCTAGCTAAGTGTAGGAGGGGTGGATATTGAGCCAAGTAAGCATTTTTCCGATCCTCAAAGGCTTGCTTGTGCATTGCTAACATGAGAAGAGTCACATAATCATTTCTAGCTTCAACTCCTTCCGGCTTGAACTCTTCATACTCAAAGGGGTAAGGTGGTATGACAATGGAAGAGGAGGGAGTTTCAAGATCACCCTTTTGTTGTTGAATAATATACTCGGCCTCTTTAGAAAGGGGAAGTAGATAATTGGTCCGGTGGACGCTTAGACGACAAATCTTTGAAGGCAAGGTGAACGATCTAGCTTCACTAGTGAGCCATCCATACTTACTGTCAAGGGGGTTATGAGCAACCCACTTGTACTTGTGTATCATGGTATGCAAATCAACAAGATGGCCACCCTCCTTTGCTTTGTACTTGTTATCCTTATTGAAGTTAGGATAAAAGTACTTAGCTAGGATAGTGACTAGGCCGCCATTGACAATAACGGTAGTGCCCTTCTTCCCACAATCAATGTTGAGCCATCTATCTACCAAGAGCCTCAAAGAATTGTAAGGCTTGGTGTGTACTCTTCCAATGTTCAAAGCCGATTCAAGGAGAATAAAATCAAGTTTGGTGAAATGGTTGGTATCTTTCCTTGCAATTATGGTCTTTCCCATGACCTTGTGCCATACTCTTATGCCCGGATGGTGGACCAAAAGAGCACGACTCGCATGAAAGTCCTCAAATTTCCTCCCGGAAATTGCCTCCCAAAGAGGTTCGGGGTCATACTTTCCATAATTCTTAAAATAACGCGGTTCATCAGTAAGACCCAAAATTTCACTCAATTCCCTAAAGGAAATGCGTCTACTAACATTAGCTAGACGAAACTCGAGATTCTCCCTATTCTCAACTTTGGTGTCTTTCAAAGAACTAAAAAATTCCAAGGTAAGGGAGGGGTATGTCAATTCCTTTGTTTCAAACAATTTCTTCAACCCCATGGCTTTGAAAAAGGCTCTAGTTTGCTCAAGAACACCCAATTTTTCTAAGGTATCTTCACATATAAATTTGGTGGATTGTAATGACTTTCTAGCAAACTTGAAAAAGGTATTTCTATGGGTTTCGAAAATAAAAGTTACCTCCGGATAACGCAAAAGTTGATCGATTTCCGGAGTAGAAGGTGTTGTTGCTCCCATAGAAGGTTGTTGTTGTTGTTGCACTTCCAAGTTTGGTGTTGCTACCATCATAGCCAATGCTTTCTTTGTTTGAAGAGCCCTTTGCCTTTGTGAGAGTGCCTTAGCCTTTGGTGCCTTTGTTGCCTTTGTTGCTCCCTTAGTCCTTGCCATTGATGATTTAACCAAGAAAAGAATGAAAAATCTTCAATTTGTAGTATACCCAAATCGATTTAAAGGTGAAAGGCTTTGCCTTTATGAGATCAAAAATCGACCCAAAGGTTGAAGATTTTGTGCTTGGTTTTGATTTTTATTGAAGAAGGAGTGATTGATTTGTTGTTGGAAGGATGATTTGATTTGTTTTTGGTGAATGTTGTTGAGGGATTTTGTTTTTGTGACGGAGAGAATGAGGGTTTTGATGTTGTGGGTAGTGTTTATGAATGAATGAATGAATGAATGAAGGTGGGAGGGGTTTTAAAGAGACCGAAATTTTCGAATCTGCAGGGGCAATCCGTGCGGATTCTACCCAATCCGTGCGGATTCTGCTCTTTCTGGGTTGTATAAAACTCGCCTAAAGACGGGCGGATTCAGAAGAAGACGCTCGAATTTTCTTGGTACGGGACGGGCGGATTTGCCTGAAGACGGACGGATTTCAGTCCAGGAAATTTTTCTTGTTTTCCTCAGCAGAGAAGACGGGCGTCTTCAGTCCAGGACGGACGGATTTCCAGAGACGGGCGGATTATATTCCAAGACGCCCGGATTCTCTTATAGTCAAAAATCTTCCAAAATCTCAGCTTATAAAGTCGTGCGTCTTTGACCCAGTACGCTCGGATTACTGAAGACGGGCGGATTCTCAGGAATCCGTTCGGATTCGACCCCTTGTACCCGGATTCAGTTCCATCCGTGCACAATGCATTCCCTTACCATTCTTCTATTCTTTCTTCAAATCTTGTGTTCTTCATTGTGGGGGCACTACTAAGGCATGGATAGCCTAGGCAATTGTCATCCCCACACTAAGGTAAAGCACTACACATCAATTGAGATTGTTAGTCCCTCCCTCACTTCTCTCAAACATGACAATTATTTTGATCAAAGTAAATAAAAATCCAAAGATGACAAAAAATGCTATACAAGAATTGAAGTGTAAGTTAGGGAGTTAGAAATATTTACAAGTGGTGGTTTAGGGAGGACTCCACCAAACTCTCATTCTTGATGAGATGTCAAGGGGGCATGTCCAAGGTGTTGTTGATGTTGCTCAACACCTTGAAAAAGTAATCGAAAGCTTGTTCATTATCATGGTAGAGGTCTTCAATAGACCTTGGCCCTTGTTGTCGGTCTTGATCGATGGCATTACCAATGTAGGGATTAAAAATCCCTTCAAATTCGTTGTCCCAAAGACCACAAACTTCATTAAGTTGATCATTGAAAATCTCTTGATTAGATGGAGACAACTCTCCCAATTTCTTCTCTTTGCCAATGAGGCCATTCTCTTCTTCCTTGGTTGATTTTGATGAGCTTTGCAAGCTCTACTTGTCACAATTCACTTGCTCTTTGAATGGAGCATCTTCAATTTTCTTCTTCCATTGGAGTTCCGATTTCTTCCTTTCATCCTTTCGGCTATAATGATCAATCATGAAACATGGTTCATGCAAACGAGGAGCTCTCATAGTCTTGTCAAGATTAAAAGTTATGCTTTCATCTCCCACTTCTAGAGTGAGCTCACCATGTTTCACATCAATCACCGCACCCGCGGTGTGTAGGAAAGGTCTTCCTAGAATGATTGGAATGTTGGAATCTTCCTCCATATCAACAATGACAAAGTCCACCGGGATGAAAAACTTCCCAATTCGCACGGGGACATCTTCCCATATCCCTAATGGTGTCTTCGTCGATCTATCGGCCATTTGGAGTGTGATGTTGGTGCATTTAAGCTCTCCCATCCCCAACCTTTTACTCACCGAGTACGGCATGACACTCACACTAGCCCCTAGATCACATAAGGCTTTGTTGATCGTCGTGTCGCCAATGGTACACGGTATTGAGAAGCTTCCCGGATCCTTTAACTTTGGAGGTGAAATCCCTTGAAGTATTGCACTACTCACCTTAGTGAAGGCGATAGTCTCAAGCTTCCGGATCAACTTCTTATTTGTGAGGATATCTTTCATGTATTTCGCATAGGCCGGCACGTGATTGATTAATTCCGTGAAAGGAATTGAGACTTCCAAATTCTTCACAATTTCCATGAACTTTCCAAGTTGATCATCAAATTTGGGCTTGGCTTGACGACTTGGAAAAGGAAGTCTAATCACGATGGGCTCCTTCTCCTTGACCTTGTCTTCATTTTTCTTTGAACTTTCTTCTTTTGATGATTCTCCATCTTTGGAGCTTTGCACAATTTCTTCCTTTTCACTAGCTTCCACAACTTCATTCTCAACTTGCTTCTTCGGTGCTTCATACCTTGTACCACTTCTCAAGTGAATGGCACTAACCGTTTCATGTCTAGGGGGATTACTTTGAGGTGGTAATTGCCCCTTTTGTCTTTGTGAGCTTGAAGATGCTAGTTGAGTCAATTGTGTTTCCAACATCTTGGTGTGAGATAGGATGTTGTTGATGGTGGTTTCCTTTGCTTGGCTATCTTTTTGCATTTGAGTGAAAAATTCTTGTTGATTCTTCTGCATTTGGAGGACCGCTTTTTGGACATCAAAACCTTGGTCATTTTGGTGATTGTATGGATTTTGATTTTGGTAACCTTGGTTTTGATTGTAAAAGGGTCTTTGATTTTGGTTTCTCATGGGTGGTGGAGTGTATGTTGTTTGAGGGTTTTGAACATTTTGGCTTTTGTATGAGAGATTTGGATGGAATTTGGTGTTTTCATTGTAAAAATTGGAATAAGGGGTACCACTCTTATATGCTTGGAAAGCATTCACTTGTTCATTTGTTCCCCTACATTCACCTTGGTCATGTCCCAAAGTTCCACAATTCTCACATATCCCACTTGGGATTGATGAGGATGCCGTCATGGCATTAACATGATGCTTTGATGATTTTGAGTTTTCTTCAAGTCTAGCCATAGCTTGTTCAAAGTTCAAGTTGATTGTGTCAATGTGAGCACTAACTTGAGCACCCAATTGAGTAACGGAGTCCATTTCATGCTTTCCTCCTCTAGTAGCCTTGCGAGGTCTACTATATTGTGAGTTATGGACCGCCATTTCCTCGATCTTGTTCCATGTTTGATTGTCATCAACTTCGGTGAACATTCCATTTGATCCCATATTGAGAATGTTCCTAGAATCTTCATATAAACCATTCCAAAATTGTTGTACCAAAAACCATTCGCTAAGTCCATGGTGAGGACATGAGCGACAAATTCCCTTGAACCGCTCCCAAGCTTCATACAAAGATTCTTCATCCCTTTGCTTAAAACCCGTAATTTGAGCTCTTAGCATGTTAGTCTTTTCCGGTGGGTAGAATTTTTTGTAGAAAGCTAGAGCCAACTTCTTCCAAGAATCTATTCCGAGGGTGGCCTTATCAAGGCCCTTCAACCATTGCTTCGCGGTGCCGATTAGAGAAAAAGGAAATAAGACCCATCTAATTTGGTCTTGAGTCACGCCCGTTTGAGAGATTGCATCACAATAGTCGCAAAAGGTTTCCATAAGAGAATGAGGGTCTTCACTAGGCATCCCCCCAAATTGGCTCCTCTCAACTAATTGGATGAAGGCGGACTTGGCAATAAAATTTCCGGTTAGATGTTGCGGTGTAGGGGTACCATTTGGTAGATTCTCCTCGGTGGGTACGGAGTGTGACGAGAATTTAGGCATTGTAGGTGGATTTTGTGGGGTATTGTGTAATGGGTTCTCCTCTCCTTCTATTGCGAAAGGGTTGATGAACTTACTAGTGGGTTGAACAACTTCACTAATACCTCTTAAATTCCTCCTAACAAGTCTCCTATTGTTCGTCAAGGTTCTTTCGATTTCACGGTCAAAAGGTAACAAATCACCTTGTAACCTTCTAGACATGCAAAATATCAAACAACTCGAAAACAATTAGAACAAACCTTGAGGAGTTTTACTTTCCCAAGGCGAAGAAAGACACAACTAATAACAATAAAAAGGAAATCTAAATCAAACAAACACCGTCCCCGGCAACGGCGCCATTTTTGATCGGACCGTTTCGTGTTCAAAAATAAAGATGTGGTCGTTGGGTCACGGTCGAATCAAAACACAATTTATAACTTCACAAACAACTCTACAATTAGTAAAGAGGCAAGTAAAGGTCGGATCCCAAGGGACGGGAGTTGAAATGAGATTTCTATTGCAACTAGTGGTGTCTAAGGGGTGTCACAAATTGGGTTGATGTAGAAGGTCACTAAACTAAAATAGCAATGAAAATAAACAAGCAAGATGAATTAAAAGGGTGTAAACAATTGATTAAAAGCACTAGGTTGTCATGGGATCATAGGGGAATCATGGGAATTGATCATACAAACATGTTCTCAAATTATAAGCAAGCAATTATTGTTGTGATGGATTGAGTTGGGTTATATCTTACAATCCTAGGAAAGGTTGGGTCCCGGAGCCGAATCGATTAGATTGTACAACACCTACAAGTCGACTTAATCTTCCCTACTCAACAACATGCATGGTCTAATGAGACTCGAGTTGGGTTATGTCTTACAAGTCTCATTGAAAAGATAGAAGATGATAGTAAATGCAAGGATTCATAGGCTTAGCATTTCATCAAATATAACATGTGCATGAGTTGAGATCAAAACAAGCAAGCAAATAAAACATGAAAGCATATTAATTTAAGCATGAATCATTCCCCATGTTGGTTTCCCCTAATCACCCATTAACCCTAGCTAAGAGACTACTCACTCATTATCATGTTGATCATGCTAGCAAGGTTGTCAATCATACCAACAATATGAAACATGATGAATAAATGAAAGTAATTATCAATAATTAAAAAGGGATTAAGAGGATTATACCTACTAATGATTCCAATAATAAAGCAAAGATAAAAGAAGTACTTGATACTTGATTGAGAGGTTGTCAATCTCCCAACAATAACCCAAATAATCTTCAATTACCCAAAATAAAGGATGAACAAAAGAGAGATTAAGGAAATAAAACTTGTATTAGAACTTGATTAATTGTTGATTACAATACTTAAAGAGAGATTTGATTGATATTAACTACTCTAATTATTGATAAGAAGAACATGCTCCTCTAATTAGACTAATGGGGTATTTATAGTGGAAATTAGGGAGGATGCATTAGGGTTAACTAAGGGCTAAACTAGTAATTACACTTTTTAGATTGAGCAAGGAGGAGCCGGTATTTTTCGAAGGAAGGGCTTCTTTCTTCGTAGCTTGGAGAAGAGGAAATCACGCTGTGCTGGAATCCGGGCGGAATAAGGTCGGGACGGGCGGATTCTGGGGACGGGGTCCGAGCGGATTCGAGGGAATCTGGGCGGATTAGAGCAAAGCCGCACGGATTGTGCAGCTGGGGGACGGCCGGATTGGTGACAATCCGCACGGATTGTCACTCAGCAAGACATCTTCTTCTTTTCTTCCCTTTTCTTCATAAATTCCTTGGGGATTTCCTTGGGGACTCAAGGATCCTTTCTCAACATTGCTCTTCTACTATAATATGTACAAAGGCCTTCTAATCTTGTCTCTCCTTGATGCTTGGTCATTGAATTCGATCAATTTAGTCTCGTTTTGCCATGAAAATGCAAGATTCTTACTCCTTTCCTACCAAGGGATCAAAATCTTAAAGAATATGCAAAACAAAGAACTAAAGATAAGAAATGACCCAAATATGCACTAAAAAGCATGGGAACAAGGCTAATTCGGGGGCTAAATATGCGCTAATTATGGTCACATCAGCTACACTATATGGTCGATCGAATGCTTTATCCACCAAGAATCACTCGATCGAGCTTTGCTGTTACTTGATCGAGATAGCTGTTACAAGGAGTACTCGATCGAACTCCATCTGCACTCGATCGAAAGGATTTTCAAAAATTATCCTCGATCGAGTGGTTTCATTTCACTCGATCGAGAGGCTTTGTGTTTTATGCGAGTTTTAGACTATTTTCGAGATTGGGCTTTGTATTTAGATATAAGTATGACGGCAGTATGAGACTCTCTCGTTTTTCCTTTTCTTTTCCTTTCCTTCGACACTTTTCTATATACTCTCTAGACATTTGCTCTTGAACCCTAACTACGGATTATTATTGCTTGTAATCGGTACTCTTACTCTACTCTTGATCTATATTCAATTATTTGTTTTACTACCTAATCTTCCCTTTAATCTTTATTGTTGTTTCTTTCTTTCATACCTTTGCTATGTCGAATTTCTGCGGTTTATGTATTGTTGTTTCTTGTTCAATGATTATGCATAGCTAATTCTCTCTTGCTAAGACATAGGGGAGCCATGATTTTAAGTAAATTGTGAAATAAGTAATTAGGTTTAATGCGAAATTGATCTATGTTGTTAATCGTTACATATAACTATTCTTTTCTATTTAAGTCGACGCAAATAGGTAATAAATCATGGTGCACCTTGACCTAGATCGGAAGACTGGAAAAGGTAAGACCTGTAACGAATATTAAGGCACTTTAGTGAGGGCGGAAGCTAAGCTATTAGTGTTTTAGGGTGAATTGAGACCGAAAGGAGATATTCATTGCCCTGTAGATTGAATTTGCATTGACCTGAGACCTTAGATTACATTTCTTGAGAATCATGGTGAACCGACTGTCTTAGCTATTTTTCTCCCTGGTTGCTTATCTTCAACTCTCTTGCTCTCTTTCTCTCCTTTGACCTTATTAGATTAGAATAAACGATTAAAAACCCCCAAGAACTGGTTACCTTGACGGACTTAGTTGAGCTGACATTTTCCCATCTCCCTGTGGAGATCGACCTTACTTACCACTGACTTCTGTTAGTAGTAATAGGTAATTATTTTTGGTACCTGAAAACGGTATCAAATTTTGGCGCCGTTGCCGGGGAGGTGGCATAATTTTGTTGCTTATATTAAGTTTGTCTCTCATCTCAAGGAATATATTCCTTGAGATTGATCTCATATTTTTCCAAGTGCTTTATTAGTGTTGCAGGAAATTTGTTCTAGAAGAGAACATTGTCATACCTGCCCTGCTATAGACTCTATTTGCTAAGATGTCGAACATCACCAGGCATTCAGAACCTACGGTGGATTCTCTTCCAAAAGGTTTCTTGTTACCCACTACAGATTCGGGGACCTTTGGGATCCACCCATCTTATATACAGCTGGTTGAGAGAAATCTCTTCAGGGGGGGTACCTAGCGAAGATCCTTCCAAGCATATAGAGCTCTTTACAGAATATTGCTCCACCATTCCTTTAGCTGCTGGGGTGACGCGGGATAGGGTTAAGGGAGTTCTTTTCCCTTTTTCTTTGACTGATGATGCCCGGTAGAGGTTGAGAGATCTGGACAGGGAAGCTGCCGGTGTTACTGACTCGAATTCCCTAGCTCTAGCTTTCTACAGATGATATTTTCCACCACAACGCACTAATGCGTTTTGAGGCCAAATTACTGTATTTGAGCAATTGACTACTGAAGATTTGAATGGGGTTTGGACCAGGTTCAAAAGACTCGTTCGTTCTATACCTCATCATGGTTTCAAGCGTTGGTTCCTATGCACCTAATTCTACAATGGGTTATATCCTGATCAGAGAGTTGTTATTGACAACGCGGCCAAGGGAAGATTCCAGAAAAATGTTGAAGATGAACAAGGATGTCACCTTATTGAAGAAATGGCCATCCACGTTGCCGAATATGGAAATCCTCGAGGAAGTAGGTACGTAAATGAGCTGGTGGTAGCTGAGGTGGAAAGTCCTAGTGGAAGGTTAGGCAGTGCGGAGATTTTACAAACTACGGGTGTGCATGAACAAGTTTATACCATAACTGAGCAGGAGGTAGTTTGGTAGATGCGGTACAGAGGGGCATGACCCTATTACTTGTATGGCGGATGTAGAGCGCGTCCGTGCCTATCAAAAATTCAAGCAAGGAGTTCCATTCTCTAAGCTATATGAAGATTTGACAACAACAAGTACCTCTAGCCTTTCTAAACCAATGCCACAACCAATTGATTCATCCTCTACAAATGGAGAGCTCGCAGAACTGAAATCCCTAGTGTTGAACTTAAAGCTTCAGTTTGGAAAGAAGTCCGACAAGAATGAAAACGCTATAGAGGAGTTGCAAGATCAAGTTGCGCGTCTTTCATTCGCGCAAAGTCAAGTGAATCAATCACCTCCATGTGACCCGGTAAATGCCATAAATCTCCGAAGTGGTCTTAATTATGATGGACCAAAAATGCCGGAAGACGGGGTTGTGACAGCTGATGAGACCCCGAATATTGATTTTGAGGAGTTAAGTGATGATGTCCCTACTGAACATCATCCTGCAGCTCGATCTAGTGATATCTTAACTCGATCGAGTGATTTATCCAACACAGGCCCTCGATCGAACATAATTCCAACTCGATCGAGAAATGCCCCAATTGAAGAATTCGATCGAGGAGATAATTCCTAACGATCGAGTAACTTGGCAGAAAATATTGTTCGATTGAGTGATTCTGGCTCTCGATCGAAACATGCTGAAATTAAAGAACTCGATCGAGAGGTGCATATTCCTCGATCGAGTGCTTTTCCTGATGAGACTGTTCGATCGAATGATATTAGTACTCGATCGAACACCAGTACCAGCGGAGGGTCAACTCCAATGTCTAATTCCGCTACCGTGTCATCTTCCCCTGCTGTGGAGGTGCCACGTTCTGATAAAGGTAAAGAGAAGGTCGCGGGCCCGCTTATTGCTACCAGGGTTTCTTATCCGGGACGTCTGAAGGATGCTAAGGTCGAGCGACAGTACGGTAAGTTTGTGGACGTGGTCAAGAATCTCCAGGTAACCGTCCCTTTTACTGAACTTATTACCCAGGTACCTACTTACGGTAAATTTATGAAATACATTGTGACGCGTAAGAGAGAGCTTAGTGAATTCGAGACTGTTGCATTTATGGAAGAGTCTAGTAATTTACTTCTTAACAAAGCTCCACCGAAAATGAAAGACCCGGGTAGTTTCTCTATTACCTGTACTATAGGGAATGAAGTGATAGACAAGGCCCTTTGTGATTTAGGAGCCAGTGTTAGTGTCATGCCTTTTTCTGTCTGCAAGAAGCTTAATATGGGCCACCTTAAAATGACTAACATTACATTAAAGATGGCTGATACATCTGTAAGACGACCCTTGGGTATCTTAGAGGACGTACCTGTCAAAGTAGGCAAGTTATTTATACCAGTGGACTTTATTGTTTTATACATAGCTGAGGATACCCGGACCCTAATTATACTAGGAAGACCATTCTTGTGTACAGCTGGGGCCATTATTGATGTCAAATAAGGGCGTTTGACTCTTGCAGTGGGGGATGATGCGATCACTTTTAGTCTGCTCAGTACACTTGCTCGCCCAATGATAGAGGATACTTGTTATTCAGTTGATATTGTTGACGAGTCTGTTTATGACTTCTGGTCGGGTTCTTTTATAAAGGATCCACTAGAAGCTTTGATGCTTTTAGATGAGTGTGCAGATAACCCAGATAACAATGATGCTGTGTTGGATTTGCTTGAAGCTGCTTTAGTTGAGCGTGAACTCACCGACGCTGAAGGAGAGAGAGTGGAACAAATGATCAATACTCTTTGCTCCATAGAGGTAAAGCTACCTGAGCATAAGCCTCTTCCTTCTCATCTTAAATATGCTTTCTTAGATGATACAGAGCAATATCCAGTCATTGTTAGTGCCAAATTGGATGATGATCAGCTGACCGCATTGTTAGCTGTGCTTAAGAAAAACAGGAAAGCTATGGGTTATTCATTGGATGACATTAAGGGCATTAGTCCTGACATTTGTATGAACAGAATTGAGCTTGAGGAAGATCACAAGCCTTGTAGATAGATAGGGTCGATGCCGACCAACCGAGAAGATGTAGGACGTTGTGATGGCTGAGGTAATGAAGCTGCTTGATGCAGGTATTATCTATTCTGTTGGTCATTCTAAGTGGGTGAGTCCAGTTCAGGTAGTTCCTAAGAAAGGAGGAACTACTGTGGTCAAGAATGACAAAAACGAGTTGATACCTACTAGAGTAGTAACTAGTTGGCGGATGTGTATAGACTACAGACAGCTAAATGCCGCCACAAAGAAAGATCACTTTCCCCTTCCTTTCATTGATCAAATGGTAGAAAGGTTAGCTTCTCATAAGTGTTTCTGTTATCTAGATGGATACTCAGGGTTCTTTCAGATCCCTATTCATCCAGATGATCAGGAAAAGACTACTTTTACTTGTCCTCAGGGTGTTTTTGCTTATCGCGGGATGCCTTTTGGTTTATCTAATGCCCCTGCCACCTTCCAAAGGTGCATGATGGGGATATTTTCTGAGTATATAGAGTCTATTATGAAAGTCTTTATGGATAACTTTAGTGTCTATGGAAGTGACTTTGCTAACTGTCTGTCTAACCTTGATAAAGTGTTGCAAGTATTTGCATTGAGGTTAATCTTGTGCTTAATTGGGAGAAGTGCCACTTTATGGTCAACGAGGGAGTTGTCTTAGGGCACTTAGTTTCTGATAGGGGCATTGAGGTTGACAAAGCAAAGGTGCAAGTGATTCAGCAATTACCACCTCCTGTTAATGTCAAAGGAGTGAGGAGTTTCCTTGGCCATGCTGGCTTCTATCGCCGGTTTATCAAGGACTTTTCAAAAATTGCTAAACCACTTACACAGTTGCTGCTTAAAGATGGCCTCCTTTGCATTTACTGATGAGTGTCTTTCTTCTTTTAACAGGTTGAAGCAGGCCTTAATCTCGGCGTCGATTATACAGCCTCCCAACTGGGACTTGCCGTTTGAGATTATGTGCGACGCTAGTGATTATGCACTAGGGGCGGTGCTAGGCCAGAGGAAAGACAAAGCTTTGAATGCAATATACTATGCGAGCCGAACTCTAGATGAGGCCCAAGTGAAGTACACCACTACTGAGAAGGAGCTGTTAGCTGTGGTTTATGCGCTAGAAAAATTATGTTCTTATTTGATAGGGTCAGAAGTTACTGTCTTTACTGACCATGCAGCGCTGAGACACCTTCTTGCTAAGAAGGAAGCTAAACCACGATTGCTGAGGTGGATACTCCTTCTTCAGGAGTTTGATTTGCAGATCAAAGATAAGAAGGGTGCTGAGAACGTAGTAGCTGATCATCTGTCGCGACTATCACAGCAAGAGGGAGAAGATTCCTTACCTATAGATGATTCTTTTCCCGATGATTCATTATTTGATGTTTTATCTTCTATTATTAACCATGACCCTTTGTATGCAGATTTAGCTAATTATGTTGTTAGTGGCGCGCTGCCACCTGACCTTTCTCATCAGCAGAAGAAGCGTTTCCTCTATAACGCTAAGCAGTACTTCTGGGATGATCCTTATTTGTTTAAGGAGTGATGTGACCATAATTAGCGCATATTTAGCCCCCGAATTAGCCTTGTTCCCATGCTTTTTAGTGCATATTTGGGTCATTTATTGTCTTTAGTTCTTTGTTTTGCATATTCTTTGAGATTTTGATCCCTTGGTAGGAAAGGAGTAAGAATCTTGCATTTTCATGGCAAAACGAGACTAAATTGATTGAATTCAAATGACCAAGCATCAACGAGAGACAAGATTAGAAGGCCTTTGTACATATTATAGTAGTTGGGAAATCCCCGAGGAAATCCCCAAGGATTTTATGAAGAAAAAGGAAGAAAAGAAGAAGAAACAATGCTGAGCTACAATCCGAGCGGATTGTCCTGAATCCGCCTGTCCTCCACAGCACAATCCGTGCGTCTTCCTTCAAAGACGCCCGGACAGCAAGCCCAGAAGACGCCCGGATTGCGCTGAAGACGCCCGTCTTCCCCTGCATAAATCCGCCCGTCCCGACACCAATACGCACGGATTCCAGTACAGCGCAAAATCCGTTTCTTCAAGTTTCAAGAAAGAAACCCTTCTTTCGAAAAATACCGGCGTCTCCCTGCTCAATCTAAAAAGTGTAATTACTAGTTTAGCCCTTAGTTAACCCTAATGCATCCACCTAATTTCCACTATAAATACCCCATTAGTCTAATTAGAAGAGGATGTTCTTCTTATCAATTATTAAAGTAGTTAATATCAATCAAATCTCTCTTTAGTTTTGTAATCAACAATTAATCAAGTTCTAATACAAGTTTTATTTCCTTAATCTCTCTTTTGTTCATCCTTTATTTTGGGTAATTGAAGATTATTTGGGTTATTATTGGGATATTGACAACCTCTCAATCAAGCATCAAGTACTTCTTTTATTCTTGCTTTACTATTGGAATCATTAGTAGGTATAATCCTCTTAATCCCTTTTTAATTATTGTTAATTACTTTCATTTGTTCATCATGTTTCATTTTGTTGGTATGATTGACAACCTTGCTAGCATGATCAACATGATAATGAGTGAGTAGTCACCTAGCTAGGGTTAATGGGTAATTAGGGGAAACCAACATGGGCAATGATTCATGCTTAAATTAATATGCTTTCATGGTTTATTTGCTTGCTTGTTTTGATCTCAAATCATGCACATGTAATGTTTGATGAAATGCGAGCCTATGAATCCTTGCATTTTTTACCCATCACCTATCTTTTCAATGAGACTTGTAAGACATAAACCAACTCGAGGCTCATTAGACCATGCATGTTGTTGAGTAGGGAAGATTAAGTCGACTTGTAGGTGTTGTACAATCTAATCGATTCGGCTCCGGGACCCAAACTTTCCTAGGATTGTAAGATATAACCCAACTCAAACCATCACAACAATAATTGCTTGCTTATAATTTGAGAACATGTTTGTATGATCAATTCCCATGATTCCCCTATGACCCCATGACACCCTAGTGCTTTTTATCAATTGTTTACAACCCTTTTAATTCATCTTGCTTGTTTACTTTCATTGCTTTTTAGTTTAGTGACCTTCTACATCAACCCAAATTGTGACACCCCTAAGACACCAGTAGTTTCAATAGAAATCTCATCTCAATTCCCGTCCCTTGGGATCCGACCTTTACTTGCCTCTTTACTAATTGTAGAGTTGTTTGTGAAGTTATAAATTGTGTTTTGATTGGACGTGACCCGACGACATCGCAATCCACATCAAAAATGGCGCCGTTGCCGGAGACGGTGTTAGCTTGAATTAGATTTTCTTATATTGTTTTTAGTTGTGTCTTTCTTTGCCTTGGGGAAGTAAAACTCCTCAAGGTTTGTTCTAATTGTTTTCGAGTTGTTTGATATTTTGCATGTCTAGAAGGTCACAAGGTGATTTGTTACCTTTTGATCGTGAAATTGAAAGAACTTTGACAACCAATAGAAGACTTGCTAGAAGGAATTTGAGAGGTATTGGTGAGGTTGTAGATATTCAACCTGTTGGAATATGTCTCCTCCGACAATAATGCGATCACAACTATTGATCATGATGATCACATGTTTAAGTCTCATTTTAAAGAATACAATTGGGAAGTATTTTTACTGTCAACTGGTCAACATATATCGGTAATGATTGGCTGACTAGAGTTTGACATTACTGTCGTGCGACGGTGGTGATCAGTTGATCCCCTAGGTCATACCTAAAAGATAATACTCTTAATTGATCATTTAATTAATCGTATAACGTTACGAGTTAATTAAAAATAATTGACGGATAATTTTGGAAGTAAATTTACGTATCTCATTATAATCTGATTAAATAAGATACGGTCTAGGTAATTGAATTGTTTCACTGCTTAGATGAAAGTATTGTTTAAGGAAACAATTGAAATTGAATGAATTATTATAAATACAAGTTATTGTAATTTATAATTGGTAAATTATTTTGGCTACAAGTAATTGTGAATTACTAAGTCAATTTTTGTATATGACGTATTTTCATTAATGCGTTGATTTTTAATATGTTAAAAATACATAACAATTTTATGTAACATGTGACATGTGACATATTGACAAATTGACAAATTGACAAAGATAAAATGGAATCCATTTTATCCTCAAATGGACCGAAATATTGGGTGTGATTAACAATTCATATAATGTTAATTAAGATTAGTGGAATATATGATTATTTCTCTACACTAGGCATGCATACCTAGTGTCTGTTGTGGAAGAGCACCAAGCTCATGCATTGGCCATTCCTCCACCCTCCTACCCGGTTTCCCCTAGAAAAGAACAAAGGGTCTTTTGTTTAAAATATTGATCATTCACTACATGCTTTAGTGTGTGATTTATTTTTGTTCAATCTATCATTCAAACATTATTTTTAGAGAGATAAAAATAATTCTTCCTTCTTCATCCTCCTCTTGACCGAAATACAAGAGGACCAAAAATATTTTTGGGTCTTTTATTTAAGTTAATATTATTCTAGTTTTGATAATACTAATTTTATTAAGGGTATATCTTGGGTATTAATCCTTGGGAGGGATACTATACTTGTATCCTCTTTGTTCATCCATTTAAGGAGAGCTCAAGAACAAGAGAGAAGGAGAACTCTCTTGTGCCCTATTGATCCGAAAATCACAATGTAAGATGATGATTTCTTCTATAAATTATTTATAAGTTTGCATGCATAAGATCACTTATTATTTTTATGACAAATTAAAATAAAACATATATGAATATGTTAGTATATAGATCTACTTTTCTTTCAATCGGTATCAAGAGCCATGGTTGTTTGCATGCAAATCGGTTAAAAGTTTTTCCGAGTTATAAGATTAACATATAAAACTTGTATAATTTGTGTTATTATGATATATCACGAAATTAATTTATGCATGTTAAAGTTTCTGGTCCTAAAATGTTTTTAGGATATTTTGGTTAATTTATGGATTTTTATTGTTCATATTACATAATAATGACATTAAAAATATGATTTTATGAATAAAATGTGATTTTCGGACTAAAATTAGCTAAACTTGGAATTTTTCAGTGATTTTTGGATATGTTGTCACATATATTATTTTGAGATGACCTGTAAATTTTCATAATTTTTGGACTTTTATGCTCGAAAAATGGATTTTTCATTATTAAAATCGATTTTAGGTGAAAAATAGGTTAATATGAGATAAATTTCGAATCTGGTCATAGAAATTTAGTATGTTGTCACATGAAATTTTACAAGATGTGTGTACAATAATAGGCTATATTGAAGTCTTTATGCATGATTTATGATTTTTTGAAAAAAAATAGCATAAATAGTGACCTAATTAGTGAAATATTAATAAAACATACTCCATGACTAAGGAAAAACGTCACATGTTGCATTTTATTATCTTTTTCAGATCTAAAATTGAAAAGTTGATGAATATAATTTTTCTCATGTTTTTATGATTATTTTGTTAAAAACCGATAAACCGCAACATTGTTTTTCCGGATAAAATTCGAAATTTTTAACCTAAGTTTTTGAACATTATGAGTGTCATGGTATTTTTCCAGAATGTTCATGAGTTTAAATTTCAAATTTTGAATTTATTTGAAATTTTGTGATTTATTTGAAGTTTATAGCTTTTTATTGTTATTTTAGGTCCATTAATGAACAAATTTTAGAAATATAAGTTAATTATGGTCAAATAATTAGTGAAGACTAAATTTTGAGTCCTAAGAGGTTAGGGTAATTAACTTGTGCATAAATATGAATTTATGTAATTTTTGTGATTTTAAAACGTTGAATCACGCAAATCCGTAAAAACCAAGTAATATACGATATTGGCTATTTAAAGGCGATTTAGCATATAATTGGGCATGTTCATACATATTATAATGCTGAATTTTCTTTATGATTGTCATATTTTTATTTATGTAATTTTGAATTATGTAATTTTTACTTAGTATGGCCTTAGTTTTTAATTGATATTACCCGAAATGTATGGGAATATAGATTCGGTTGTAATTTATTGTGATCTCGTATCACCGTTTTGTAATTTAATAGATTTATTTTATTTTAGTTACAAATGTATAATAGGAAATTATGTAATTTGTTATGTATTTTATTCATTTCGGAGTTCCCAACGACGGATTTCTTCAAGAATGGCGATACATAAAGACGGTGTTACCTCGAGAAACGTGCCACAACCGAAGTTCAAGGGACCAATGGAGTTGGTTTCCGAATATGTAATAGTTAAATAGTTTTTCTATTTTAGGAAGGCCATACTAGGATTTAATTTATGCTTTGCATTTTATTTATATGTTGCATGCATCGCTAAATCGCCATAACTAAAACATGCATTATCTTTTAATCGAGTTTATCGACCGTGTCAATTAGAATTATCGTAGTTCACCGCTTTAGTTCACTTAAAACGTGATAGATAATAAATTGACATGACCTCTCGCTAAAATAATCAATTGAGACATAGCCTTATCAAATAGTAGAAACCATGAAAACCTATTTCGCGAGGGAGTGCACTCGGCTACCCCGGGGTACAAACCTTGTTACGTAGGGGAAGTGGGTGATAAATGTCTATCCAACGAATTCATGTTGATGAGGGTTTCATCGGCTACCCCGTGCCCAAGTTAATGTGGGTTTGGATCATGGACACATTTATTCGAAATTTGGATTGAACTCAACAAAAGTTTTTGATAAGGGTTTCATCGGCTACCCCGTGCCCTTGTCGGATGTGTTTTGGGCTATAGATAAATAATTAGAGTAATTTTATCGACCGAGAGTTCTTAAAGTAGAATCGATTAAAAAGTTAGTCCACCGAGTTATATTGATAAGGGTTTCATCGGCTACCCCGTGCCCAAGTTAATATGAATTTGGATCTCGGAATCATTTATTATAGTTGGGTAGAGGTCAGTATATAAATGCTCATATCTTGTTAATCTTTTTTACAAGTATGATTTAAAATGACAAATTTTAATATTTCCTTTTCCTCCATACATGTAGTTCATTACAATGAATCCATCAAATGCTACCGCACCGATAAATATTGAGTCTTACCACAATGTTTTTGACGACGTTTGCTCCAACAATGATTTCGACACTACTAGAGAACTTCATTTTGGGATAGGTTCGGATGGAAACCTTAACTTCATCACTTCTTCTAAACCACCTACTACTAGATCTCGTGTGAGCCCGTCTCAGGAAGACTACCTCATACAATCTATAGGGTCTTTGTCTCTGGAAGATAAAGATGCCAAAACTAGTGGGAGCTCAAGCAATCAAGTTCTTGCTTCAAAGGGCAAAAGGTTCAAGAAGAAGGGAAAGAAAATCAAAAACTTCAAGCAAGTTAATGATGAGTGCCATTATTGCTATGGCATGGGACATTGGCTTAGGAATTGTTCTGTATATTTGCGAAATATAAGGGAAGGAATCATCACTCTAAAAGGTAAAATTCCTAAGGAAATTTATGTTATTGATATAAATTATACTTCCACTACGACATGGGTACTAGATACCGGTTGTGGTTCTCACCTTTGTAATCATTTACAGGGTTTAAGAGATATGGAGAGGCTTAGCAAGGGAGATGTGGATCTACGCCTTGGAAATGGAGCTCGAGTAGCGGCCGAATCCAAAGGAACTTATGTTTTAGCTTTGCCTAATGGATTTGAGTTGTATTTACATAATTGTTTTTATGTGCCTACACTCTATAAAAACATTATTTCAATCGCCATGGTAGACATGGACGGTTTTTGTTTTGTCATTAACAACAATCGTTGTACTATTTCAAGGAATGATTTGGTTATAGGCCAAGCTTCTTCCATCAATGGCATTTACATTTTAGAGACCTCAAATCCGACTAATGATATTTATAACATTCAATCAAAGAAACTCAAATCAAGTGACCCAAGTGAAGCGTTCATTTGGCATTGTCGATTAGGTCACATAAACGAGAATCGCATCAAAAGATTAATTTCGACTAATGTGATTACACCATTTGATTATCAATCATATGGTACATGCGAATATTGCCTACTTGGCAAAATGACTCGTAATCCTTTTAGTGGTAAAGGGACACGAGCTAGTGAACTATTGGGACTCATACACACCGATATGTGTGGACCAATGAGTATCACCGCTCGTGGAAATTATGACTACTTCATAACTTTCACCGATGATTTAAGTAGATATGGGTATATCTATTTAATGAAGCATAAGAGTGAAGCGTTTGAGAAATTCAAGGAATTTCAAAACGAAGTAGAGAACCAATTGAACAAAAGAATTAAGGCACTACGATCCGATCGTGGTGGAGAATATCTTAGTCTAGAATTCGATTCACACTTGAAAGGTTGTGGTATTATATCACAACTTTCTCCACCCGGAACGCCACAACTCAATGGTGTTGCCGAAAGGAGAAATCGAACCCTACTTGATATGGTTCGATCCATGATGAGTCAAACCGAGTTACCGAACTCGTTTTGGGGATTTGCAATCCTAACTGCAATTCTATCTTTGAATAATAGTCCCACTAAAGCCACCGAAAAGACTCCATTTGAAATGTGAAAAGGAAGAGTTCCTAATCTATCCTACATGAAAATTTGGGGATGTGATGCTTATGTCAAGGCAAAAACCGACAATAAGCTTGCCCCAAGATCCGTAAAATGCATCTTTGTAGGTTACCCTTTGACCTCTCGAGGCTACTACTTCTACAAACCTCAAGAAAACAAAGTGTTTGTGTCTTCCGAGGCTGTCTTCTTAGAAAGCCAATTTATTTCTAAGAGACAGAGTGGGAGAAATTTTGAACTTAATGAAGTTCAAGAGCCACAAACCTGTTGGGGTTGGTGTCCTTAACAGTTAGTGCAAGGACTTATAAATCTCTAAAAGGATCAAAGGGCATACTTTTGGTATTATTATCAGTTGATCCACGTTTATCAATAACGGTTGGCTTGCTAGATAAGTTTGACGTTATTGTCATACAGATGGCGGTGATCAACTGGTCCCTAAAAGTCACACCTATAGGATACGTTTGAGAGATGTGACAGTATGAAAATACAGTCATGTAGATGCCAATTTTGACTAACCAGTTAGTCCGAGTTATTTGACTAGTAATTAGTCAAAATGTGATGTTGAGATATTATATTTAATACTGATTAAATATTATGGGCTAAGGCGAATTAAACCGTTAATTCGTAAATTAAATATAAACGATTATATTTAATTAATGTATATTGAATAAATTATACAATATCGTCTTTGTCGGACATGTATTAATATTTCAACTAACCCGTGTTATTAGTTGATATTTCAATAGCCGATAACCGATGACGATTTATAATAAACCGCGTCATATACATTTTAGCGATTTACGAACCGGACCATGAGCTAATTCTAAAAGGAAGTGGAAGCCCACTTCCCAAGGCCCCTCTCGGTTTTGCCGAGATTAGGAGAACAAAAGGAGAGCTTCTCCTCTTGCTTAACCTAATCATCAGTTAGTGAAAAACAATTAGGGTTTCAGTGCAACTTTCTCTGAAATTCCTAGATCTCACATCGTAAAAACCTCACAAGAGCTTTCTCAATATTGCAAGTCAATTAGAAAGCATTTCTAGCACAAGGGCATAGTCTCAGACGGTCTTGGGTGCAACAATTAGGAGGAATCTCTATTGATTTATTGTTCTTTACGCCGCACTACAAAGGACCCGAGGTTGATTCTTAATCTTTATCGTTTCATTGTTGTATTTCGTTTATGACCATATTTCACATGTTAAATTTACGTTATAGTCCTAAATTTAAAGGGTCTTATACGGATATTACCCCACAAGTGGTATCAGAGCGAGGCCACGTAAATTTTCATTGTGATTTTTCATAAATCGATTTGAAACGATCTTGTTTTTGTCTTAAAAACCGTGCGGCATCACCTATTTCTCACTAAAAAAATTTTTTTTTTTGGTCTTGCGTTTTGTGTTTACACGGCTAATACGGTTATTGTCCGTTGCATATTGTTATTTTACTCGATCATTATAGCAATATGTTAATGTTTTGCAATTTGTTGATTTAATTTTACAAGGTTTTGATCATAATTGCAATAAGTTTTGTTTTGACAAACTGTTTCACGAGGGTTTTGCATTTCCAGAAATTTTTTGTACTCGATCGAGCAAGTTTTTAATCGATCGAGTGGTTTTTCTGTCTTGTTTTTGCTCGATCGAGTCCTTGTTGTACTCGATCGACCCCTTTCAAAACCCCTCTGCTCGATCGAGATGTCCTCGTACTCGATCGAGCAGATTTGCTGATAAAAGTACTCGATCGACCACCGCTTTAGTCGATCGAGCACTTTCTGTTTGGCAATCCTCTCGATCGACTTGCGAGTTCATCGATCGAGCCTTTTTGTTCCTCGATCGAGCACTAATGTCCCTGGATCGAGGGATTTGGTTTTGGCAGCTTTGAAAATTTATTCTTTTTGCTTTAAATTTTCTTTTGGCCTTAATATGTACTTTATACGGATATTGTACACTCGCTATGATTGTGAAACGGTTCACACACATACCATTAAGTTATTTTAAAGCGTATTTAAAGTAACGGACTGTATTAGATTAAAATTAAATTGATAGAAGCGGTTTTATCACATGAATTTTAATCATTAAAAGGTGGTTTGGATCAATTTAACATAATTACGGAATTATGTCACGAATGAATTTGTTTTTAGTTGATGCATTTATTTATCGTTAATTTTGAATGTTTTTGAATGCCTTTTATTACGTATTTATTTTTACAATCTGTTGTAACTTAGTGTGGCCTTAGTAGAACGTGTTACCGTAATGATGGAACACGGTCTTGGTTGTATTTTGAGATCTCGTATCTCCGTTTTGGATTTTTCACTTGTAATTACAGTTTTTAATTAGAATGTAAATAGGTTTATATTTGTAATTTTAAATTGTAATTTTTGAGAAGACCAAAGATGGAGACCGGATGCTCACTCCCGCTACATGGATCAAGATGGAACATCAAGACAAGCTTCTCGGGTCCAACGGTGGATTCCAAAGTTGTTTTATGTTCTTTTATTAGGATAGGCCACACTAGGAATTTTATTTACGTATTGCATTCTTTTATTTATTTTTCGTAACGATTATATGCATCATATTCCGCCTAAAAACCAAACCACCTATTTATTGCATGAAAACTGACACATATAGAGGTCACGAGTTAGTTTTCATTGACATTCTCATGTCACACGATCTATGCTAAGCCATCACCTAAATTAATTCATTCACGCAGACGCTAGTTATTCGTTCACTTAATATGAATTATAATTTAGTTGATGGGATCTTCCTCGTATAAACAAAAATTGAGAACGGTCTTTATAGGTCAAACTCCAATGAGTCCCTCCTTCGTCGGTAGGCATAATATGACCCCTTCTATGTCGGGTAAGTTGGAACCGATTGACCTATTTTATCTCAACACTATGGTCACTCGTACGATCCTGTGACTATGGTGGACTATAGATAGGATTTACGGAAATCTATCGACCAAGAGTTCTTCCAGAAGAATTAGCTAAACAGTTGGCTTATCAATTTACAGAAATTGAGTCTTGGGATCACTTGTATCTTTCTTGAGGGAGATCAATTATGCAAGTGTGCGAGAGTCTACACGTTAAAATGAATTTTAAAATAGACTTAAATCACCTCGATGAGTTGCTTATTTCGTTTTTGTTTTTCTTTCTTTTTCAGTGTAGATCACGAACTTTTAAACTCGCTAATAACAAATGGTCGGTTCTACGATAACCCAATGCCAAGTGCCACATTGGACCGTGAGTCCCGGCTTCGGATCTTCATGAATCGGATGAATCGGTCTACTCGATCAAGAATGATGGATCAAACTTCGCGGATGGGAGGCGGCATTACGGAATGCTCCGGGCGGACGGAAGCTCAAATATCTATTAGAGCCCCTCCCGGAAACCCAGGTCCCACGGCTAGAGCTGCTGAAATCACCAAGTTTAATGATTTATGTATGGAAGCGGGTGCGATTAAAAACGTACTCATTTTTGCAATGGAACCCAATTTGCAGAAACGCTTCATAGCCCATGGTGCGAACAAGATTTTCACCACGCTCACCAAGGAATTCTCGAAAGCACCGAGAATCGTGACCTATGAGCATACCACTCGCTTCTTTGATGCGAGACTCCGAAAAGGGCCAACTGTTAGCCCACACATTCTCAGCATGATTGAGAATGTCGAGAAGTCGAGACCTTTGATTGTAACATCAGCGAGAACATTGTTATCGACCGCATGCTTCATTCACTCCACGATGGTTTTTCGCAATTTAGAGCGAATTACTATATGAATGATTTGAAGAAAACCCCACATGAATGCGCACTCCCTTCTCGTATGCACCGAGAAGGACATGAAGTTCAGTGGGAGCTTGAAACAGGATGTTCTCGTTGTGACAAACAAGGGGAAAGGTAAGGGCAAAGCTCGAGCAAACCTAGCGAGAGGGTAAACCGAAGTTCAAGAAGTCGGGTTCAGGTAAGAGTGGGCCTGGTGAGTCGAGCACCTCATCAGGCGCGACAAAGAGCAAGAATGAAAACATGGAATGCCATCATTGCCACAAGACTGGGCATTGGAGGCGTACATGCCCTGTTTATCATAAGGACTTAAAGGCAGGTCGTGTTAAACCTGTTGGTATGTCTTCTTCTTCTTCTACTTTTATTCATATGATTGAGATTAACCACGCAAGTTACGGAACTTGGGTACTAGATACTGGTTGTGGTTCTCATCTGTGTAATCATGTGCAGGGGCTCCGAAACATCGAACCCCTCGTAAAGGGTGAGGTGGACCTGCGTGTTGGGAATGGAGCAAGAGTGGCTGCCATCTCAAAGGGGACATATGTGATCCAGCTTCCTAGCGGATTTGAGTTGTCATTATATGACTGCTATTATGTACCTAGTATTTCTAAGAACATTATTTCAGTTTCTGCACTTGACAAACTTGGATTTTCATTTGTAATAGAGAATAATACTTGCATTTTCTCTTTACACGATATGATTTATGGCAAGGCAGTCTCCATGAACGGAATTTATGTTTTAGATCAGACCACCGAAATATTACACGTAATGAATAAAAAGTTAAAGGTTGGTGACAAAGATCAAACGTATCTATGGCACTGCCGTATGGGACACATTAATGAGAAACGCGTAAAACAGCTCATTAAAAATGGAGCTATCTCGGCCTTTGATTTTCAATCATTTGGCACGTGTGAATCATGTCTCATCGGTAAGATGACTCGTATTTCCTTCAAAGGTGTTGGAATGCGCTGCTGACCTATTAGGACTCATACACACGGATGTATGTGGTCCTATGTCAATCACCGCACGAGAAGGCTATAGGTATTTCATCACTTTCACGGACGATTTAAGTAGATATGGCTATGTCTACTTAATGAAGCACAAAAGTGAATCCTTTGAAAAATTCAAGGAATACCAGAATAGGGTACGAACCTATTGGGTAGAAAGATTAAAACACTACGTTCTGATCGTGGTGGCGAGTATCTTTCTCACGAGTTTGATCAACACCTTAAAGACTCGTGGGATTGCCTTACGCTTAACTCCACCGGAACACCTCAATTGAATGGTGTGTCCGAACGGAGAAATCGAACACTACTTGACATGGTTCGATCCATGATGAGTCACACCGTGTTGCCCGACTCATTGTGGGGTTATGCTCTTCTCTCAAATTTGCTCTAATACTTAACAAGTCCGTCTAAAGTCATTGACAAGACTCCATATGAACTATGGAAGGGAACGGTCCCTAACTTGTCCTTTATACGGGTTTGGGGCTGCGAGGCTTATGTCAAGTGGAGACACGAGGATAAGCTCGGCCCGCGAGCGGTCAAGACGTACTTTATAGGTTATCCTAAAGGAACGCTTGGTCATTACTTTTATTCGCCAACCGAACAACGTGTTTTTGTTGCGGCTAGTGCGACATTCTTAGAGAAGGAATTTCTCGAGAATGCAAAGAGTGATAGAACCTTCGAACTCGTCGGAGATTCCAAATCAAGTACCGAGCAACTATTGGAGGAACTGTTCCTTCAATCCCGGCCGCGTTAACATTCCCGAGGAACCTAGGAGGTCGGGAAGAGTCTCTATTCCTCCGGACAGATACATTGGTATGGTCGAGGAACATGACATAGATGACGTTCTACTCTTAACGAGTAGTGAACCCGCAACCTATAAAGGTGCCATGACTAGTTCTGACTCAAAGCTATGGCTTGAGGCCATGCAATCCGAGATGGACTCTATGTATGAGAACAACGTGTGGGATCTTGTTGACTTACCTACTAAGGTTCGTCCCCTTCAATGCAAATGGCTTTACAAGATAAAGCATTCTGTGGAAGGTCAACAAGATATCTATAAAGCACGACTAGTTGCTAAAGGTTTCACCCAAGTGCCAGGTTTGCACTACGATGAAATTTTTGCACCCGTAGTCATCTTTGCGTTCCATTCGGATTATCTTAGCGATTGCCGCTTTTCATGACTATGAAATTTGGCAAATGGATGTGAAAACCGCCTTCTTAAACGGTTTTTTGGAGGAAGAGTTGTACATGGTACAACCCGAAGGTTTCATCGATCCTTTACATCCTAAGAAAGTGTGCAAACTTAAGCGTTCCATTTATGGACTTAAGTAAGCATCAAGGAGTTGGAATCATCGCTTCGACCAAGTGATAAAAGAAAATGGATTTACTCGATCGGTCGAGGAACCATGTCTTTATATCAAGTCGAGTGGGAGCAAGATTGTCTTCCTAATATTGTATGTCGATGACATACTCCTGATTGGGAATGACAATCCTCTCTTAACTTCGGTGAAAGTATGGTTGAAAAACCATTTCCAGATGAAAGATCTGGGTGAGGCACAGAGAATTCTGGGCATCCGTATCTATCGAGATAGATCACGACGGATGTTATCTCTCAGTCAGGAGTCTTACATAGACAAGATCCTAGAGAGATTCAGCATGACTAACTCCAAGAAGGGGTTTCTTCCTATGGCTCCAGGGGTGCATTTGAGCAAGTCTCAGTCACCAGAGACACCGGAAGAGAAAGAGCGCATGACACGGATTCCTTATGCCTCGGCTATAGGATCAATCATGTATGCCATGATATGCACACGTCCGGACGTGGCATATGCATTGAGTATGACAAGTCGATTCCAACAAAGATCCAGGTGAATCACATTGGCTGGCTGTCAAGAACATTCTTAAGTACCTACGGAGGACTAAAGATTGGGCATTGACTTATGGAGGCGAACAAAAGCTATGCGCAACCTAAGGATTCTGCAGATGCTAGCTTCCAAACGGATCGTGATGACTCGAAATCTCGATCTGGATTCGTTTTTACTCTTAATGGCGCTGCATCACCGGAAGAGTTCCAAACAAATCTGTTCTGAGATTCTACGACGAGTCCGAGTACTATGCCGCGTCAGAAGCTACAAAGGAAGCGATATGGATGCGTCAATTCTTACATGGACTATCTGTAGTGCCTAGTTCGAATGACCCGATCACCATCTATTGCGACAATAGTGGTGCCATCTTCCAAGCTAAGGAGCCAAAGTCTAGCAACAAGTCTAGACATGTACAACGGAAAGCTCATCTAATCCGGGATTACGTGGAGCAAAAGGAAGTAGTGATAGAAAAGATTGCTACAGATGATAACATAGCAGATCCTCTCACTAAACCATTACGACAAGATAAGCATGAAGGGCACGTTAATTCCATGGGAATCAAACGTGTTCCTAAGTTGTAGTACTCTTTTATGGATTAGATTCATTTCCTTTTGTACTCTATACGACATCATCGTTTTGATATTTATATATTTTGTTTTTCATGTGGAATTGTGCGACAATTTTTGAACACCACAAAGTGAACTGAACGAACATTATATTTTTCAGTCCTTAATTGCCCACATGAGCTGATAACTCTGGCAATTATTTTGTGACGTTGGTTGATGGTGGGTTCAACGAGCCATAAGTCAACCGGTTGATCGACCAATCACGAGGCGAGTTATACGGATATCTCGTAGGACACAATTGTGACATCGACGTGGAGTCCTAAATGTTTTATAACATTCGGTGCCCGGTCGTGGATAGGACTTCCATGGTGATCCTAAGAGTCGATTCTTTTGACTATCGACTGTCTCTTGAGACTAAGGCAGATTTTGGGTGACTTTGGTTTCTTTCTCACGGTCATCCGTAACAGGGGGCCAAGTAGATTTTTTCTGGGTCATTTCATGCTGTGCTTAGATCGGAAGGAGTCGAGTTGAAGGAAATATTCAGCCTTTATCGGGTATTCGATATTTCTCGGGGCCACTCGAGGAGTCAGAATCGAAATGCATGGCCATGCTCGGATACGGATTCGTTTTATCGCTTAAGTTACTCTCTGAGTCGGGAAACCACTCTTGATACTGATCGATTGTAAAATACGACCTTTGCGGATCCGGATCTGCAAATTGTTTTACATTGAGTGGGAGAAAGTTTTAAATGAATATGAGAATCGGTTATCGCACATACACTTGTACGGACAAGTGGGAGTTTGTTGGAGCTTGTGTCCTCCAGTTAGTGCGGATAACGTCATTGCACATACACTTGTACGGACAAGTGGGAGCTTGTTGGGGTTGGTGTCCTTAACAGTTAGTGCAAGGACTTATAAATCTCTAAAAGGATGAAAGGGCATACTTTTGGTATTATTATCAGTTGATCCACGTTTATCAATAACGGTTGGCTTGCTAGATAAGTTTGACGTTATTGTCATACAGATGGCGGTGATCAACTGGTCCCTAAAAGTCACACCTATAGGATACGTTTGAGAGATGTGACAAGATGAAAATACAAATGTAGATGCCAATTTTGACTAACCATTAGTCCGAGTTATTTGACTAGTAATTAGTCAAAATGTGATGTTGAGATATTATATTTAATACGGATTAAATATTATGGGCTAAGGCGAATTAAACAGTTAATTCGTAAATTAAATATAAACGATTATATTTAATTAATGTATATTGAATAAATTATACAATATCGTCTTTGTCGGACATGTATTAATATTTCAACTAACCCGTGTTATTAGTTGATATTTCAATAGCCGATAACCGATGACGATTTATAATAAACCGCGTCATATACATTTTAGCGATTTACGAACCGGACCATGAGCTAATTCTAAAAGGAAGTGGAAGCCCACTTCCCAAGGCCCCTCTCGGTTTTGCCGAGATTAGGAGAACAAAAGGAGAGCTTCTCCTCTTGCTTAACCTAATCATCAGTTAGTGAAAAACAATTAGGCTTTCAGTGCAACTTTCTCTGAAATTCCTAGATCTCACATCGTAAAAACCTCACAAGAGCTTTCTCAATATTGCAAGTCAATTAGAAAGCATTTCTAGCACAAGGGCATAGTCTCAGACGGTCTTGGGTGCAACAATTAGGAGGGAATCTCTGTTGATTTCTGTTCTTTACGCCGCACTACAAAGGACCCGAGGTTGATTCTTAATCTTTATCGTTTCATTGTTGTATTTCGTTTATGACCATATTTCACATGTTAAATTTACGTTATAGTCCTAAATTTAAAGGGTCTTATACGGATATTACCCCACAAAACCGAGGAAGAGACGCAAGAAGATGTTCCTTCGTCGTCTAACGCGGTTGTACCTCCTCCACTAAGAAGAACGAGTCGAGTAATTCGCCATCCCGATCGATATGTGGGACTTATCGAAGAAGATGGGACACTCGATGTGTTGCTCATAGAAAGTGATGAGCCCGCCACCTACAAGACTGTAATCTCTAGTCCAAATTCCTCCTTATGGCTTGAAGCCATGAAGTCCGAAATGGATTCTATGCATGAAAACCAAGTTTGGGACTTGGTAGATTTGCCTGAAGGGGCAAGACCCCTTCAATGCAAATGGATATTCAAAGTCAAGAATGGCATAGAAGGACATGACGATGTCTACAAAGCTAGGCTAGTGGCAAAAGGATTTACCCAAGTCCAAGGTCTCCATTATGATGAGACCTTCGCCCCCGTAGCCATGCTAAGATCCATACGGATTTTGTTAGCGATCGCCGCATTTCATGATTATGAAATATGGCAAATGGATGTCAAAACCGCTTTTCTAAATGGGCATTTAGAAGAGGAGGTGTACATGATACAACCCGAAGGTTTTGTTGATTCTAAAAATCCAAACAAAGTGTGCAAGCTTAAGAGATCCATTTATGGTCTTAAGTAAGCATCTAGAAGTTGGAATCATCGATTCAATCATGTTATAAAGGAAAATGGTTTCACTCGAAATGTTGAGGAACCATGTTTATACATGAAATTTAGTGGGAGCAATGTTGTGTTCCTAATCTTGTATGTCGATGACATACTACTCATTGGAAATGACATTCCAATGTTGTCTTCTGTTAAGAAGTGGTTAGGCAACCACTTCCAAATGAAGGATTTAGGAGAAGCACAACGCATATTAGGTATCCGGATCCATAGAGATAGATCCAAGAGGATATTGGCACTAAGTCAAGAGTCTTATGTTGATAAGATTCTTCGACGATTCAGCATGGACAAATCCAAAAGGGGTTTGGTACCTATGGTAACCGGGACGATATTGAGCAAGACTCAATCTCCCTCCGAACCCCATGATGTTGAACGCATGAAGACGATCCCTTATGCTTCCGCTGTCGGATCAATCATGTACGCCATGATATGCACACGTCCTGATGTCTCGTATGCCTTGAGCATGACCAGTAGATATCAAGGAAATCCAGGTGAGAGTCACTGGATTGCTGTCAAGAACATCCTTAAGTACTTGAGAAGAACTAAGGATTCTATCTTGGTGTTTGGAGGGGACACTGAGCTACGTGTTAATGGATACACGGACTCGAGTTTTCAAACAGATAGAGATGATATGAAATCGCAAGCTGGTTTCGTTTTCATGCTCAATGGTGGTGTCGTTAGCTGGAGAAGCTTCAAGGAAGCTGTGACCGCATTCAACAACGGAGGCGAGTACATTGCGGATCGAAGCGCCAAGGAAGTCAGTGGATCGGGCAATTCACGGAAGGTCTAAGAGTAGTACCTACCGCCAATGATCCCATCACTCTCTATTGTGATAATAGTGGGACGATCTTCCAAGCTAAGGAGCCGAAGTCTAGTAATAGATCTAGACATGTACTTAGAAAATATCATGTAATAAGAGATTTCATTGAAAGAAAGGAAATTGCGATTTGTAACGTTGGGACGGATGACAATATAGCCGATCCGCTCACCAAGCCTTTATCGCAGGCTAAGCATGATGGACATGTTGCGTCCATGGGACTTAAACGTGTACCAAGTTTTTGTTAGATTTTGAAATGAAATAAAAGTGTTGTTTTGTTCATGTTCACAATCACATTTGTCTTTTATCTTTAATTTATACATTGTTACATCCAAACGGGTTGTAGTGACAATTGAACCCCGTTAAAGTGAACGCGGATTAACATTGTGTTTGCCCATAGTCACTTGTATGAGGTGACGTCTCGAAGTGACTAGAGTGTGATGCGATTGATGGTAAGTTCAAATACCATAGAGTCATATGAGAATGACTAATCGATCACATAGGCGGACTGTTAGGAACATTTTGTCGGGCCTTATGACCGCTTATAGAGTTCTGGCAAATTTATATAGCCTGGTCGTGGCAAGAGCTGCTATAGTATTCTAATGAGTCGATTCTTTTGACTAAAGACTATTCGCCTAAGATGGCACAGTTTCAGACTGACTTTGATTTGTGTTACTACAACCTTCGTAAATGGGGTCAAATGGGCATATTTTGGGTTATGATGGCTGTGGCTAGTTAAAGGGAATGAGTGCAATAGGAATTGTCCACCCCTAGTCAGGGTTATAACAATATCTCAGGGCCACTCGAGGAGTAATGAACTGGAAATGCGTGGCCACGCTCGGAAGGTATCTATGATAGATAAATCCGGTCAATCAGTTATTCTCCAGATCGAGGAAACCACTCTCGATATGATCACTTGCAAGTACGACCTGAAAGACACCTTGCATTGAGTGGGAGATAGTAATAGGACAAGAGAATTGGTGACGCACACTTGTCGAGGACAAGTGGGAGATTGTTGGAATATGTGTCCTCCGACAATAATGCGATCACAATGATCATGATGATCACATGTTTAAGTCTCATTTTAAAGAATACAATTGGGAAGTATTTTTACTTGTCAATCGGTCAACATATATCGGTAATGATTGGTGACTAGAGTTTGGCATTACTTGTCGTCGACGGTGGTGATCAGTTGATCCCCTAGGTCATACCTAAAAGATAATACTCTTAATTGATCATTTAATTAATCGTATAACGTTACGAGTTAATTAAAAATAATTGACGGATAATTTTGGAAGTAAATTTACGTATCTCATTATAATCTGATTAAATAAGATACGGTCTAGGTAATTGAATTGTTTCACTACTTAGATGAAATTATTGTTTAAGGAAACAATTGAAATTGAATGAATTATTATAAATACAAGTTATTGTAATTTATAATTGGTAAATTATTTTGGGTACAAGTAATTGTGAATTACTAAGTCAATTTTTGTATATGACGTATTTTCATTAATACG
This sequence comes from Silene latifolia, assembly GCF_048544455.1. Taxonomy (NCBI): domain Eukaryota; kingdom Viridiplantae; phylum Streptophyta; class Magnoliopsida; order Caryophyllales; family Caryophyllaceae; genus Silene; species Silene latifolia. The sequence continues at coordinate 53,738,766 of NC_133531.1, read as the reverse complement.
TTGATTTTTAATATGTTAAAAATACATAACAATTTTATGTAACATGTGACATGTGACATATTGACAAATTGACAAAGATAAAATGGGATCCATTTTATCCTTAAATGGACCGAAATATTGGGTGTGATTAACAATTCATATAATGTTAATTAAGATTAATGGAATATACGATTATTTCTCTACACTAGGCATGCATACCTAGTGTCTCTTGTGGAAGAGCACCAAGCCCATGCATTGGCCATTCCTCCACCCTCCTACCCGGTTTCCCCTAGAAAAGAACAAAGGGTCTTTTGCTTAAAATATTGATCATTCACTACATGCTTTAGTGTGTGATTTATTTTTGTTCAATCTATCATTCAAACATTATTTTTAGAGAGATAAAAATAATTCTTTCTTCTTCATCCTCCTCTTGACCGAAATACAAGAGGACCAAAAATATTTTTGGGTCTTTTATTTAAGTTAATATTATTCTAGTTTTGATAATACTAATTTTATTAAGGGTATATCTTGGGTATTAATCCTTGGGAGGGATACTATACTTGTATCCTCTTTGTTCATCCATTTAAGGAGAGCTCAAGAACAAGAGAGAAGGAGAACTCTCTTGTGCCCTATTGATCCGAAAATCACAATGTAAGATGATGATTTCTTCTATAAATTGTTTATAAGTTTGCATGCATAAGATCACTTATTATTTTTATGACAAATTAAAATAAAACATATATGAATATGTTAGTATATAGATCTACTTTTCTTTCACAACCAACTATTGAGTTCATCAACCCTTTTGCAAAAGAAGGTGAGGAGAACCCAACACAAAATACCACACAAAATCAACCCACAATGCCTAAGTTTTCATCACATTCCGTACCCACCGAGGAGAACCTACACAATGGTACTCCCATACCACAACATCTAACCGGAAATTTTATTGCCAAATCCGCCTTTATCCAATTATTCGAAAGGAGCCAATTTGGGGGGATGCCTAGTGAAGACCCTCATTCTCATATGGAAACCTTTTGTGACTATTGTGATGCGATTTCTCAAACCGGTGTAACTCAAGACCAAATTCGATGGGTCTTATTTCCTTTTTCTATAATTGGCACCGCGAAACAATGGTTGAAGGGCCTTGATAAGGCCACTCTCGGAATTGATTCTTGGAAGAAGTTGGCTCTAGCTTTCTACAAAAAATTCTACCCACCGGAAAAGACTAACATGCTAAGAGCTCAAATTACGGGTTTTAAGCAAAGGGATGAAGAATCTTTGTATGAAGCTTGGGAGCGGTTCAAGGGAATTTGTCGCTCATGTCCTCATCATGGACTTAGCGAGTGGTTCTTGGTACAACAATTTTGGAACGGTCTATATGAAGATTCAAGGAACATTCTCAACATGGGATCAAATGGAATGTTCACCAAAGTTGATGACAATCAAACATGGAACAAAATTGAGGAAATGGCGGTCCATAACTCACAATATAGTAGACCTCGCAAGGCTACTAGAGGAGGAAAGCATGAAGTGGACTCCGTTACTCAATTGGGTGCTCAACTTAGTGCTCACATTGACACAATCAATTTGAAGTTTGAAAAAGCTATGGCTAGACTTGAAGAAGCCTCAAAATAACCAAAGCATCATGTTAATGCCATGACGGTATCTTCATCAATCCCAAGTGGGATATGTGAGAATTGTGGAACTTTGGGACATGACCAAAGTGAATGTAGGGGAACAAATAAACAAGTGAATGCTTTCCAAGCATACAAGAGTGGTACCCCTTATTCCAACTATTACAATGAAAACACCAAATTCCATCCAAATCTCTCATATAAAAGCCAAAATGTTCAAAACCCTCAAACAACATACACCCCACCTCCCATGAGAAACCAAAATCAAAGACCCTTTTACAATCAAAACCAAGGTTACCAAAATCAAAATCCATACAATCACCAAAATGACCAAGGTTTTGATGTTCAAAAAGCGGTCCTCCAAATGCAAAAAAACCAACAAGAATTTTTCACTCAAATGCAAAAAGATAGTCAAGCAAAGGAAACCACCATCAACAACGTCCTAGCTCACACCAAGATGTTGGAAACCCAATTAACTCAACTAACATCTTCAAGCTCACAAAGACAAAAGGGGCAATTACCACCTCAAAGTAATCCCCCAAAACATGAAACGGTTAGTGCCATTCACTTGAGAAGTGGTACAAGGTATGAAGCACCGAAGAAGCAAGTTGAGGATGAAGTTGTGGAAGCTAGTGATAAAGAAGAAATTGTGCAAAACTCCAAAGATGGAGAACCATCAAAAGAAGAGATTTCAAAGAAAAATGAAGACAAGGTCAAGGAGAAGGAGCCCATTGTGATTAGACTTCCTTTTCCAAGTCGTCAAGCCAAGCCCAAATTTGATGACCAACTTGGAAAGTTTATGGAAATTGTGAAGAATTTGGAAGTCTCGATTCCTTTCACGGAATTAATCAATCACGTGCCGGCCTATGCGAAATACATGAAAGACATCCTCACAAAGAAGAAGTCAATCCGGAAGCTTGAGACTATCGCCTTCACTAAGGTGAGTAGTGCAATACTTCAAGGGAGTTCGCCTCCAAAACTAAAGGATCCGGGAAGCTTCTCAATACCGTGTACCATTGGCGACACCACGATCAACAAAGCCTTATGTGATCTAGGGGCTAGTGTGAGTGTTATGCCGTACTCGGTGAGTAAAAGGTTGGGGATGGGAGAGCTTAAATGCACCAATATCACACTCCAAATGGCCGATAGATCGACGAAGACACCATTAGGGATATGGGAAGATATTCCCGTTCGAATTGGGAAGTTTTTTATCCCGGTGGACTTTGTCATTGTTGATATGGAAGAAGACTCCAACATTCCAATCATTCTAGGAAGACCTTTCTTACACACCGCGGGTGCGGTGATTGATGTGAAACATGGAGAGCTCACTCTAGAAGTGGGAGATGAGAGTATAACTTTTAATCTTGACAAGACTATGAGAGCTCCACGTTTGCATGAACCATGTTTCATGATTGATCATTATAGCCGGAAGGATGATAGGAAGAAGTCGGAACTCCAATGGAAGAAGAAAATTGAAGACGCTCCATTCAAAGAGCAAGGGAATTGTAACAAGGAGAGCTTGAAAAGCTCACCAAAATCAAGCAAAGAAGAAGAGGATGGCCTCATTGGCCAAGACCAGAAATTGAGAGAGTTGTCTCCATCAAATCAAGAGATTTTTAATGATCAACTTAATGAAGTTTGTGGTCTTTGGGACGACGAATTCGAAGGGATTTTTAATCCCTACATTGGTAATGCCATCGATCAAGACCGACAACAAGGGCAAAGGTCTATTGAAGAACTTTATCACGATAATGAACAAGCTTTTGATTACTTTTTCAAGGTGTTGAGCAACATCAACAACACCTTGGACATGCCCCCTTGACATCTCATCAAGAATGAGAGTTTGGTGGAGTCCTCCCTAAACCACCATTTGTAAATATTTCTAACTCCCTAACTTGCATTTCAATTCTTATATTACATTTTTGTTATTTTTGGATTTTTATACTTTGATCAAGATAATTGTCATGTTTGAGAGAAGTGGGGGAGGGACTAATGATTTCAATTGATGTGTAGTGCTTTAGCTTAGTGTGGGGATAGCAATTGCCTAGGCTATTCATGCCTTAGTAGTGCCCCCACAATGAAGAACACGAGATTTTGAAGAAGAATGAAAAATGACAAGGGATATGCAATGTACACGGATGGAACTGAATCCGGGTACAAAGGGGTCGAATCCGAGCGTATTCAGGAGAATCCGCCCGTCTTCAGACAATCCGGGCATATTGGGTAGAAGACGCCCGTCCCTCTGAGCTGAATTTTTGAAATATTTTTGACTGTAAGCGAATCCGGGCGTCCAGCATTCGAATCCGCCCGTCTTCAAAAATCCGCCCGTCTTGAAAGGAAGACGCCCGTCTTCTTGGCTGAGGAAAACAAGAAAAATCCCTGTAAAGGAATCCGTCCATCTTCTGTAAAAGACGCCCGTCCCGTGTTTGCAAATCCGAGCGTCTTCACTGAAAGACGCCCGTCTTTAGGCGAGTTTTCCCCAACCCAGAACAAGCCGAATCCGGGCGTCCCGAGCAAAAACCGCCCGTCTTGCCCCTGCATTTCAAATTTTTCGGGTTTTATAAACCCCCTCCCACTTTCATTTCTTCATTCCTTCATTCATAACACTACTCAAAACCCTCTTCCTCTCCATCACAAAAACAAGATTCCTCAACAACATTCACCAAAATCAAATCAAAACATCCTTTTAACAACAAATCAATCATTCCTTTTTCAATAAAAATCAAAACCAAGCACAAAATCTTCAACCTTTGAGTCGATTTTTGAATTCATAAAGGCAAAGCCTTTCATCTTTAAATCGATTTGGGTGCACTAGAAATTGAAGATTTTTCACTCTTTTCTTGGTTTATTCATCAATGGCAAGGACTAAGGGAGCAACAAAAGCAACAAAGGCAAAGGCACCAAAGGCAAAGACACTTTCATCAAGGCAAAAGAGTCTTCAAGCAAAGAAAGCATTGGCTATGGTGGTAGCAAGCCCAAACTTGGAAGTGCAACAACAACAACCTCCCATGGGAGCAACAACATCTACTACTCCGAAAATTGATCAACTTTCGAGCTATCCGGAGGTAATTTTCATTTCCAAATCCCATAGGGACACTTTTGCCAAGTTTGCTAGGAAATCATTTCTATCCACCAAGTTTATTTGTGAAGATACCTTAAATAAGTTGGGTGTCCTTGAGCAAACTAGAGCCTTCTTTAAAGCCATGGGGTTGGAGAAATTGTTTGAATCAAAAGATGTGACATACCCCTCCCTTACCTTAGAATTTTTGAGTTCTTTGAAAGTCAACAAGGTTGAGACTATGGAGACCATCGAGTTGTGTCTAGCTAATGTTAGTAGGCGCATCTCCTTTGCGGAAATGGGTGAAGCTTTGGGTCTTAGTGATTCACCGAGTTATTTTAAGAAAGTTGGCAAATATGACCCCGACCCTCTTTGGGAAGCGATTTCCGGAAGGAAATTTGAGGACTTTCATGCTAGTCGTGCTCTTTTAGTCCACCATCCGGGCATAAGAGTATGGCACAAGGTCATAGGACACACCATCATTGCAAGAAAAGACACCAACCATTTCACCAAACTCGATTTTGTTCTTCTTGAGTCGGCTTTGAACATTGGAAGGGAACACACCAAGCCTTTCAACTCTCTAAGGCTTTTGGTGGATAGATGGCTAAACATTGATTGTGGGAAGAAAGGCACTACCGTTATTGTGAATGGAGGCCTAGTCACTATCCTAGCTAAATACTTTGATCCAAACTTCAACAAGGATAACAAGTATGAGGCGAAAGAGGGTGGTCATCTCATTGATATTAACACTATGATATACAAGTACAAGTGGGTTACCCATAACCCCCTTGACACCAAGTATGGATGGCTCACTAGTGAGGCTAGATCGTTTACTTTGCCTTCAAAGATTTGTCGTTTAAACGTCCACCGGACCAACTATCTACTTCCCCTTTCAAAAGAGGTCGAGTACATTATCCGACAACGAAAGGGTGAACTTGAAATGCCCTCCTCTTCCATTGTCACATCACCCTACCCTTTCGAGTACCAAGAGTTCAAGCCCGATGGCGTTGAAGCAAGAAATGGTTATTTGACTCTTCTCATGCAAAAGATTCACAAGCAAGCTTTCGAGGATCGGAAAAATGCTTACTTAGCTCAATATCCACCCCTCCTACACTTAGCTAGGCAAGGACTACTTGATCCTTCTTGTCCTTTGCCTAGTTGGGCGGATAGAGAAGTCTTCTTTCCGAGTGCATCTAGGGGTGACCTTCCGGGTGACAATGAGGTTGTTGGTAATGAAGAAGCTAGTGAAGAAGGAGAAGAAGAGGATGAGCAAGGTGAAGAAGAAAGTGAAGAGGAAAGTGGTGATAAGACCACTTCTAGTGAGGAAGGTGATGATAGTGATGATATGATGGAAGATTAGCAAGCTTTGGAGGCTCCTACCCTCTCGAGGTTTGTTCTACTTCTTTCTTTGTTTTAATTATTTTTCTTGATCATTGTTGGAGTAGTCCTAGCACCATAGAGGACTCACACCTCGGTCCCATTGAGGTGTTCTCATTTTATTGTTCCCACCTTTCAAAATCCAAAATGACAAATTAGTTTCAATCATTGCATAGTGTGTGCATGAACTACACCCATCCTTAGGACATTAACAATAATGTCTAACTCGGTTTGGGGAAGTCAATGCATACACAACGGGAGGTAATCTAAATTATCCTCTCCGTCATAAACAAAAATCATGCATCATATAGTGTAGATTAGTGTAGCTTGCATTTAGTGTAGAAATCATGCATCATGTTTGCATAATTTCTCATCATTTTGGCCATTGAGGACAATGCCCATATTAGTGTGGGGATGGGGAATTCTAACTTAACTTTTATTCAAAAATCCAAAAAAAAAAATTGAAAAATTTCGAAAAACCATAAAAATTTGAAAAATTGGAAAAGCCAAAAACATGTTTATTTTCCTTTGTAGTGTAGTCATGTATATATTGTTGTATATATTGTGTTTGTTCTATCCTTGTTCACATTGATTGACTACGCCACATCCGAGACATGAGGATCATGAAGACCGCATGGTATGATCTTTCCAATCTCCTTTTTCCTCTCTATGTTAATGACTATGTGGCTTTATTTTGATTGATGCGGTATAACAATGTGAACTTAGGACTTGCATTTAGTTTACATGTCATATTAGTTGGTAGAATCACTTGCATTAGGATGTATATAGTAGTTGCATCATACCATGTAGTTGCATTTAGATAAAAAGTTTTGAAAAATGCCTAATTAGTAACTTTGACAAGAGCAACTAAGCCATTACAAATACTTTTTCAACTTAAGACTTTTCCTACTAGAATGGTTGTAAAACACCCTAGATTGTGTCATACTAGTGTCTTTTGACCCATGACCCAAAGCATAGTCAAGAGTTTGCATGTGAGTCACCTATCCAACCCCGTGATGCGATGTGGACTTGGTTAACTTGTCTAGGTGACCTTGATTGACCTTGTGGTAAGGCAACCCAAAAATACTTTCTATCAATAAGTTTGAAGTGCTCATTTCGAAAGTTTTGTCATGTGGAAGTAATTTAATGCCAAGGAAACCTCAAATGTTATGAAATGTTGAAATGTTGAGAAATTTAGTTGTTTTGATGGAGGCGTACCACTTCGATGTGCTTTGGAGAGGGACCTATTGAATTGGGCCCCCACACGGTTGTAAATTCGACCGCCCAGAGACAGAGTGACTATCACCCCGAAAAGCTATTGTCTAGAGGTTAACCGGTTGCCTAATAAGCGATTGGTGAAAGCAAAGGACACTAGCCCGGAAGGGACAAACCCCATCTTAAATTTTTGAAATGTGAAAGTTAAATGAGGTCAATTTTTGAATATTAGTCATATCCACCCTTTGTTTATAACGATTTGAGCATTTCATTCCCAAAAAGCCTTTTTGTCAAGCCACTTTGTCGAGCTTGGGACGATCCATGACCTTTACTTTTGTAGAGAATTCGAGACTTGTCATGTCATATGCTACTAGCATCATAGGGATCATCATTCCACCACCATCTGATCGCTCTTGACGAAAGCATTTGGAAATTGAGGACGAAAGTAGTCTAGTTTAACACCATTTGGAGATGATTTAGTGCCATCCTCTTAGCCTTAGTAATTTGTTGAAATAGTATTTGTGAAGGATTACATGCTCTTAAATTTGTTCCTCTTTAGTTCCTCCGCCACTTGATGAGGAAGTGGCTATTCCTTTTGTAGATGCATCCATTATTTGATTTTGTGTGCTTAATGTTTGGATGTGTCGCCATTTTGGCAAGACCCACCTTGCCTTGCAAGAAGGCATCCTACCTCATGGTTGTCTTGTTGTGAGTTGAAGGGGCGGAGTGAGACCCGCTAATTGTCTCATATCGGCTACGTTATTAGGTTAGTTTAAAAAATGGTCCTAGTCTTTGTCACCTCTTTACTCGGGACGAGCAAAGGTTCGGTTTGGGGATATTTGATGTGACCATAATTATCGCATATTTAGCCCCCGAATTAGCCTTGTTCCCATGCTTTTTAGTGCATATTTGGGTCATTTATTGTCTTTAGTTCTTTGTTTTGCATATTCTTTGAGATTTTGATCCCTTGGTAGGAAAGGAGTAAGAATCTTGCATTTTCATGGCAAAACGAGACTAAATTGATTGAATTCAAATGACCAAGCATCAAGGAGAGACAAGATTAGAAGGCCTTTGTACATATTATAGTAGTTGGGCAATGACGAGAAAGGATCCTTGCATCCCCGAGGAAATCCCCAAGGATTTTATGAAGAAAAGGGAAGAAAAGAAGAAGAAACAATGCTGAGCTACAATCCGAGCGGATTGTCCTGAATCCGCCCGTCCTCCACAGCACAATCCGTGCATCTTCTTTCAAAGACGCCCGGACAGCAAGCCCAGAAGACGCCCGGATTGCCCTGAAGACGCCCGTCTTCCCCTGCATGAATCCGCCCGTCCCGACACCAATACGCACGGATTCCAGTACAGCGCAAAATCTGTTTCTTCAAGTTTCAAGAAAGAAGCCCTTCCTTCGAAAAATACCGGCGTCTCCCTGCTCAATCTAAAAAGTGTAATTACTAGTTTATCCCTTAGTTAACCCTAATGCATTCACCTAATTTCCACTATAAATACCCCATTAGTCTAATTAGAAGAGGATGTTCTTCTTATCAATTATTAGAGTAGTTAATATCAATCAAATCTCTCTTTAGTTTTGTAATCAACAATTAATCAAGTTCTAATACAAGTTTTATTTCCTTAATCTCTCTTTTGTTCATCCTTTATTTTGGGTAATTGAAGATTATTTGGGTTATTATTGGGAGATTGACAACCTCTCAATCAAGCATCAAGTACTTCTTTTATTCTTGCTTTATTATTGGAATCATTAGTAGGTATAATCCTCTTAATCCCTTTTTAATTATTGTTAATTACTTTCATTTATTCATCATGTTTCATTTTGTTGGTATGATTGACAACCTTGCTAGCATGATCAACATGATAATGAGTGAGTAGTCACCTAGCTAGGGTTAATGGATAATTAGGGGAAACCAACATGGGGAATGTTTCATGCTTAAATTAATATGCTTTCATGGTTTATTTTCTTGCTTGTTTTGATCTCAACTCATGCACATGTTATGTTTGATGAAATGCGAGCCTATGAATCCTTGCATTTTTTACCCATCACCTATCTTTTCAATAAGACTTGTAAGACATAAACCAACTCGAGGCTCATTAGACCATGCATGTTGTTGAGTAGGGAAGATTAAGTCGACTTGTAGGTGTTGTACAATCTAATCAATTCGGCTCCGGGACCCAAACTTTCCTAGGATTGTAAGATATAACCCAACTCAATCCATCACAACAATAATTGCTTGCTTATAATTTGAGAACATGTTTGTATGATCAATTCCCATGATTCCCCTATGACCCCATGACACCCTAGTGCTTTTTATCAATTGTTTACAACCCTTTTAATTCATCTTGCTTGTTTACTTTCATTGCTATTTAGTTTAGTGACTTTCTACATCAACCCAAATTGTGACACCCCTAAGACACCACTAGTTTCAATAGAAATCTCATCTCAATTCCCGTCCCTTGGGATCCGACCTTTACTTGCCTCTTTACTAATTGTAGAGTTGTTTGTGAAGTTAAAAATTATGTTTTGATTGGACTTGACCCGACGACATCGCAATCCACATCAAGGAGTGTGCAGACGGTCTCTACAGATGGTGTATTCCGCAGTGGGAGACCAAGGCAATCTTAGAGGGCTGTCATTCATCCTCTTATGGTGGTCACCACGGTCCATCGCGCACCGTGGCTAAGGTACTTCAGTCTTGCTTTTACTGGCCTACTTTGTTTGCTGATGCTAAGGTGTTTGTTTTAGCTTGTGATGCTTGCCAACGCTCCGGGAATATTTCTAAGAGACATGAGATGCCACAAAATGGTATCCTAGAGGTCGAGGTTTTTGATGTCTGGGGCATTGATTTCCAAGGACCCTTCCCGTCTAGCAAAGGTAACATGTATATCTTGGTAGTTGTAGATTATGTGTCTAAGTGGGTGGAGGCGATTGCTTCACCTAATTATGATGCCAAGACCGTGATTAAAATGTTTAAAAAGATTATCTTTCCCCGATTTGGTGTCCCTAGGGTCGTCATTAGTGATGGGGGAATGCATTTTAAAGAAAACAAACTAACTTTTATATTGCCTAAGGTTGGTGTCCAACACCGCCGCGGTTTGGGGTATCATCCCCAAACTAGTGGGCAAGTTGAGGTCTCTAATTGAGAGATTAAGGAGATTTTGGCTAAGGTAGTTTCTAAATCACGGAAATATTGGAGTCTTAAGCTGGAAGACACATTATGGGCTTATCGGACTGCCTTTAAAACACCGATTGGTGCATCACCATATCGGCTGGTTTATGGGAAGTCCTGTCATTTACCTATTGAGTTAGAGTGTAAGGCTTTGTGGGCCATTCGTGAACTAAACTTTGATCTTAAGTTGTGTGGTCAGAACCGTTTATTGTAGCTAGATGAACTGGAGGAGTTTAAGCTAAATACCTATGATAGCTCACGCATCTAGAAAGAGAAGACGAAGAGATGGCACGACAAACGGATTATACCTCGAGAATTCCATGTCGGGCAGAAGATCTTGCTATTTATTGCCCGATTGCGCTTATTTCCTGGCAAGCTGAAGTCCAGGTGGAGTGGCCCCTATACAGTGACAGCTGTCACTAAATTTGGGTCCGTTGAGTTAGAAAGTTCCGAGGGAAACAGGTTGTAGATACCCGTATCCGTCGATATTGGAATTTATAGAGAACCCGACAAACGCCCGATGATGATAGGACACATGTATTCTTTAGTTGTCATTGTCATTATTTGGAGCTCGTTTTACGATGTAGAATGGGCGTCGTCGATGAAGTATTTTATTAATTTAAATGATATTTAAATTAATGTTTTTTTTAAGTGAGTTCATTTTATTAATTTAAATGATATTTAAATTATGGTTTTTTTGAGGTAAATTCAATTTATTTTATTTTATTTTGAATTTATTTTCCCAAGTTTATTTTATTGAAAATAAGATAAATATTTGATTTGAAAAATCATTTTATGAGTATATTTGATTTGAAAAATCATTTATTTTAATGTGTTAATTGATTTGAAAAATCGATTTAAAAATCGAGAAAAACTCGTTTTGAACATGCGTTTTTGAGCTCGATTATAGCTCGATTTTTGAGCCCGTTTTCTTTACGAGTTGGCACGAATCTCGAGTACACTAACCAACCTAGGCCTCTACCCATCCACCCCAGTTTGAACCCCCATAACCACGGCCCAAATCCCGTCCAAAACAGGCCCCAACAGCCCGCATACAAACAGCCTACCCCCTGTTTTGCGTGATGAAACCCGAGTCCAAAACCCGCTCCAAACACTACCAAAACCCGTGCCCATTAACCCTAACCCATACCCTAATATCCTACCCATATTACCTTACCTTAATCACCAAGAAAACCCCCCATACGAACCCTAGAAAGCCCCCCAAAAGCTGCTGGACAGCAGCTATGCTCAACAGGCCCGATTGCCTCTCCCTCCCTTTTACCCTACTTTAACTCCTTATAAATACGACCCCTTCACCATACATTCATTGCTCTAAGTTCTCCATACATCCTAACATCACTCACAAGCTTTAAACCCCAGAAACAAACCCTAATTGCCTCTCAAAAACCTTCCACAAAACCGACATCCAAACTGAAACTGTTTGTGTGTCCTCTTCGAAAACCCACTCGTTCCTCCATCAAACCTCCATAAAAACTCGAGTTTCTTGTTCCTAATTAACCACATAACATCCATCTACACATTAGATAAAGAATTACGAGCCAAATTGCCCTTGAGAGCACACGAAATCCCTCGAAAAACAGAGTGAAATAACACTCTGTTTTCGCGGTTTATTCTTGTCTGTCCAGTTCTGTTTGTGCTCGTTTTTCGTGCCCAATAACCCAAAACGAGCAGGGGTTGCTTTAAGATTCCTGTTCTCCTCTCTTTCTAGTTTTCAAAACATCTTTCAAATCGAATTTTCGTCGTGAAACGAGGGAGATATCATCGTTTGAAAATCGCTGTCCAGAAAGTTTCAAAAACGCGTGTTTGCTTTGCTCTTCGTCGACGACGGCCTCTCGAGATAAAATCTACCATCGATTACGACCCAAGACGGTGTCAACGATACATGTAGGTTGAGGGTGCATCAAATCCTCTTCTTTTCCCTTTTATTTCGTTTGTTTTATGCTTTTTTTTTATTGTCTTGTTTTTGTTTGTTTTTTCGTTTTGTTTATCGATTTGTTTTAAATTAACTATGAAACTAGTTAGTCCGAGTATGAGTTAAAGTACCACCATGAACACCCGCGTTGACTTGAGATGGGAAAAGAAACCGCTACTTACTTCGGTCGTACACCCCCGTCTCATTTACATATCCTCGTGTTCAAGGTAGGGCATAAATAAAACGAGTTGTCTAACTTTCGTCGCTTTCGACCCCCTTTTGTTTCGGCCAATTCGACATACCCTAGGACCCGTTGTATGTTAGTCTAACCTCTGATTGTTAACCTATGACATATTTAGATAACATTAATTTAATTTAATAACCTAATTAGACACGGTAGGTGGCTTCGACGTAAGTTATAAAATCAATCGACGATTCTGTAAGTAATTGAATGCATCTCTCTCTTTCACCTAATTTCTCGCTAGTATAAGAGTGCGTGATTAGCACCTTCTTATTGACACTCGATGAGTTAAATTAATTAGCGAATTTGACCTAATTAGACCCTTTAGGCCGTGTAGAATGCACCCTCATGCGACAATCAATCAACATCGTTTTTAACTCGTTTTCTAACTTGTTTCCTATCCCTTTTCGCAATCATTCGATCTAACCAATGAATCTAACTTAGGAACTAGGTTGGCCTTGGTTTGGGCCGTGAGGTGGCCGTTTTCTTTGCCTTTCTCGTTTTGTTTTTATACCGTTTGTTTTCTCGTTGTTTCATTGTTTGTAATTTATCGTTGGTTTATCGAGTTGTAATCTTTCAAGTTTGTTTTCTTTTATCGAGTCAAATGATTTCTAAAAACCTTAGTCTTGTTTGGTTAGACGGTTGTTCCCCAATGTTTGTAGAAGCGTAGTAAACCGCATGTTGTCTAAAGCAACATGGCCCGGTTTATGCTAATGCATGCTTTGGTGCGTAGCCCTATGTCTAATTCGATGAGATTAAGCGCGAGCACGCATCACAAGGAGTGACCCAAGGCCGTGGGTCATGTGAGCCGTGGGCCACCCCTCATGTGCACGGTTTTCAAGGCCAAACGGCCGTGTGTGTCGTCGTGTATTGTTTTGTATGTAGCATTTGTATTTTGATCGAGTTGTATCTTTAATTTGTTGTTGTGTCGGCATGAAATGCCTGGTTTGTAATAGGTAGATCCCAACGGCTCCCCCATTCCCCATCAAGCCTTGTTTGTTTCGTTTGAATGTTGCTAGATCAATCAACCCACATGCTAAATTACAACTTTGACAAAGTTAGTTTAGTTGCATCTAAAACGACATAGAAATTGTTGTCACATGATAGGGTTAAAACAACGTTTGCATATCATACATCGTAGTAGCTATGACCTTGTTTGAAATCCGACACTTGACTTAGTAGAGGCCGTTATCGACGGGCGGGGTTGGGTGTCCTTATGGGCTTCCCAACACGTACCCTCACCCCTTACTCAAGATCTATGGTTTGTGGATCCGTCTAAATACCATTGGATTACGAGAGTCATTCAAATCGAGTGATATAGGGTACAAGTCTTTATCTTTAATCACTCGTAGTCGATTGGCTTTATGCTTTTCGATGAAAGGTGTAAAGTTGACTTGAACGGTTCCAAGTTCCCAAAAAACTTGGTGGCGACTCTAATTTGTCTTAATTCGATTCGAAAGAACCTCGAGTCGATTATGCCTAGTGTGGATCCCGCGGACGCAGCCTTCCCGAGGGCCTTGTCCACGATTTGGCGACTCACTGGGGAAAAGAGGACTAGTTACATTGTGTTTCTAGGGTCTTTTCCTCCGAGGTGAAACTTGAAAAGAAAGTGTTGGAAAGTAAAACATTACTCATAGTGCTACGATTCATGCATAAACCCTTAAGGACTTGCCCGGGCCGTCCCAGCGTTTCTTCGTGATGCGTGGGGGGCGACGTCCCACTATGCCAGGAAGTTGCACATTGCTCGCTTCCACTTCGCCTCGCGTGGTTCTTGAGGGTGGGGACGATCTTCTAGGTACTTTACCTTAAGACACCTTGCTCTATAAGACCGCAAAAGGATGGAGGGCATAGACCTTCTTATAGAAGACTTGCCGAGACTTAGAGATGTCTAGGAGCATACATCCTTATAACATGAGAATGACAATGTGCAATGTGTTTTCCCGAGTCTTGTTTTTCGAAAATTCCCATGTCCTTTTCAAAACCGAACTTTTGAACAACTTACTTTCAAAATAGCATGGTTTTAAAAACGCGGAATGCTGCCCAAATAGGACTAGAAATTTCGGCCCAAAATGAGCTTTTGTAGCCGGCATGCTGCCCATTTCAAATCTCATTTTCAAATCAATCCTTCATCTTTTCAAAATCAATCCAAAATGTTTCTCGAACCTCAACCAAGCATGAAATGCGTCGAGTCGTGTCCGGGTCATGGCCGTGTTAGGCCGGGTGTGTTTCGTTCTAAGAGTCTAGAACACGACCTTGTTGGGTCACCCAAGCTCACCTCTTGGGCCTTGAGTCATGTTGGTCGACCTTTTGGTCTAGGATAGTCCACAAAAAACGTCCAAGCTAGGCCCTTATGGACGTTTCACACAAACCCATGGGCTATGTTAGCCCAATCACGGGTTTAGTCACACCAAGTCCAGTTTAGAATCGAGTTATGACAGTTTGAGTCATGTCGTTTTGTCGAGTCTAAAGTGAACCGATGTCTAAATCAAACCATGAGTCGAACCCTTGTTTAATCAATCTCAAGTCGAGTCTTTGTTTGAGTCAAGTTGGGGTCGAGTCCTTAAGTGTGCAGGGGCTCTTACTTTAAATATTGACTCAGTACGGGGTTTTCTTGTAGAAAGGCCGCCAAAAACCCGACGTCAAGCAATGGAAGATGCTGTTAACAAGCTCACTGAGGCCGTGAACCTTATGATGACCAGAATGGATGCAATCGAATCTAAGCTGGGTGAAGATTCCCCTCCACCACTGAATGATCTGGAAAAACGGTTCAAGTTCATCGAAGACCGTTTGAAACTCACCCAGGGGAAGAACATTCACTATGAGAATGCTAGGGCATATGCCCCAGTTCAGGATAAGTTGCCCACAAACATGGTACTCACTGATATCCCAAAGTTTAAGGGCACAGAAGATCCAGTCCACCATGTTAAGGCCTATAAGGGGTACTTAGCACTGAAGGGAGTACCCGCCGACATGCTCTCAAATTTTCGCCCAATCTCTGGATGAACACCCGAAGGCGTGGTTCTACAATCTGGACCTTAAGAACTTCCCCACTTTCAAAGATATTACGGTGGAGTTCTGTAAGCACTATGCTGACAATGTCGAGATTCAAACCAACATAAGAACATTGGAGGTGATGACACAGAAGGAAAAAGAGGGCTTTACTGAATTCCTCGCAAGATGGCGCGCTGAAAGCGTGAAACTAGCTAAGAAGCCTGATGAAGTTGAAATGGTAGATAAGTTCGTAAAGAATCTACGACCTGTTTACCGTAATGCTCTGAAATACCAGAATTTTGGTTCTTTCAAAGAATTGATAAGAATTGGGATAAAGATAGAAGATGACGTCCGAATGGCAGAAGTTGAGAAGCCAAAAGGATACCAAGGGGCCTCATCGTCTAGGACCAAAGCCCCAGCAACGACCCATTTGGATGAAGCCATCAATCTCTTAGAAGGGCAATCGAAGAAGTCGCAGCGCCAAACACCAAGGGCATTCACCGATATCGGATGCACTTATACATACGCTCTCCAAAGGCTCATAGCCCAAGGAAAGTCAAGCCTATTGGTCCAACTCCGGACCCTCCCATTAACAACAAGGCAAATGGTATAAACCAAATGCCTCTGTGCCTTTCACCAAGGGAAAGGCCATGATATCGAAAGGTGCTATCGATCAAGCACAAAATTCAAGACATGATTGAGAATGGAACACTCCCGATCCCAACTGTTAAACCCAATAACATCACCAATCCATTTGGCGATCACGCCAACTTTGTTTCTGTCGAAGACAATGTCGATTATTCCCATCTTATCCACCCATGTCACTTGAAAGGGGTGTTTATCGGGAAAATATTTGTGGATTGCTGTGAATTCTTGCCAAACCCGAAGAATGAAATTCAAATCGGGAGTCTCGCTCTAGAATGTACTCCTCTCATTAACGAAGTTAATAAAAGACAATTCGATTCACCAACCTTCATCACTGGCGTAGATCCTCAGAGGACTACCTCGGGATGAAGGCAGACCATCAAAGGGATCAAGGACCAGAGCCGAGCATCTAAGCTGACAGATGAACAAGAGAAAGCTCAAGACCGGATTTGAAAATTATGAGTCGGGATCTGTTTTCTTATATTAGTCAAGTCGAGTCTAGGACTTTCTTTTCTTGAAGTTGAGTCGTTTGTTCCGCGATGACCTAGGGTGTGTCCTAGGAGTCGTTCCTTCGAGTCTGTTAAGCTTTTGCCATCCCAATAAAAGTTGCAGTTCGTTTCCAAATATCTCTTGTTTTCAATCCCCAATCATTTCGAAAACATGATAAAATGCACAACACACTCAAAGCCATCCCTGGGGTGGAAATATGTCTCGTTTCAAAATGTAAGGTACACTAGGATCCTGTGTTTGATTCCTTTACCTATTCCATGTCTGGTGGTAGAAAACCTCCATCTGAACCAATGTTTGTGACAAGCTTTTAGATGATTCTATGACAAACCCGGACTAGCTCCTTTGTTTCCCCTATCGATGATGGAAGGCAAGCCCATCCCCACAAAATCATCCCATCTCGAAGAGAGAAGATATCAACCCGTTTTAACAAGCAATTGTTAGTTCCTACCCAAATTAGTTGGCGAAGCCCAGTTTTCAAGGTGTATCCATTTATGACTAAGAGAATGAATAGAAGATCATTTTCCAAGAGAGAAAAAAGATGAAAAAGAATGAAAAAAAAAAGGATGAAAGAAAAGAAAAATGAAAAAATGAAAAAAGATGAAAGAAAAAGAAAAAAAAGAAAAAAAAGAAAAAAAGATGTTGAAGTTATTGCGGAATGCTTTTTGGTTGAATGTCGAAGTTACGGAAGCCAGAATTCAAGTCAAGTACCCATAGTTGAGGTTCAATGGGCGAAGCCCAAAAGCGTAAGTAGTGACCTCTTTACCCTCTAAGTCCTTCCTGAGACAGTTATAAGGGGATAGTCGGGAATTTTGAGAATCATTCCGCTTATGTTGTTATACCCAACCTTTAGGGTCCAGACATGGAAATTTGAACCCACATCATTTTTCAACCCATTTGCACTCGTGGTTCATCAAACCCGAGACACCCATTCCAAACACATCAGCAGCCATAGCCCTTGGCCTTAGCACCACAAAATAAACCTTTAGAATGATGGTTAACCATTCCAACTTGTTATTACCAAGCTCCACATCCCAAAAGATCCAAGCCTTTTACACCTAACCCCAGACACGGGATTTAACAGTACCTTACAGGCTAGAATGGGATACGACATGATACCTTAGGTGAAACCTTCGAGTGTGTACACACAATCAAAATGCCATGTTTATGCACCATGATCGAACTACGTCGGATTTGATTTCGCTCCACGCGAATACGTAGGCAGTCCTTCTGAACAAGGGATTCAATCCACTCATCAACCAAGTTGTCATCTTGTCGGTTTCTTACGGGTCTTAACCAAGTCCAAATGAAGCCACCTTTGTTTGAGTCGGTCTTAGCACTCGATGTAGGCTAGGATAAGGATATAGGTTCAGATGAGTAGTGTCATGTCTCGGAATGAGCTTTATCTAACGGTGTAGGCAAAGATGCTCAGTCGGATAGATGTGGGTTTGTATTGGGAACAGAAAATATGAAAAACCCGCTGAAAAGAAAGAAGGCGGTGGCAAGAAATGATGAAAACTCGCTGAAAAGAAAGGAGGCGAGGAGACGAGTGACAGAATGTTCCCAACAAGAGTGATGTGTGATGTCCAACTGTTCTCATAAAATCAGTCTGTGTTTAGTGTCTGGGCGAAGCCAACGTTGTTGCTCCGTGAGTTTAATCCACCTTGTCAATGTCAAGTGATCTTGATTCCCATGTACCCTCGGTAGCACGCCCATGCCATACGATATCTCTGTCTCAAGTCCGATGGCCTTGTGATTCCCATTTGCCATCTTTTGGCGCCGGAACGGCCAATTTACATTTCTACCCCCAACAAGTCAATAATTGAATTTAAACTCGTGCACACTTACGGTTTTATTTTCCTTTTTGTTTTACGGTAGCGGGCTACGCCCACGTGGTTTACGAGTCATACAGAGTGTCTGAGTCGTATTTCATGCTCACCCATCAAGGTTCGATTTCAAAATGCCAGATATTTCAAAATTTCAAAATTTCAAAAACTTTTTGCGCATTATGGATAGATGATCCAAGTCAAGGTTCAAATCTCAAAGTTCAAAATCAAATTTTGGGTCGACGACCCAACATCCAAGTGATTCATTTCAAATTCAAAATTTGGGTCGATAGCCTAATTATTCAGAATTTTCAACATGTTCAAATTTCGGGTCGATGACCCAGTCTTTCAAACTCAAATTTCGGGTCGATGACCCAACATTCCAAGTGATGTCAAATTCAAAATTCAGGTCGATGACCCAATTGTTCAAAATTTTCAAATTCAATTTTCGGGTCGATGGCCCAATTATTCAAAATTTTCAAATTCAATTTTCGGGTCGATGACCCAATCTTTCAAAATAATCCAATTTCAAGATCGATGATCCAAATGTGCTTATGTGATGATTATTGCTAGTGCATTTTCTATGTTTCAAATATAGCAGGATATGCTTCAACTAGGGGCTCTAAAGTCTTCGACTTTAGAGCCATTGCAAATCAGAACTCTGGCCGTTGGCTTCAGAGACCATTATCAAGATGTAAAGGATGACATCCACCAATAATTCAATTCAATACAAGAGTATGAAATGGAAGAATTCCGTAGCTGAAAGCAAATGATGAAAGCGGCGGCAACCTCCTTGGAAAGCCCCGTCCCATTCAGGACAAGCGCCAGCAGATGATAAATTTTGGGCAAATGTCAGCAGATGATGAATTTTGGACATACGCCAGCAGATGATAAACTTTGGGCATGTGTCGGCGATTCTTAAACTACGACGCGGGTTTGATTCCGTCAGAAACGGATACGTAGGCGCCTAAGGATAAGGCTCAATCCACCATATATGCAATTTTATGGGTCGACGACCAACAACGATAATTCGACGCAACAGAAGCAAGAGTTAATCCACGACGAAGTTTCAGGTATGATCTCTTCTTATGGCTGGCGAGCTTATATACGCAAGTCTAATGGACTATAAACGACCCGAAGAATCCTCGGTCGAGAGAGACTGGGTATACTTTGACTTTCGCCTTGTCCAAGCCTCGGTCAAAGTGGGGGCTCAGAGATACCCGTATCCGTCGATATTGGAATTTATAGAGAACCCGACAAACGCCCGATGATGATAGGACACATGTATTCTTTAGTTGTCATTGTCATTATTTGGAGCTCGTTTTACGATGTAGAATGGGCGTCGTCGATGAAGTATTTTATTAATTTAAATGATATTTAAATTAATGTTTTTTTTAAGTGAGTTCATTTTATTAATTTAAATGATATTTAAATTATGGTTTTTTGAGGTAAATTCAATTTATTTTATTTTATTTTGAATTTATTTTCCCAAGTTTATTTTATTGAAAATAAAATAAATATTTGATTTGAAAAATCATTTTATGAGTATATTTGATTTGAAAAATCATTTATTTTAATGTGTTAATTGATTTGAAAAATCGATTTAAAAATCGAAAACTCGTTTTAAACACGCGTTTTGGAGCTCGATTATAGCTCGATTTTTGAGCCCGTTTTCTTTACGAGTTGGCACGAATCTCGAGTACACTAACCAACCTAGGCCTCTACCCATCCACCCCAGTTTGAACCCCCATAACCACGGCCCAAATCCCGTCCAAAACAGGCCCCAACAGCCCGCATACAAACAGCCTACCCCCTGTTTTGCGTGATGAAACCCGAGTCCAAAACCCGCTCCAAACACTACCAAAACCCGTGCCCATTAACCCTAACCCATACCCTAATATCCTACCCATATTACCTTACCTTAATCACCAAGAAAACCCCCCATACGAACCCTAGAAAGCCCCCCAAAAGCTGCTGGACAGCAGCTATGCTCAACAGGCCCGATTGCCTCTCCCTCCCTTTTACCCTACTTTAACTCCTTATAAATACGACCCCTTCACCATACATTCATTGCTCTAAGTTCTCCATACATCCTAACATCACTCACAAGCTTTAAACCCCAGAAACAAACCCTAATTGCCTCTCAAAAACCTTCCACAAAACCGACATCCAAACTGAAACTGTTTGTGTGTCCTCTTCGAAAACCCACTCGTTCCTCCATCAAACCTCCATAAAAACTCGAGTTTCTTGTTCCTAATTAACCACATAACATCCATCTACATATTAGATAAAGAATTACGAGCCAAATTGCCCTTGAGAGCACACGAAATCCCTCGAAAAACAGAGTGAAATAACACTCTGTTTTCGCGGTTTATTCTTGTCTGTCCAGTTCTGTTTGTGCTCGTTTTTCGTGCCCAATAACCCAAAACGAGCAGGGGTTGCTTTAAGATTCCTGTTCTCCTCTCTTTCTAGTTTTCAAAACATCTTTCAAATCGAATTTTCGTCGTGAAACGAGGGAGATATCATCGTTTGAAAATCGCTGTCCAGAAAGTTTCAAAAACGCGTGTTTGCTTTGCTCTTCGTCGACGACGGCCTCTCGAGATAAAATCTACCATCGATTACGACCCAAGACGGTGTCAACGATACATGTAGGTTGAGGGTGCATCAAATCCTCTTCTTTTCCCTTTTATTTCGTTTGTTTTATGCTTTTTTTTATTGTCTTGTTTTTGTTTGTTTTTTCGTTTTGTTTATCGATTTGTTTTAAATTAACTATGAAACTAGTTAGTCCGAGTATGAGTTAAAGTACCACCATGAACACCCGCGTTGACTTGAGATGGGAAAAGAAACCGCTACTTCTGTCGGTCGTACACCCCCGTCTCATTTACATATCCTCGTGTTCAAGGTAGGGCATAAATAAAACGAGTTGTCTAACTTTCGTCGCTTTCGACCCCC
Organism: Silene latifolia; assembly: GCF_048544455.1. Classification (NCBI taxonomy): domain Eukaryota; kingdom Viridiplantae; phylum Streptophyta; class Magnoliopsida; order Caryophyllales; family Caryophyllaceae; genus Silene; species Silene latifolia. The sequence continues at coordinate 53,717,226 of NC_133531.1, read as the reverse complement.
TTTTGTTTCGGCCAATTCGACATACCCTAGGACCCGTTGTATGTTAGTCTAACCTCTGATTGTTAACCTATGACATATTTAGATAACATTAATTTAATTTAATAACCTAATTAGACACGGTAGGTGGCTTCGACGTAAGTTATAAAATCAATCGACGATTCTGTAAGTAATTGAATGCATCTCTCTCTTTCACCTAATTTCTCGCTAGTATAAGAGTGCGTGATTAGCACCTTCTTATTGACACTCGATGAGTTAAATTAATTAGCGAATTTGACCTAATTAGACCCTTTAGGCCGTGTAGAATGCACCCTCATGCGACAATCAATCAACATCGTTTTTAACTCGTTTTCTAACTTGTTTCCTATCCCTTTTCGCAATCATTCGATCTAACCAATGAATCTAACTTAGGAACTAGGTTGGCCTTGGTTTGGGCCGTGAGGTGGCCGTTTTCTTTGCCTTTCTCGTTTTGTTTTTATACCGTTTGTTTTCTCGTTGTTTCATTGTTTGTAATTTATCGTTGGTTTATCGAGTTGTAATCTTTCAAGTTTGTTTTCTTTTATCGAGTCAAATGATTTCTAAAAACCTTAGTCTTGTTTGGTTAGACGGTTGTTCCCCAATGTTTGTAGAAGCGTAGTAAACCGCATGTTGTCTAAAGCAACATGGCCCGGTTTATGCTAATGCATGCTTTGGTGCGTAGCCCTATGTCTAATTCGATGAGATTAAGCGCGAGCACGCATCACAAGGAGTGACCCAAGGCCGTGGGTCATGTGAGCCGTGGGCCACCCCTCATGTGCACGGTTTTCAAGGCCAAACGGCCGTGTGTGTCGTCGTGTATTGTTTTGTATGTAGCATTTGTATTTAGATCGAGTTGTATCTTTAATTTGTTGTTGTGTCGGCATGAAATGCCTGGTTTGTAATAGGTAGATCCCAACGGCTCCCCCATTCCCCATCAAGCCTTGTTTGTTTCGTTTGAATGTTGCTAGATCAATCAACCCACATGCTAAATTACAACTTTGACAAAGTTAGTTTAGTTGCATCTAAAACGACATAGAAATTGTTGTCACATGATAGGGTTAAAACAACGTTTGCATATCATACATCGTAGTAGCTATGACCTTGTTTGAAATCCGACACTTGACTTAGTAGAGGCCGTTATCGACGGGCGGGGTTGGGTGTCCTTATGGGCTTCCCAACACGTACCCTCACCCCTTACTCAAGATCTATGGTTTGTGGATCCGTCTAAATACCATTGGATTACGAGAGTCATTCAAATCGAGTGATATAGGGTACAAGTCTTTATCTTTAATCACTCGTAGTCGATTGGCTTTATGCTTTTCGATGAAAGGTGTAAAGTTGACTTGAACGGTTCCAAGTTCCCAAAAAACTTGGTGGCGACTCTAATTTGTCTTAATTCGATTCGAAAGAACCTCGAGTCGATTATGCCTAGTGTGGATCCCGCGGACGCAGTTCCCGAGGGCCTTGTCCACACAGGTTCAAGGTCAATGGCCAATATGTGAAGCATTACCATAAAGCAAATGATGCAGATAACCGAGTTGAAGTCCTGTACTTCGACAATCCTGATGAGCCAGTTAATTGAAGCCAGAAAGGTCGTGCGGGACCTCTTAAACCTTCGCTATCTGGGAGGCAACCCGGACTGTTTTGTTGTACTTTTGTTTAAACTAGTTATTTAATTTTCTGCTGTGTGTTTAGACTTTCGTTAGGAGCAAACGCTGAACTTGTGCTACTCGTGTTAGTTTTGGGCTCCTTGTGTTGCGATTTTGCAGGTGATTGGGTCGATTGAGTGGTTTTCTTACTCGATCGAGCACTTCTGCTGGTTTTTCCTCTCGATCGAACATCTGCCATGCTCTATCGAATCCCTGCAAATCCATACTTCTCGATCGAGCACCACATCCCCTCGATCGAGCATTTCTGGCACCTTAGCTACTCGATGGAACCTCTCTGCCTTTCTCGATCGAGTTCTGCTACCATATCTCACCTACTGCGATGCTACTAGTCTATACGTGACCACCCATATTCATGGTCGGTTTGAGGAGGTCCCTCCTTTACGTCATCTTGTAAGTTTTCCGACTCCCGTTCTCCTTTTCTCTTTAGTTTGCATTTCTTTCCCTTTTTTTGGTACAATGAGGACATTGTACAGTTTGGTTTGGGGAGGTATGCATCCATATTTGTGTCTGCATGTTTTGTTGCATTTCAGTTTGCACGTTTCTTTATTTTCGCATGCATTGTTGTCTTGATTCACAAATAAAAACGGTAAAAATTTCACGTCTATTACTGCAATTAGGTTGAGTCTGAACGTTGAACTTCTACGCTATTTTGAGTCCCTTTACCCTTACCTTGCATATTCTTGACATTCTGTTGGCATGGTAATGTGCATAATCTACGAGTTTTTGTTTCACTCTTATCTGAATGAATAGACTTGACCCATATATTGGTAAGATACATTTACATTCTAAGGTTTGAGCTTAATAAACTGGTGACATTCATGACCAGTTTCATATAGGATGTGAGTAGTACTCTCTATATGGCATGTAACATAAAATTTGCATAAACATAAATTCAGTCTGCTTGATACCTGTATGCATTCGGTCTGTGGTTGGTGACACATGTTAGGAGAGGTGGTTCCCTTTATTTCATTCTACCCATGAGCTCCACATAGCCAAATTGCCCATTTTGTCCTATATAGCTATAATCTATAATTTTGCCTACCCTACCCGAGCTAGTAATAGTAGCTATTGGGAATGTTTCATTGCAATATGGTTACATATCCGGTTTGAGAAGATTGGTGGAAATGCTGAAGGGAATGGAAAAATATGAATGAAAAGAAAAGTTGTGAAAAATGAAAAAAAAAAAAAAAGAAATATGAATGAAAAAGATTATTATGAAAAATCATGAGCCAAGAATTATTTTATGTTGTGATTTTTGCTCCCATGATATATTTGTATCTTATGGGGAGTTGACGATATTGTGGTGATAGTGAGTTGTGTGCTGCAAATTAGCACTGTTTGCTTTGTATTGATAAATTGAGTATGAAGTTGGGAAGTGTTTCTAATTTGGATCCGTTGTTGCCTGGCTTGGCTACTAACTCCACATTTCCAAATTCATTATAGCCCCTTCTTACCCATTACCTCACTTATCCAAATGTAAGTCCTCGGCATGTGTCTTGGTCATTAGCTGGTTGGAATGCATATGTACGGTTGTAGAGATTTTATTCATGTTAGACTGCATGCATGCTCTTATAGGTCGAGTTAGGTGAGTGTCTTTACTTCTTTCTATCTCTTACTTATATACTCACCCTGTGCCTAATTTGTGTGATGAGCGACCCGTGAGAGTCCGATATCTTTGAGTCTTGTAAGGTGGACGGTTCAGTAGTTTGAGGCATTGATTTAACTCGTTTGCACTTACTTATTGCCACTTTGTTAGTTGTTGCATTAAATTGGATTGGGTGGATGATTTGTAGATGATGAGTTGGTCCCGTTCCGATAGTTGTCTTTAGTTGCATTCATAGTTTGCTTGGGGACAAGCATGTTGGAAATCTATATCTCATTACTTGACATATTCGTATATGTGATGATTTAATTTAGTCATAAAATTTAACATGGATCTTATGCATGCAAACAATAATAAAAATAAGGAAGAAATCATCAACCCTTACATTGATATTTCGGATTATTGGGCACAAGTAAGATCTCCTTCTTACTTGTTCTTGAGCACTCCTAAAATGGAAGAACAAGGATTCAAGTATAGAATCCCTCCCAAGGAATAATACCCAAGGTAATCTCTTAATAAAATTAATATTATTATTACTAGAACAATATTAATTTAAATAAAATTGACCAAAATATTATTTATGTTCTCTTAATTTTCGGCTAAGAGAAGGGGAGAAAGAGGAAGATTTTATCTCACTAAAAACTCTTATTTTAGATGTGTGTTGAATGAATAATACACTAATCTTTTTTAGTAGTGTATATGGTAAAAATAATAGAGAAAAACCCATGGCATTTCTCTATGAAAAACCGGGTAGAAGGGGGAGGTGGTGATCCCCAATGCATGATCAAAGTGCTCTTCACAATAACCACTAGGTATGCATGGCTAGGTTTAGGTAAATGATTATGCTTACCACTCACTTAATCAACATAATATTTTCCTAATATCACCCCTAATTTCGGTCCATATTAAGATAAAATGGATTCCATTTTATCTTTGTCAATTTGTCAATTTGTCACATGTCACATGTCATGTAAAATTGTTATGTATTTTTAACATATTAAAAATCAACGCATTAATAAAAATACGTCATATACAAAATTGACTTAGTAATTCATAATTACTTGTACCAAAATATTTTACCAATTATAAATCACAACATCTTGTATTTATAATAAATTATTCATTCAAATGCAATTGTTTCCTTAAACAATAATTTCATCTAAGTAATAAAACAATTCGATCACTCAGACCGTATCTTATTTAATCAAATTATAATGAGATACGTAAATATTACTTCCAAAATCGTCCGTCAATTTTAAGTAATTTAATCAACCCGTATCGTCATACGATCAATTAAATAATCAATTAAGAGTGTTACCCTTTAGGTATGACCTAAGGGGATCAACTGATCACCACCGTCGCACGACAGTAATGTCAAACTCTAGTCAGCCAATCATTACCGATATGTGTGGACCAGTTGACAGTAAAATATTACATCCCAATTGTATTCTTTAAAATGAGACTTAAACATGTGATCATTATGATCGACAGTTGTGATCGCATTATTGTCGGAGGACACATATTCCAACAATCTCCCACTTGTCCTCGACAAGTGTGCGTCACCAATTCTCTTGTCCTATTACTATCTCCTACTCAATGCAAGCTGTCTTTCAGTTCGTACTTGCAAATGATCATATCGAGAGTGGTTTCCTCGATCTGGAGAATAACTGATTGACCGGATTTATCTACCATAGATATCTTCCGAGCGTGGCCACGCATTTCCAGTTCATTACTCCTCGAGTGGCCCTGAGATATTGTTATAACCCTGACTAGGGGTGGACAATTTCTATCGCACTCATCCCCTTCGACTAGCCACAGCCATCATAACCCAAAATATGCCCATTTGACCCCATTTACGAAGGTCGTAGTAACATAAATCAAAGTTAATCTGAAACTATGCCATCTTAGGCGAATAGTCTTTAGTCAAAAGAATCGACTCATTAGAATACTATAGTAGCTCTCGCCACGACCAGGCTATATAAATTTGCCAGAACTCTATAAGCGGTCATAAGGCCCGACAAGGTGTTCCTAACAGTCCGCCTATGTGATCGACTAGTCATTCTCATATGACTCCATGGCATTTGAACTTGCCATCAATCGCATCACATTCTAGTCACTTCGAGACGTCACCTCATGTAAGTAACTATGGGCGAATACAATGCTAATCCGTGTTCACTTTAACGGGGTTCAATTGTCTCTACAACCCGTTTGGATGTAACAAAGTATAAGGTGAGTTAATAATAACTCAAACGACAAATGTCGACATCACAATCGGGTTGTCAATATCGTATTACAACCTTGTGATGCATATCGTAAGTGTATTAACACTAGTCGATTGCAATAGAAGTTTTAACATACCATTTGTCCATGTGTTCAAACTTCTTTTATCGCATTTTCCTTTACATTCATGTTATCTCTCATAGCATGAACCTTACCAAGTACACATATAGGTTCCCAACCTCGGTTTTGGTTCTTTATCTTGAAAGAACTTCCTGGTTGTTTATCACACAACCAATGAATTTTTGTGGTGGATGATTTGACTTGCACTGATCAAGTACTCCGCCCACTCACAATGCACTAGGTATATGTTTTGTAGAGTCTTGCAATAATTGTCAAGATGATTAGCCTAGCACTTCTCACAAGTCCTAGCATATTAGGAGATATTAGTTTTGAGTAACTTCTTACTTCAACTAAGTATCTATCCAAACTTCTTATTTCTCCTTTTAGCTTGAAAAGCTTAGGATTTTCATAAATCCTTATGCGTGTTCGAACTTTAATATGTGAAACCTCTTGTCACATAACAGAGTGTTCTGTCGAACACTGAAATCGCTCATCATTTCTCCTTGAGAATTCATGACGATTCTTCTATGGCTCGTCAATGAATCATCATGCTCTTATGCATATGATTCATTATTGGACATGTGCATGATTATTCTAATGGCGGAAACATTAGTAACTTTTAATCATGTCATCAACCATTCTTAGGTTCAATGAATGACCATGACTACTTATGGCAATTCCATTTTCATCGACATGAATAACCTATGTTTCTCGTTGATTCGATGTGTATATCTCAATACCTATCCAACATCTCATGATGTGATTGGATTCATCATAGTCCATTTTCATTCAGAATTGAAAACTCAAATACTTCTTTTTGAAAGAAAGTATTAGCTCGTCATTCTCAATGAGTAATGAGTTATAAACTTTTACAAGATGATTGCTCCCACTAAATTCCATGTCTTCACATGATAATTTCCAACTCCCACTTAATTCCACATGTTTCGCAATTGACTACTCAATCGAAACATTTCAAGAATTGAAATACATTTTTGCTTTGCCAAGTTATTAAGATAAAACCATATATGTTCCTATCATATCCTTTCAAAATACCTATTTTGAAAAGGTTTCAATCTTAACCTTATGGAAAGAGATTCCAATCTCTAACTCATTCCTTTTATAATGATGCGCGGCAATGTCATTAGATTAAATGTGAATTATATCTAATACACGTCCTTCTCAAAATACCCTTTTCGGAAGGAGGTTTAACCATTTCATTTTCATAATGAGGTTAAGTAATGACATTAGCGTGGTTAACAATTAATTTAGCTTTTGTAGATATCGGCATATCGATCTTTGCAACTTTTAGTCATAAATCACATTTATTTTCGAGGATGCAACTTTGTTTCATTTATGCTCTTAAGTAAATATCAATATTGAAACTATTGGTCAAATGTTGTTTATAAACTAGTCAAAACTCTTGTTAAGACTTTACTTTAGTCATTCTTCTTCCAAAACTTTCTTTTGGTCTCCTCGTGTAGTTATCTTGAGAACATATTCTTTTGATTACTTCACTTGGTCTCTTTTGTCATATGTAGATATCATCTATTTGAGACCATAGATCTCATCTATTCGAGTATACTATCTGTATAGGTATACAAATCATTCTTTCTTGGGTAGATCTCATTTACACAAGTACACAAATTTTGCTTGGTGTTCTTTGTGTCTTCATTTTCTCCCACTCTATCTTTAGAATGAATACACTAGAGATTCAAAGATAGCATATGAGACACAAATAATGATTTTATAAGTATAAGGAGGACTATCTCATAGGTTGACTAATTGTTTTAGATTTGATAAGTGTACTTGGTGATTAACATTCCTTTAAGAGAGTTCATCAACTCAATATCACTTTATAATTGATCATATACAAGCCTTAAGCTTGTGGACATATAATGAATTCCATCATTATAGTTGTCCATTAGATCACTTTAAGTGAATGATCATATGTTTCTATGAGCAAGCATGTAAAGACGAATTTTAGAACAAGGATAAAAACGATAAAACGGGTGACTTGGGTTGCAAACCAAACCACCATTATCCAAAATACAACCATTATCCAAAATACATTTCCATGTCGAACACGGAAATCAAAAGGTTCTAAAATCCGAGACATAAATTAAAATAAGACAATAAAAAGCCAAGCTTCATGGAAGCTACTCCTAGCTTCTTGATGGTTTCTCAAGCTTGCTTTTCTTTTCCCTTGTCCTTGCTTGGTGGAGGCCCTATTTACAATAAAAAGGGGATACATTATCACAACTTTGTATCACAATACCATAGTTGAATTAGAAACATAAAAGAAAGGATAGTCATTTACCTACTGGAGTGATCTTTCCAGCTTTAATGTCACCAAGATATTTGGAACAATTTCTTTTCCAATGTCCAACACCATTTCAATAATGGCATTTATCAAGAGGGCCCTTCTTGATCTTGGAAGTGCTAGCTTCATAAGTCTTAGCTTTGGTGAAAGTGGGAGCTTGCTTCTTACCCTTCTTCCCATTCTTCTTGAACTTCCCCTTGCTTTTGGTTCTTATGTTAAGCACATCCTTAGGTGGGTTAACATTTAACCCCATGTCTCTTTCGGCTTGCACAACTAACTTGTACAACTCTTCAAGAGACACGTCCTTGTCTTGCATGTTAAAATTCACCCGTAATTGAACATACGCTTTGACTTTGGATAAGGAGTGTATAATCCTATCTACAATGAGTTCTTTGGGGATTTCAACCTTTTGAATGTTCAAGGTCTCGACTAGCTCCATTAATTTCAGCACGTGAGGGCTAACCTTTTGGCCCTCTTTGAAGTCGAGATCAAAGAATGCCGCGGCCGCCTCATATTGGACGATCCGCGGAGTTTGTGAAAACATTGTCACAAGCTTGGAATAGATTTCATTAGCGGTGCCCATCTTAAAGGCTCTCCTTTGGAGATCCGCCTCCATCGCAAAGATCAACACATTTTTCATTGCGGCGGACTCCTTGTGGTAAGCCTCATATGCTTCCCTAGTAGCGGCACTCGACCTAGCATTAGGTTCGGGTGGAGAGGCCTCGGTGAGGTAACGAAGCTTGTCGTCACCTTGGGCGGCTAATTTGAGTTGGGCATCCCAATCGGAGAAATTTGACCCATTCTTTTCAAGTTTACATCGATCCATGAAGGATCGGAGCCATGAAGTATTAGTGAGAGGTGTGGCGTTGGTGTTTGGAGTGGCCATTGGTTATGAGAAATAAAAAATGTCTACAAAACAAAATATAGAAGGAATAAAACATATGTCGTTTTCAAAATAATAATACTCGTAAAAATTTATTTTAAACAAGTTTTATGGCATTTATCTAGTGACCTCTACCCAACTTGATAAATGATTCCAAGACCCAAATTCATATTAACTTGGGCACGGTAGGGCCGATTCATCCCTTATCAATATAACTTGGTGGATTAACGCTTTAATCGATTCTACTTCTAGAACTCTTGGTCGATAAAATTACATTAACATTTATCTTTAGCCCGGAACACATGCGACTACGGTCACGAATACTTCCGTTGAGCTCAATCCAAATTTCGAATAAATGTGTCCATGATCCAAATCCACATCAACTTGGGCACGGTAGGGCCGATTCATCCCTTATCAACATGAATTTGGTGGATAGACATTTATCACCCACTTCCCCTACGTAACAAGGTTTGTACCCCGATAGGGCCGAGTGCACTCCCTCGCGAAATAGGTTTTCATGGTTTCTACTTTTTGGTAAGGCTATGTCTCAATTGATTATTTTAGCGAGAGGTCATGTCAATTTATTATCTATCACGTTTTAAGTGAACTAAAGCGGTGAACTACGATAATTCTAATTGACACGGTCGATAAACTCGATTAAAAGATAATGCATGTTTTAGTTATGGCGATTTAGCGATGCATGCAACATATAAATAAAATGCAAAGCATAAATTAAATCCTAGTATGGCCTTCCTAAAATAGAAAATCTAATTAACTATTACATATTCGGAAACCAACTCCATTGGTCCCTTGAACTTCGGTTTTGGCACGCATCTCGAGGTAACACCGTCTTTATGTATCGCCTTCTTGAGTGACACCGTCTTCATATACATTTGTAATTAAAATAAAATAAATCTATTAAATTACAAAACGGTGATACGAGATCACAATAAATTACAACCGAATCGATATTCCCATACATTTCGGGTAATACCAATTAAAAACTAAGGCCATACTAAGTAAAAATTACATAAAATAAAATTATGACAATCATAAATAAAATTCAGCATTATAATATGTATGAACAAGCCCAATTTTATGCTAAATCGCCTTTAAGGAGCCAATATCGTATATTAAACGGTTTTTACGGATTTGCGTGATTCAACCTTTTAAAATCACAATAAATTACATAAAATCATATTTATGCATAAGTTAATTACCCTAACCAACTTAGGACTCAAAATTAGTCTCCACTAACATATTTGACTATAATTAACTTATATTTCTTAAAATTGTTCATTAATGGACCCAAAATTACAATAAAATGCTATAAACTCCAAATAAATCACAAAAATTTCAAATAAATTCAAAATTTGAAATTTAAACTCATGAACATTCTGGAAAAATACCATGACACTCATAATATTCAAAAACTTAGGTTAAAAATTTCAAAATTTATCGGGAAAAACTATGTTGTGATTTATCGGATTTATCAAATATAATCATAAAAACATGAGAAAAATTATATTTATCAACTTTTCAATTTTATATCTGAAATAGGTAATAAAATGAAACATGTGACGTTTTTTCTTAGTCATGAAGTATGTTTTAGCAATTATTCACTAATTAAAGTCACTATTTATGCTATTTTTCATCAAAAATTCATAAATCATGCATAGAGACTTCATAATAGCCTATTATTTTACATACATCTTGTAAAATTGCATATGACAACATACTAAATTTACATGACCAGATTCGAAATTTATCTCATATTTACCTATTTTTCATTTAAATTCGATTTTTATCATGAAAAATCCATATTTCGAGCATAAAAGCTCTAAAAATTCTGAACATTTAGAGGTCATCTAAAAATGATATATGTGATAACATATCCAAAAACTACTGGAAAATTCGAAGTTTAGCTAATTTTAGTCCGAAAATGACATTTTTATCCTAAAATCACATTTTTTTAATGCCATTATTATATAAAATTAACAATAAAAATCCATAAATTAACCAAAATATCCTAAATACATTTTAGGACCAGAAAATTTAACATGCCAAATTTATTTTGTGATATATCATAATAACACAAATTTACAAGTTTTATATGTTAATCGTATAACTCGGAAAAACTATAACCGATTTGCATGCAAACAACCAAAGGCTCTTGATACCGCTTGTTGGAAATATATATCTCATTACTTGACATATTCGTATATGTGATGATTTAATTTAGTCATAAAATTAAACATGGATCTTATGCATGCAAACAATAATAAAAATAAGGAAGAAATCATCAACCCTTACATTGATATTTCGGATTATTGGGCACAAGTAAGATCTCCTTCTTACTTGTTCTTGAGCACTCCTAAAATGGAAGAACAAGGATTCAAGTATAGAATCCCTCCCAAGGAATAATACCCAAGGTAATCTCTTAATAAAATTATTATTATTATTACTAGAACAATATTAATTTAAATAAAATTGACCAAAATATTATTTATGTTCTCTTAATTTTCGGCTAAGAGAAGGGGAGAAAGAGGAAGATTTTATCTCACTAAAAACTCTTATTTTAGATGTGTGTTGAATGAATAATACACTAATCTTTTTTTAGTATTGTATATGGTAAAAATAATAGAGAAAAACCCATGGCATTTCTCTATGAAAAACCGGGTAGAAGGGGGAGGTGGTGATGCCCAATGTATGATCAAAGTGCTTTTCAGAATAACTACTAGGTATGCATGGCTAGGTTTAGGTAAATGATTATGCTTACCACTCACTTAATCAACATAATATTTTCCTAATATCACCCCTAATTTCGGTCCATATTAAGATAAAATGGATTCCATTTTATCTTTGTCAATTTGTCAATTTGTCACATGTCATGTAAAATTGTTATGTATTTTTAACATATTAAAAATCAACGCATTAATAAAAATACGTCATATACAAAATTGACTTAGTAATTCATAATTACTTGTACCAAAATATTTTACCAATTATAAATCACAACATCTTGTATTTATAATAAATTATTCATTCAAATGCAATTGTTTCCTTAAACAATAATTTCATCTAAGTAATAAAACAATTCGATCACTCAGACCGTATCTTATTTAATCAAATTATAATGAGATACGTAAATATTACTTCCAAAATCGTCCATCAATTTTAAGTAATTTAATCAACCCGTATCGTCATACGATCAATTAAATAATAAATTAAGAGTGTTATCCTTTAGGTATGACCTAAGGGGATCAACTGATCACCACCGTCGCACGACAGTAATGTCAAACTCTAGTCGACCAATCATTACCGATATGTGTGGACCAAATGACAAAAAATATTACTTCCCAATTGTATTCTTTAAAATGAGACTTAAACATGTGATCATTATGATCGACAGTTGTGATCGCATTATAGTCAGAGGACACATACTCCAACAAAGCAAAGGTTTGGATTGGGGAGATTTGATGCGTGTATTTTATATAAGGTTTTTACCTCATTTTTACACGCATTTCTGTGTCATTTACGTGGCATCTAGCTACAAATTCCCCCGAATAGTCTACTTTAGTTTGTCTTGTGTAAATTGCAGGTACAGACCAGAAAGGAGCAAAATCGAGTCTAAACTTGTCCTATTCGCATGCATTTTGGAGAATAAGGAATCGGAGCCCGGAATCTTTCACTTAGAGATGCGTGAAGTAGCCTCGGAAGGTTCCAAGGAGTCCACACGTGCTAATATAGCTCGATCGACCAGTTTTGCTACACTATATGGTCGATCGACTTCTTTATCCACCAAGAATCACTCGATCGTGCTTTGTTGTTACTCGATCGAGATAGCTGTTACAAGGAGTACTCGATCGAACTCCATCTTCACTCGATCAAAAGGATTTTCAACAATTATCCTCGATCGAGTGGTTTCATTTCACTCGATCGATAGGCTTTGTGTTTTATGCGAGTTTTAGACTATTTTCGAGATTGGGCTTTGTATTTAGATATAAGTATAACGGCAGTATGAGACTCTCTCATTTTTCGTTTTCTTTTCCTTTCCGTCGACACTTTTCTATATACTCTCTAGACTTTTGCTCTTGAGCCCTAACTACGGATTATTATTGCTTGTAATCGGTACTGTTACTCTACTCTTGATCTATATTCAATTATTTGTTTTACTACCTATTCTTCCCTTTAATCTTTATTGTTGTTTCTTTCTTTCATACCTTTGCTATGTCGAATTTATGCGGTTAATGTATTGGTTTTGCTTGTTCAATGATTATGCATAGCTAATTCTCTCTTGCTAAGACATAGGGGAGCCATGATTTTAAGGAAATTATGAAATAAGTAATTAGGTTTGATGCGAAATTGATCTATGTTGTTAATCGTTACATATAACTGTTCTTTTCTATTTGAGTCGACGCAAATAGGTAATAAATCACGGTGCACCTTGACCTAGATCGGAAGATTGGAAAAGGTAAGACCTGTAACGAACATTAGGGCACTTTAGTGAGGGCGGAAGCTAAGCTATTAGTGTTTTAGGGTGAATTGAGACCGGAAGGAGATATTCATTGCCCTGTAGATTGAATATGCATTGACCTGAGACCTGTGATTACATTTCTGGAGAATCATGGTGAACCGACTGTCTTAGCTCTTTTTCTCCCTGCTTTCTTATCTTCAACTCTCTTGCTCTCTTTCTCTCCTTTGACCTTATTAGATTAGAATAAACGATTAAAAACCCCCAAGAACTGGTTACCTTGACGGACTTAGTTGAGCTAACATTTTCCCATCTCCCTGTGGAGATCGACCCTACTTACCACTGACTTCTGTTAGTAGTAATAGGTAATTATTTTTGGTACCTGACGACGGTATCAAGCGGACCTGAGCTCGTGGGAACTGAAGAGGATCCGAGCGTCCTGGCCTTAGGACGTGGGAGCTGGGAAGGTTTGAATTGAAGGAAACGTCATGTAAGGGAATCTGCGCAAGCCAACTTCAATCCACTCGTCCCCAACTTCAGGACGCTCGTCTTGACTTGAATCCGCGCGTCCTGAGATGCTTCAAACTTATGAAATTTAGCTGTAAGGAAATCTGAATGTTCCCAGGTAAATCCGAGCGTCCTAGCAGAAATCCGCTCGAGCTGAGGAGGATCCGCGCGTCCTGGCACTGAATTGATTTTTTAGGAAATCCTGTAAGACGATCCGCGCGTCCCGACAAGGATCCGAGCGTCCCTGAACTGTACTTAACAAAAACACGGGACATTTCCCTTCCTTCCTAATTCATTTCTATCTTTCAAAAACACAAACACACACCTTTTCTCCCACTTAAACCCTCAATCGACCCATTCAAAAACACCAATTTCTCAACAAAATTCACCACCATCCAAACAAAACATGCTCAAAACAAGATTAAATCACTCCTTTATCAACAAAAGACCATCTAAACATCAAATTCCTCACAAATTGAATCAATTTTCTAGGGTTTGGGCAAAAATTCGAAAATACTAAATTGATTGAGGAATTGGTTGAAGTTTGAGGAAGCAAGGAACATTCAAGCAAAATCTTGGGTTGTTGATACCAATTTGAGAAGGAGAATACAATGGCAAGGACCAAAGGCGGAACCAAGGCACCCAAGACTCCAAATTTATCAAAGAGACAACAAGCTCTTCTTGCATCTAAAGCTTTGGTAGTGACCCAACCAAGGGTGGAAATCCAAGAAATCGCAACTCCTATTGAGGAAGCTACCAAACCTACTCCGGTTATAGAACAATTGCCAAATTTTTCGGAAGTACCTTTCTTAACCGATGCTAATAGGAATGCATTTTTATCCCTTGCTAAAAATACTATTGTGGCTACCAAGTTTATTTGTCAATACACTTTGGAAAAATTGGGTGTGCTTGAGCGAACTAGAGCCTTTTTCGAGTCCATGAGGTTGTTAACCCTCTTTGAAATGGAAGAATTGACCTACTCTTCATTGACCATGGAGTTCATAAGCTCTTTGAGGGTGTCTAAGATAGAGACTCGACATTATGTTGAATTCCGTCTTGAGAACAAGAGTAGAAGAATGGCTTTGAGTGAGTTTGGTAATGTGTTTGGTCTTTTACAATATCATCATTATGAGAAGAAGCCTTTGAAATATGATGCCGCACCCCTTTGGAAAGCTATTACCGGTCGAAAATTTGACTCTTTCCGGGAGTGCCATGCTTTATATGTTCATCATCCGGGCATAAGAGTATGGCACAAGTTTGTGGGCAATACCTTGATTGCTAGAAAAGGCACCAATCACTTCACCGAACTTGATTTTGTCTACCTTGATGTGGGAAATATCGGTATACTTCCCTTAAAATTAAGGATTATAACGAAATTATAATCTATGAAAACTAGTCATAAATGAATTGCATAAACAAAATAGAATAGGGATTAAGAATCAACCTTTGGTCCTTGCAAATATGGCCTAAGAACAATATCAAAATTGATATTCACCTAATCGTTGCACCCAAGATGATATGAGAAATGCCCTTTTGTTCTTGCTAGAATCGATCATCTTTTGCTTGAAGAGGAACCCTAATTTCTCTAATTAAATTTAGGGTTTTGTGTGATTTTGATGAGAGAATTTTTAGGTCCAAAATTAGGTTAAGAAAAATGATCTACCACTCCCTCTTAAAACCGTGTAGGAGGAAGATTATTAGGGTAGATATTTCTTTCCTATTTTCGGTTTAAGTAACAACCAAAATAAGGATAAAATCCTCTTATTATCGGTTATTCTCAAATTATATATAATGTGTATATTTATCCAATTGTTTATATATCGACATGTATTAATAAGTCCATTTATAACAGTTTGCAGTCGATTTATCAATACCAGTCTGTCAACATATATTACGACAATATTGTATAATATATATACTAACTATAAATATCGCATATTTATAATTTGCTAATTAAATATAACTGGTTACATTTAATTACGAATAACATCTTAATTCGTTTAAGCTAACATTATATACATTTATTAAATATAACATATTATATTCAATTTACGAATTGACAGTTAATTCGTCTCAACTAATATTATTTAATTAGATTAAATAATCGTCTCATCATCACATTGACTAACTGTTTAGTCAAATACTTGGACTAACCTTTTAGTCAGGCATCAATGTGATTATATTTTCATACAATCACATCTCTCAAACACGTCCTTCAGGTGTGAGTTTTAGGGACCAGTTGATCACCGCCATCAGTATGATAATAACGTCAAACTTTCTAGCAAGCCAACCGTTATTAAGTAATCGTTAATCAACTGATAAAATACGAAGTATACCCTTGTGAACCTATAAGAGATTTATAAATGTTATCACACTAATTGTGGAGGACACAAGCTCCAACACTTGAGTCCTTCATGAATATCAATGAAAAGTTCACCAAAAAGTACAACATTCTTCAACTATTGCTTGATCGGTGGCTTGAGATTGATAATTGGAAAGATGGAGCGGCCTTCATTGTAAACGGCGGCTTGGTAACTGATGTGACCATAATTGGCGCATATTTAGCCCCCGAATTAGCCTTGTTTCCATGCTTTTTAGTGCTTATTTGGGTCATTTCCTATCTTTAGTTCTTTGTTTTGCATATTCTTTGAGATTTTGATCCCTTGGTAGGAAAGGAGTAAGAATCTTGCATTTTCATGGCAAAACGAGACTAAATTGATCGAATTCAATGACCAAGCATCAAGGAGAGACAAGATTAGAAGGCCTTTGTACATATCATAGTAGAAGAGCAATGTTGAGGAAAGATCCTTGAGTCCCCAAGGAAATCCCCAAGGAATTTATGAAGAAAAGGGAAGAAAAGAAGAAGTTACTATGCTGACTGACAATCCGAGCGGATTGTCAACAATCCGTCCGTCCAGCCCCAGCACAATCCGAGCGTCCTTGCCTGAATCCGCTCGGATTCCCGCTCAACAATCCGCCCGGATTCCCCAGAATCCGCTCGGATTCCAACGGTGCAATCCGCCCGTCCCGACCCTATTCCGCCCGGATTTCTTCACAAAGACGGATTGTCTTCTTCAAGCTACGAAAAGAGAAGCCCTTCTCTCAGAAAATACCGGGTCCTCCTTGCTCAACTTAAAAAGTGTAATTACTAGTTTAGCCCTTAGTTAACCCTAATGCATCCTCCCTAATTTTCACTAAAATACCCCATTAGTCTAATTAGAGGAGCATGTTCTTCTTATCAATAATTAGTGTAGTTAATATCAATCAAATCTCTCTTCAATATTGTAATCAAGTATTAATCAAGTTTTAATGCAAGTTTTAGTTCTTTAATCTCTC
The DNA here is from genome assembly GCF_048544455.1 of Silene latifolia. Taxonomy (NCBI): domain Eukaryota; kingdom Viridiplantae; phylum Streptophyta; class Magnoliopsida; order Caryophyllales; family Caryophyllaceae; genus Silene; species Silene latifolia. The sequence continues at coordinate 53,700,078 of NC_133531.1, read as the reverse complement.
TCTTGTTCATCCTTTATTTTGGGTAATTGAAGATTATTTGGGTTATTATTGGGAGATTGACAACCTCTCAATCAAACATCAAGTACTTCTATTATTCTTGCTTTATTATTGGAATCATTAGTAGGTATAATCTCTTAATCCCTTTTTAATTATTGCTAATTACTTTCATTTATTCATCATGTTTCATATTGTTGGTATGATTGACAACCTTGCTAGCATGATCAACATGATAATGAGTGAGTAGTCTCTTAGCTAGGGTTAATGGGTGATTAGGGGAAACCAACATGGGGAATAATTCATGCTTAAATTAATATGCTTTCATGTTTTATTTGCTTGCTTGTTTTGATCTCAACTCATGCACATGTTATATTTGATGAAATGCTAAGCCTATGAATCCTTGCATTTACTATCATCTTCTATCTTTTCAATGAGACTTGTAAGACATAACCCAACTCGAGTCTCATTAGACCATGCATGTTGTTGAGTAGGGAAGATTAAGTCGACTTGTAGGTGTTGTACAATCTAATCGATTCGGCTCCGTGACCCAAACTTTCCTAGGATTGTAAGATATAACCCAACTCAATCCATCACAACAATAATTGCTTGCTTATAATTTGAGAACATGTTTGTATGATCATATCCCATGATTCCCCTATGATCCCATGACACCCTAGTTCCTTTAATCAATTGTTTACACCCCTTTAATTCATCTTGCTTGTTTATTTTCATTGTTATTCTAGTTTAGTAACCTTCTACATCAACCCAATTTGTGACACCCCTTAGACACCACTAGTTACAATAGAAATCTCATTTCAACTCCCGTCCCTTGGGATCCGACCTTTACTTGCCTCTTTACTAATTGTAGAGTTGTTTGTGGAGCTATAAATTGTGTTTTGATTCGACCGTGACCAACGACCACATCTTAATTTGTGAACACTTAGCGGAGTCGCATCAAAAATGGCGCCGTTGCCGGGGACGGTGTTTGTTTGACTTAGATTTCCTTTTTGTTATTAGTTGTGTCTTTCTTCGCCTTGAGGAAGTAACACTCCTCAAGGTTTGTTCTAATCATTTTTCGAGTTGTTTGATATTTTTCGAGATGGATTTCATAGACTGTTTTGTAGAGGACCACTTGAGTATCCCTTACTTCAAGGATCCCATGCAAGCATTAGAAGCCTTAGAAGCAAGTGAGGCTAAGAGCATGTATTGGGAGTTGGAGGTGGATCTCTTTGAGGCCGCTCTAGCTAACAAGGAACTTACTCGTGCACAATCCGAGTTGGTGCATAATATTCTAGTGGAAGCATGTCAACCCATAGAGGATGAGCAATCCATCCTAGAAGATATTTTGCAAACTCAAGAGCAAGAGGAACCCATCATGGGATTTGAATATGATGAGGTTGATGAAAGTGAAGTTGAGTATGCTATGAGAATGGAATGTTTAATGGAGATGGAGCAAATTCTCAATGAAACTCCAAAAGAAGAAAGTAAGGTACAAGCTCCTACTTTGAAACCCCTTCCCCCAAATTTGAAATATGCTTACCTTGATGAATCAAAGACCAAACCCGTGATTGTTAATGATAGACTTGATGATGACCAATTGGGAAAATTGCTTGATGTGTTGAAACAACATGAGAAGGCTATAGGTTATAGTCTAGATGACCTTAAGGGGATAAGTCCCGACTTTTGCATGCATAGAATTCATCTAGAGGACGACCATAGACCTACCATTCAACCTCAAAGAAGATTGAACCCCCACATGCAAGAAGTTGTCAAAGGAGAGGTCATGAAATTACTTGATGCGGGAATCATATATCCCATATCGGATTCTTTGTGGGTTAGCCCCGTTCAAGTGGTACCTAAGAAAGGAGGTACCACGGTAGTGACAAATGAAAAGAATGAATTAATACCCACAAGAATGATCACCGGTTGGCGTATGTGCATTGACTACCGGAAATTAAACTCCGCAACAAGAAAAGATCACTTCCCCATACCATTCATTGACCAAATGCTTGAGAGGTTAGCCTCTAACAAATTTTTTTGTTACCTTGACGGGTATTCGGGATTCTTCCAAATCCCTATACACCCGGATGACCAACATAAGACCACCTTCACATGCCCTTATGGCACTTTTGCATATAGGAGGATGCCTTTTGGATTATGTAATGCCCCCGCCACTTTCCAAAGATGCATGATGAGTGTCTTCTCCGATTACTTAGAGACCATAATGGAAGTTTTTATGGATGATTTTAGTGTTTATGGAAAGGACTTTGACTCATGCTTGCATAATCTTTCTCTTGTATTGCAAAAATGTGAAGATGTTAGCCTTGTTTTCAATTGGGAAAAGTGTCATTTCATGGTCAATGAAGGAATTGTTTTGGGTCACTTGATTTCGGAAAAGGGCATCGAGGTCGATAAACCTAAAGTTGAGGTGATAGAGAAACTCCCACCTCCCGTGAATGTTAGAGGGGTGAGAAGTTTTCTCGGTCACGCGGGTTTTTATCGTCGTTTCATAAAAGATTTTTCGAAAATAGCAAAACCCCTCACTCAACTTTTGCTTAAAGATGCCTAATTCCAATTTACTGACGAGTGTTTTGAAGCTTTTAATAGAATCAAAGAAGCATTAATCTCGGCACCAATCATTCAACCCCCGAATTGGGAGTTACCTTTCGAGATTATGTGTGATGCTAGCAACTACGCCGTTGGAGCGGTTCTTGGCCAACGGGTAGGGAGAGCTCTTCATGCCATCTATTACATAAGCAAAACCCTCGACCCTTCTCAAGTGAATTATGATACAACCGAAAAGGAGCTTCTTGCCATTGTATATGCCTTGGATAAATTCCGTTCCTACTTGCTTGGATCCAAGGTGATTGTATTTTCGGATCACCGTGCTCTTCGACATCTCTTGATAAAGAAGGAGGCAAAACCAAGATTGTTGAGATGGATTTTGCTTCTTCAAGAATTTGACTTGGAAATAAGAGACAAGAAAGGAGCCGAGAATGTAGTGGCGGATCACTTGTCAAGAATCCGGCTCCATGATGAAAATGGAGAAACACCAATCAATGACTCATTTCCCGATGATATTTTGATGGCTATTCAAACACAACTTGAAAGGCACATCACCCCATGGTTTGCCGATTATGCCAATTATATTGTTGGAAAAGTGCTCCCTCCCAACTTGAACCACAACCAAAGGAAGAGATTCCTATTCGAAGTGAAGAGGTACTTTTGGGATGACCCAAACCTCTACAAGGAGTGTAGTGATGGGCTCTACCGGAGATGCATCCCTCAATGGGAAATCCAAGGAATCTTGGAAGGATGTCATTCATCACCCTACGGTGGGCACCATGGATCAAGGAGAACCGTTGCAAAAATTCTCCAATCGGGCTTCTATTGGCCTACAATGTTTCAAGATACAAGAGAATTCATCATTCATTGCGATGTTTGTCAAAGAACGGGGAATATATCTTGGAGGAACGAAATGCCACAAAGGGGCATTCTAGAGGTAGAGATCTTCGATGTTTGGGGAATTGACTACCAAGGGCCCTTTGTGACATCCAATGGGAATAAGTACATCCTTGTGGCCGTCGATTATGTCTCAAAGTGGGTGGAGGCAATTGCCACCCCAAATGATGATGCAAAAACGGTCACCAAGCTCTTCAAGAAGATAATTTTCCCAAGATTTGGAGTTCCTAGCGCAATCATTAGTGATGGAGGAACACATTTCCATGAGAAGAAGCTTGCATCCCTTTTGACCAAATATGGTGTTCAACATCGAACCGGCTTGGGATATCATCCCCAAACAAGCGGTCAAGTAGAAATTTCAAATAGAGAGATCAAGCAAATCCTTGAAAAAGTTGTGAACAAGACTCGGAAAGATTGGAGCACAAAGCTTGATGATGCTCTTTGGGCTTATAGGACGGCCTATAAGACTCCCATAGGAGCCTCCCCCTACAAGCTTGTCTATGGAAAAGCGTGTCATTTTCCAATTGAATTGGAGTACAAAGCTTATTGGGCAATCCGAGCACTTAATCTTGATCTCAAATTGAGCGGTCAAAGGAGGATGATTCAAATCCAAGAGTTGGAAGAATTCCGACTACAATCCTATGAGAATACAAAGATTTACAAAGAAAGAACAAAATTGCTTCATGACAAAAGAATTAGACAAAAGGCCTTGCACAAGGGAGACAAAGTCCTTCTATTCAATTCCCGCTACCGACTCTTTCCGGGAAAGTTGAACTCTAGATGGATGGGTCCCTATGTGATAACCGAAGTTGGAAAATATGGAGATTTCGAACTCAAGGCGGAAGATGGAAGCAAATTCAAGGTAAATGGTCAAAGGTTGAAGCCCTACTATGAAGGAGCGTTTGTTGGAGAGGTCGAGGCTACCTACCTCGGGCCTCCTCCCCCTTGAAAGGACCATCTAAGGGAGAGTTTGGTGGAGTCCTCCCTAAACCACCACTTGTAAATATACTAACCCCCTAACTTGTATTTTTGTTTTTATAGCATAACTCTTTTCATGAGCGTAAGTAAGGGAGGGTTACTAATGATTTTTGAATGAAGGAAGGAACAAATGCCCAAGTGTGGGGATGCATCTAAGAAAGGAGAAGAAGTCAAAACTCGCAGCTTGAATCCGTGCGGATTCCCTGGAATCTGGCCGTCTTGCTGGAATCCGGGCGTTTAGTGGAGAAACCGTCCGTCCAGCTGCGCTGAGAAATTGAAGATTTCTGGACTGAGGTCGAATCCGAGCGTCCTGTGAAGAATACGCCCGTCTTGGAGAATCCGGCCGGATAAGAAGAAAGACGCCCGTCTTTCTACCTATGCATTTCAAGGAAAATCTCTGTACTGGAATCCGCCTGTCTTCTCAAGAAGACACCCGTCCCACCTTAAAAGAATCCGAGTGTCTTATGCTCGGGACGCCCGTCTTGTGGCGTCAAAATTTTGGGAATTTCCTCTGTGGCAAAATCCGAGCGGATTGTGAAGAATCCGCCCGTCCCGTGAAGCAAGAATCCGAGCGTCTTCACCTCGAATCCGCTCGTCTTCTCACGAAATCTTGACCCGACTTCTTCCTAATTAAAATACCCCCACCACACATACTTTGACACATCACTATCCCTTCCACTTACCCTATAAAACCCACCTCCTTATGACTCCCATACATATCCAAATCACTCTCTTTACCCTCAAAATCAAAAATCCCCAATTTTCTAGGGTTTCAAATACTCAATCAACAAGGAACATCCTTAGCAATCTTCAAATCAAAAGAACCCAACAAAAGAAGCAAGAATGGCACCAAGGAGATCCTCCTTTAGAAGTGCAAGAAGACCAAGGATGGTGGGAAGTTCCTCTACCTCACATCTCAACACCATTAGAAGGGAACATGTAGAGATTGTAGATCTCACAAGGCTCGATGATTTCTCGAATGTAGAATTCCTTGATGATGTGCAGCGATTGGTCTTCCACCGACTCTTAAGTAAGAATATTCTTCCCACTAAATTTCTTTGTCATGCTACCCTAAGAAAGCTTGGGATTTTTCACCAAGTAGAAGCACTCTTTGAGGTTTTTGGTCTTTTAACTCTCTTTCGCATGTATGAACCAACCTTTCGGTCCCTTGTGCTAGTATTCTTAAGCTTTTTGAAGATTACAACCGTAAACAAAGTGATATGCATAGAGTTTAGGTTGGAGAATGTTTCTAGGATGATGACCCTTGTCGAGTTTGTCAATGTGTTCGGACTTGATGTTTCGCCTACCCGAACATCAAAGCCCAAAAAGTATAATGTTGCACCATTGTGGAGGGCCATGACGGGCCGAGATTTCATTCTTACTAAAGAGTGTCTTGCTTTTCACATCCAAAACCCGATCTTGAGGCTTACATATCGATTTCTTTCGGGTACTCTCTTCGCCCGCCGAGATCCGGCCATCGTCAACCAATTGGACCTTGTATTTATGGAATCATACCTCAACATTCAAGGGAGAGATATGTATCACTTCAATGCACCTCTAGTTTTGCTAGAGAAGTGGGCAAGGTTTAGAAATGGGGATGATGATGGAATGAAGCACATAGTGAATGGTGGACTCATAACTAGACTTGCAAAGCACTTTAACCCAAGGTTCAATGAGAACAATGAGTACACTCCACTTACGGGGGGAACGGGAATTAATGAAGATCTACTTGTCGTCCAACACCATTGGATAACCCTTGAGGGGGTTGATAAGCGGATAAAGTGGTTGACAAAAGGGAGCGATCCAATCTATCTCCCAATAACCGATCTACCACGGATCTCCCCAAGAAGAGGAAGCTTGTCCCCAATGCCCTCCTACCTCATCCCAAGTCAAACAAGGCAAACTCCACCACCACAAAATCCACCACCACAACAACAAGAACAACAAACTCAAAATGAGAAGATAAAAGTGCCTCCTTACCCTTTTCCCTACCAACCATATAACCATCCAAATCCCTTCATCCTCCCCCGTGACGACTTTGTCACGGGAATTTTGCAAGATTTACACTACCGTCAATATGAGACCTCCGTGGACACTTATTATGCTCTTTACCCCCAATACCATGAGATGGCTCAAAAAGGACGGATTAGTGAGGAAGGAGCTTTCCCCTCATGGGCTCAAATGGAATTTCTCTTTCCCAACTCGGAGAAGGCTAATGAAGGGGCGAACGGTCGCCAAAGGGAGGAGAGTGGCGATTCTTGTGGTGGTGACACGGTGAAGCTTGAGAGTGAGGAAGACGAATTCATGGATCCAAGTTTAAGTGATGCTTCAAAGGATATTTGGGATAGCGATATAGAGGGAGATGACGCCGATGTCTAGGAGACCACTTCATCACTAGGTGGAGCAAAGCAAGAGCACCCACCTAAGTTCAAGTGAAGTTTTCTCATCTCTCCTCTTTATCTTTATTTTTCATGAAAAGAAGTTTGTGTCTTGTCTCTTTGTATTCTATTTCATTTTGATCATTGTTGGAGTAGTCCTAGCAACATCAAAGGACTCACACCTCGGTACCATTGAGGTGTTCTTATTTTATTGTTCCCATTTGTAAAATCCAAAATGACAAATTAGTTTCATGCATAGCATAGTGTGTGCATGAACTATACCCATCCTTGGACATTAGCAATAGTGTCTCACTCGGTTTGGGGAAGTTAATGCATACGCAACGGGAGGTAATCTAAATTATCCTCTCCGTCATAACAAAAACCATGCACCATGTAGTGTAGCTTAGTATAGATTGCATTTAGTATAGAAATCATGCATCATCTTTGCATAATTTCCATCATTTTGGCCATTGAGGACAATGCCCATATTAGTGTGGGGATGGGAATTCTAACATTTAACTCTTATTCAAAAATCCAAAAAAATTGAAAAATTTCAAAAATCATAAAAATTGAAAAAATTAAAAACCCAAAAACAAGTTCATTTCCTTTGTATATATTGTCTTGTATATATTGTGTTTTTTTTATCCTTGTTCACATTGATTGACTACGCCACATCCGAGACATGAGGATATTGAAGACCGCATGGTATGATCTTTCCAATCTCCTTTTTCCTCTTTATGTTAATGACTATGTGGCTTAATTTTGATTGATGCGGTATAAAATGTGAATCTAGGACTTGCATTTAGATTGTTTGTCATATTAGTTGGTAGAATCATTTGCATTAGGATGTTTATATACTAGTTGCATCATGGCATGTAGTTGCATGTTAGAGAAATTTTGCGAAACCGTCTACTTGGGAAGCTTGACAAGTGTATATAGGCCCTAGTAGATGCCTTTTGTTCTTAAGACTTTGCTTGTTAGAATGCTTGTAAAACACCCTAGGATGTGTCATGCTAGTATCCTTTGACCCATGGTTTAAGGCCTAGTCAAGAGTACCTTGTGGTGTGATAACTCCTTGGCTACCGTTTATTCCGATCCAAGGTGACCCTTGAAACCATGCAACCATCATTCATCCATGTTCTACCATACATTTTGTCAACAAAAGGGAATGGGCACAAAAAGAAATCAATTTGAGTTCAATGAAATGAAAAGTGAAAGAAAGCTTGCAAAAATGCATCAAATGAAAAGAGGAGCAAAAATAGAACTCCTAAGCTTCAAATACAAGGCACCCTCGTTACTAATTGGGGTGACTTTGAAAATGTTCAAAAAGAAATGCAAAAAAGTTGTCAAGTATTGAAATGCCAAAAATCAAAAAGAAATGGCAAGAAAGTGTTCTCAAATGTCAAATGCCACAAGAAATTTGGGGGGAAAAACAAAAACAAAAGCAAACTCCCAAAGTGAAACTCAAATATTTATTGATCCCTTTATCCATCATATCCATTTTTGTGCATGGTAGAGAGGGGACGACCCTTCTTCTTGTCTAGGCAAGAGGGGGAATTCCGCGATCCTCCAGTGTTTTTAACACCATAGGGAGTCTACTCTTGACAAAAGCATTTAACGATTGAGGACAAAGGTACCCTAGCTTGACACAACTTGGAGGTGATTTATTGGTATCCTTCTAGGCTTAGTAGTTTGAACAAATTGCATCTATGAAGGATTGTGTACCCTTGAATTGCTTCCCTTGTAGATAATTTCCGCCACTTGATGAGGGAGTGGCTATTCTTTTTGTAGATGCATCCATTATGTGTTTTTGTGTGCTTAATGTTTGGATGTGTCGCCATTTTGGCAAGACCCACCTTGCCTTACAAGAAGGCATCCTACCTCATGGTTGTCTTGTTGTGAGTTGAAGGGGCGGAGTGAGACCCGCTAATTGTCTCATATCGGCTATATTATTAGGATAGGTTAGTATTGGTCCTAGTCTTTGTCACCTCTTTACTCGGGACGAGCAAAGGTTCGGTTTGGGGATATTTGATGTGACCATAATTGGCGCATATTTAGCCCCCGAATTATCCTTGTTTCCATGCTTTTTAGTGCTTATTTGGGTCATTTCCTATCTTTAGTTCTTTGTTTTGCATATTCTTTGAGATTTTGATCCCTTGGTAGGAAAGGAGTAAGAATCTTGCATTTTCATGGCAAAACGAGACTAAATTGATCGAATTCAATGACCAAGCATCAAGGAGAGACAAGATTAGAAGGCCTTTGTAAATATCATAGTAGAAGAGCAATGTTGAGGAAAGATCCTTGAGTCCCCAAGGAAATCCCCAAGGAATTTATGAAGAAAAGGGAAGAAAAGAAGAAGTTACTATCTTTGATCGACAATCCGAGCGGATTGTCAACAATCCGTCCGTCCGGCCCAAAGACAATCCGAGCGTCCTTGCAAATCCGCTCGGATTCCCCTCAACAATCCGCCCGGATTTCCCAGAATCCGCTCGGATTCCAACGGTGCAATCCGCCCGTCCCGACCCTATTCCGCCCGGATTTCTTCACAAAGACGGATTGTCTTCTTCAAGCTACGAAAAGAGAAGCCCTTCTCTCGAAAAATACCGGAACTCCTTGCTCAACTTAAAAAGTGTAATTACTAGTTTAGCCCTTAGTTAACCCTAATGCATCCTTCCTAATTTTCACTATAAATACCCCATTAGTCTAATTAGAGGAGCATGTTCTTCTTATCAATAATTAGTGTAGTTAATATCAATCAAATCTCTCTTCAATATTGTAATCAAGTATTAATCAAGTTTTAATCCAAGTTTTAGTTCTTTAATCTCTCTCTTGTTCATCCTTTATTTTGGGTAATTGAAGATTATTTGGGTTATTATTGGGAGATTGACAACCTCTCAATCAAACATCAAGTACTTCTATTATTCTTGCTTTATTATTGGAATCATTAGTAGGTATAATCTCTTAATCCCTTTTTAATTATTGCTAATTACTTTCATTTATTCATTATGTTTCATATTGTTGGTATGATTGACAACCTTTATAGCATGATCAACATGATAATGAGTGAGTAGTCTCTTAGCTAGGGTTAATGGGTGATTAGGGGAAACCAACATGGGAATGATTCATGCTTAAATTAATATGCTTTCATGTTTTATTTGCTTGCTTGTTTTGATCTCAACTCATGCACATGTTATATTTGATGAAATGCTAAGCCTATGAATCCTTGCATTTACTATCATCTTCTATCTTTTCAATGAGACTTGTAAGACATAACCCAACTCGAGTCTCATTAGACCATGCATGTTGTTGAGTAGGGAAGATTAAGTCGACTTGTAGGTGTTGTCCAATCTAATCGATTCGGCTCCGGGACCCAAACTTTCCTAGGATTGTAAGATATAACCCAACTCAATCCATCACAACAATAATTGCTTGCTTATAATTTGAGAACATGTTTGTATGATCATATCCCATGATTCCCCTATGATCCCATGACACCCTAGTGCCTTTAATCAATTGTTTACACCCCTTTAATTCATCTTGCTTGTTTATTTTCATTGTTATTCTAGTTTAGTAACCTTCTACATCAACCCAATTTGTGACACCCCTTAGACACCACTAGTTACAATAGAAATCTCATTTCAACTCCCGTCCCTTGGGATCCGACCTTTACTTGCCTCTTTACTAATTGTAGAGTTGTTTGTGGAGCTATAAATTGTGTTTTGATTCGACCGTGACCAACGACCACATCTTAATTTGTGAACACTTAGCGGAGTCGCACCAGTAACGATGCTAGCTAAGCACTTTAACCTGAATTTCAACAAAGGTAACACCTACAAACCGGTTAAAGGGAGCAACCTCCTTGATATGAGCACTTTGATCAACAAATTCCATTGGGTCAAGAATGACAATATTGACAACAAATATGAGTGGCTCATCAAAGAAGCTAAGTCCTTTATCTTTCCTAGCAAGATTTGCCGCATCTCCGTCTGTAGCCCAAACTACCTATTGCCCGTCTCCGAGGAAGCCGAAGTGATAATTAAACAACATAGAGAACCAATTACAAAGCCCTCCTCCTCCACCATTTTGACTCCACCATACCCCTTTGCCTACCAAGAATTCAAACCGAGTGGCTCTAATGTCATGGTAGGCAACGACTATTTGACCCAACTAATGCAACAAATGCATAAAGAAGCTCATGAAGATCGGGTAAATGCCTACCGTGCCCAATATCCACCCCTTCTACATCTAGCTAGGCACGGAATTCTTGATCCTTCATGTCCTTTGCCTAGTTGGGCGGATAAGGAGGTATTCTTCCCAAGTGCTTCTCAAGATGCCGAAATGGATAGTCGGGTGGGTAATGGAAAGGAGGTTGTTGTTTTTGAAGACGGGGAAGGTAGTGATTCATGCCAAGAAGAAGAAGAGCAAGGTTCAAGTTCCAAAATTGATGATGGAAATGGTGAATCCTCCGAGTCAATGGAGGTGGATGGTGAAGAAGATAATGAAGAAATTGATGATGCAAGTAACGATGATGATGACGGCAATGATGCCGGTGATGAGGATGCCGCAATGAGCGACAATTGAGGGTTGACAAGGCTATTTGGAGGATACCACACATGCGGGGTTGATTACTTGACTTCAACCTATTCCATTGTGAGTTTCCTACACCTCCTTTAGCTTTGTCTCTATATCATATTTTTAATCTTTATCTTGAATATTTCTTTTGAGTCCTAGCAACATTTAAAGGACTCCCACCTCGGTTCCATTGAGGTGTCTCATTTATTGTTCCCGCTTTGAAAATCCAAAATGACAATTAGGATTCATGCATTGCATCCTTTCCTTGTGCATGAACTTCCCTATTTTTACACTAGAAATAGTGTCTTACTTTGTTTGAGGAAGTTCACACACAAGAAATGCGAGTTAATTCAAATTAGCTATCCGAACAATAAAACGCATGCATCATATAGAATAGATTAGAATGCATCACTTATGTATATATGTCATATAGTTTGGATATTAGTGTAGAAATCATGCATTTTCATTTAGCTTGCATTTCATAATTTCCTATCGTTTTGGCCATTGATGACAATGCCCATACTAGTATGGGGATGGGAAATTCTAACTTAACTCTTAAAATCACAAAATGATAAAAATTGAAATTTTTTGAAAAACTCAAAAACATGTTCTTTCATTTCAGAAAAACAAAAACCATAAAAATTTGAAAAATCTAAAAATCCAAAAACATGTCCTTTCCTTTGTAGTATAGAATTGTATATGGTGTATATACTTGTGCTTGTTTGTCCTCTTATCACATTGGATCGACTACACCACATCCGAGGCATGAGGAATATGAAGACCGCATGGTATGATCTTTCTAATTTCCTTTTTCCTCTCTATGTTAATGACTATGTGGCTTTATTTTGGTTGCGGTACAAACCAATGTGATCTTAGGAGTTGCATGAAGTTTATATGGCATACTAGTTGATAGAAGCATATGCATTAGGTTGTATAAATCTTAGTTGCATCATGGCATGCAGTTGCATTTTAGGAAGATTTTGTGAAAACATCTATTTAGGAAACTTGACAAGTGTATATAAGGCCCTTGTAGATACTTTTTCTTCTTGAGACTTTGCTCATTAGAATACCTCTAAAACACCCTAGGATGTGTCATGCTAGTATCCTTTGACCCATGGACTAAGGCCTAGTCAAGAGTACCTTGTGATGTGATGACTCTTTGGCTACCGTTTATTCCAAGGTGACCCTTGAAACCTTGCAACCATCTTCCACTTCTATCATCAACGGATCTGACGTGGTGACTCGATCGAGTAAGACGAGGCTTGATCGAGGAACCAAGCCACTCGATCGAGTACACCTCGGGCTCGATCGAGGAACCTCCCGTGTTGATGATTTTTCGTCTGTTTCAGCTACGGCATTGGATAAAAATAGGTTCCTCGATCGAGTGACTACTGGGATCGATCGAGGCACCCCTGTACCTGACGTTAATACTTCCAAACCATCTCCTAATGCAAAAGAAGCCGAGCCAATCAAGATTCAACTACCTTTTCCCCAAAGATTGCAGAAATCCAAACTTGAACAACAATTTGGGAGGTTCATGGAGGTAGTGAAGAAGCTTCAAGTGACAGTATCATTTATTGAATTGGTAACTCAAGTGCCGGCGTATGCTAAGTTTTTAAGAGAAATCTTATCAAAGAAGCGGTCTTTTGATAAAATGGAGACAGTAGCATTTACTCAGGAGTGCGCGGCCGCATTACAAGCTAACTCACCACCAAAGCTTAAGGATCTAGGGAGTTTTTCTATTCCTTGTCATGTTGGTAGTATAGCTATTGATAGAGCCCTTTGTGATTTAGGGGCTAGTGTTAGTGTCATGTCATATTCAATATGTAAAAAGTTAAATATGGGTCAACTCCGTATCACTAATATGATCTTACAAATGGCCGACAGATCTTTAAATAAGCCTATGGGTGTCTTAGAGGATGTGCCCGTTAGAGTAGGGAAGTATTTCATTCCAGTTGACTTTATTTTTATGGATATGGCTGAGGACTCTCAAGTACCCATCATCCTTGATAGACCATTCCTTCACACTGCAGGAGCACTCATAGATGTTAGGGATGGTAGTCTGACACTAAGAGTTGGGGATGACACTATTAGATTTGTTCTTGATAATACTTTAAAACATCCTCCTGATTTAAAAGCTTCTTGTCATATGATTAATGTTTGTGATCCCACTTATGATTGCCTTGCTTTGTGTTCTGATAGGAATCCACCTGATGCCCCTGTTGTTGCGTCATATCCATGGAGCAAGGAAGTGGATAAGATAGATAAGCTTATTTGTGGAGATGATCCTCCTCTTTGAGATGATTTACGATTGTGATGAGAACGTTGACATAGAAGTCGAATTGGATGCTTTGGAAGCTGAAATTTTGAGAGAGGAGCTAGTTAGAGTTTTTGATGAAGCTTCTATGACAGACGAAGTGCCTTTCTCCTTCCTCAAGAAGATGACCTGAAGAATGATGAAAATTACTTATATTTTATATTAGACTTTGAGTTTGATGAGCCAGGATATTTTTCATTGTTTTTATTCTTTGCTTGGACTATTTATTGGTGCTACTTATGCTTGTGTGTAGCACATGCGCTACTTTTTGATTTACTGTTACGAGCTTTAATTTGTATTGATTATGATTTGTGTGCGCATTTCTTTTGAATGCGGAATTGTTGCTCGGCAGTTGGTTCCTCGATCGAGTGTTATGGGGCTCGATCGAGTAACCACGTTTTTGGGTGTATTTCGTAGCCTGACGATGATAGGAATTGTGCGGATGATTATTTTCCCCTGTTTTGCAGCTGGTTTGGGGGAATTCTTTGCTCTTACCCGGTATTCTCTTCCCTTGTACCTTCTTTTATTGTAATATATTAAGTATTTCCCATTCCTTTTGTTAGTTGTGTCCTTTAGGTTGCTGGATTTGTTTGTGATTGCTATGCTTTAGGCGTCACAATGAGGACACTGTGACATTTAGGTTTGGGGGAGGAGTTTAATTATGTTTTGTGCTTTACTTATTGTTGTGTGCTTTTATATAAAAAATCCATAAAAATTAAAAAATTTCAAAATACAAAAACATGTTTTTCCTTTGTTTTAGGTCGAGTCTGGGTGAATTAAATAGCAATGATGTTAAATTGCATTGTTTTTGCATTTGAATCCCAGTTTAGTTATCCATGTACATTGTTTTGACCCGTTAGCCATGAAAACAAAGCTCATCATTCAAGTCTTAACCGTATTGACATGCCTTATATTGATTAGATTTGACACAATTATGTTGGTAAACTACTTAAATTCTGAGGTTTATAGAGCTTCCTAGGCCAGGAACATCAATAAACTGGTCTCATTGTCAATTAGGCTTGATTGTGGTTTCTCCTTGTGGAATATGTAATATCAAACTGCATAAGTGTGACATTGATTTTTTGATACTTTTATTGCTTTCATTTGACTAAGTACATGTGGATAGGCGGTTCTTACTGTTCAAATAAGCCTTACATTAACTTTTGTTTAGCCAGTTTGAACCCTTTTAGCCGTTTTATATCCTACATTTATTAGCTACAATCCAAGAATTTGCCTACCTTATCGGAACAGTCGCAGTTACTTGCTTATCATGTCTATTTTACTACTATGGTTGAGATTGGGACTATTATTGTCTATTGTGGGTGTTGGAGTCTAATGCATATTTGGAGAGTAGTTTATTAGCTCTCATGTGTTGTAAAGTTGAAATGATTTCTCTAGATGGGTTGTATTCATTTATTTATCATAGAATTGGTTTTGGTTTAGCGCTGCGACTACCGTCTTAGCTCCACATATCCATAACGTGCTTTGGCACAAACCATTTTTATACCTTTAACCCATTTGTCACCCTTATTGTCCTTGATACATGTACTTTTGTCTACATATGGTGATTACCTATTAGTTGGGGAAATCTCTATCACATTAGATTGCATGCATGTTTCATAAGTCGAGTGAGTGTTTCTACTTCTTTCTATATTCACATATAACTCACCCTTACATACTTATGAGTGCATGAGTGAATCCGTGAGAATCCGACTAATTTGTCTTGCAAGATCGAAAGGTATTTGGCATTTGTCTATAGTATGGTGACTTGAGACTTGAGTTGCGTTTTCTATTTCCCGTACCTTTGAATTTGTTTTATTGGTACACTTTGGTCATTACTTTGTTACAGATATGGATAGCTTGGGATTTGTATGTGCATCAACATTAGCTCTGAGTTGTTTGTTTGCCATTTGTATGTTTGTCTTTTGTAATTGTGTGATGCTTTGCTTGAGGACAAGCAAAGAGATGGTTTGGGGGAGTTTGATGAGTCATAATTATATACATATTTATGCCTCCCCTTAATTGCTTTTGATACAGTTTTCGTGCTAGTTTATATCATTTACATGCCTTTTATGTTAGAATGTTGATACTTCCGCTTTTTTATGTTTAATGCAGGAATGATGCATTTGAGGAGCAAAAGAATGAAATGGGCATCGCGGAGTAGGCATGAAGGGATACACGAAGCATGGCACGAGAATCCATAAGAATGAAGGAAGAGAAGTTAAGAAGAAAACACGAAGAAAAGAGCTTCTTATTACAAGTGCCTATTTTGAAAAGCCATATATCGAGTTCTACAACTGATATCGAAGTGATTCTAACTGGAGGTAAAAGCTTATCTTCTTAGCTTTTCAACGCCGCAAAAATATCTTATTTCCGACAAGTAACAAAGAAATGGCGGCCGTTTGAAGTTCAGTGCGCGAAGCAGGAACTTGGTTCCTCGATCAACTGCAGCAAGGCTCGATCGAGGAACCAACCTAATCAATTAAAATATGCAATGTCTAGAGTTGGGGTTCCTGAACTTTGGTGCCTCGATCGACTAGAGCTGGGATCGATCGAGGAACTTGGTGACTCGATCGAGTACATTGGGGCTTGATCGAGGAACCACTTGGTTCTAGAATATTCCGCAATTTTCCTTAAGTCGGTTATGTTTTGCTATAAATACCAAAACTGTATCCTAGTTTATTTATGCTTTTATTTCTGTAGGTTTAGTATAGCTACTCTAAAACTCTCTCAAATACATTTAGTTTAGTTTATTTTAATTATTATTGTTAGAATCTAAGCTTGTTCTTCATTACTACGGTATTACTATTAATCTTTACTCAATTATTGTCTAATTCGTTCTCCATCTTTATTATTGTTCATCATATTTTTAATTATACTTTCTTATATCGTTATTGTTGTTATTTCCTTTAATATGAGTAGCTAAATTCTTAATCTAGTGTGAAAGGGGATCTAGGTTGTTAGAAAAGGGGTTATTATGAATTGATTGTTAAATTGCTTTCTATTGTTGTTCAATTATTGTTCTATTTCTAATTAGTTGATTACTGATCAGAATTGATTAATTAGTATCGCATAAACTAGGATTATCACCGACAGGGTTAAGACTAGTATAGGCCACGATAATTGAATAGAGATAATTTAATGATAGCGATAACATGTTAGATTAGATCTAAAAGAAATATTGAATCAACTGATCATATGACTTTCAACAATATAAATTGCTCAATCAATGAATTAAATCTTACCCTTATATGATGACCTAGTGAACCCGATCCCAAGACTCTTTAATATTATTGTTATTCATCTTTATTTACTTGTAATTAGCTGTTAGAAATCAAATCAAACAAACCCCCACAATTGGTTACCTTAAGACACTTTAAACATCAACAAACTAGATAATCACCGCCTCCCTGTGGATTCGACCCTGACTTACCGCTAGCTATATTTTGTTTGTAGTAGTTTAGGTTTACTTTGATATAGGTGATACGACTTTAGCCTTATCATTGTGCATCGACTACAGAGAGCTGAACAGGGTTACAGTGAAGAATAAGTATCCTTTGCCAAGGATAGATGATTTGTTTGACCAGTTGAATGGGGCACCAGTCTTTTCTAAGATTGATTTGAGGTCAGGTTACCATCAGGTGAATATTCGGGATGATTGTAATACTATGGTTTTCTATGTCTTTGGGTACTCTATCGAGTGGGACTTACTCTGTCGAGTAAGTAGTTTTTGACGCAAAACAGTAGTCTGCCTATAGGGCACTCGATCGAGTAAGTTGGGTACTCGATCGAGTAGGGGGTACTCGATCGAGTAAGTGTCTTACTCGATCGAGTAAGTGAGTTTACGGGCTGAGTTTTGACCGGTTTTGTTAATGATGCGATATTGGTATATAAAGACGGCTGTCACTTTTCTTAAATCTTTTTATCATTATAAAAACCTAAATTGAGAGAAGGAAATTACGTAAGTTGATTCATCTCATCATTAGCAAATTCCCAAGGCTAGGAGAGTCGGATCATCGTGTTCTTTACGCCGTTGTGATCCTTGTGTCGAGGGTAAGTTCCTTATACCTTTTATGTTGGGATTCGTTTGGTTCCTTTAAAACCCTAATTGGGTAATTTGGGGGTTTTGGTGGTTTATGTGATTATGATAGTAATTGTATGCATGTATGTTATAGGAGGAGGTTTCGTTGAGGAAAGATTCTGATTAGCTGCTAAGACCGTCTATGGTGTTTGCTTTCCAGGTAGGGTTTCCCTACTCAGTATTAGTTACATAATGTGTGGTGATGGTTGTTGTGATTAAAGATTGATTGTATTGTTCAGTTGTTAGACGGTTGTTGTTTTCATACTGTTGATTGGTTTGTATCTGTCTGTGATCTTCGGGGCGCGTCCCTGGCTGAGTGGAGTCACTTGCGGGAGTGGCTTCACGCCCTTGGTTCGCCCTCTGTGGAACCCGCCACAGGAGGGGATTTACATTAAGGAAACTTGGGTTTATCGCTCGATGGAGATGAGCGGGGATTTGGTGGGTACGGCTGCGGTCCCCCACTGGCGGCGTGGATGTACTTGTTGCGATGGGTACTCTGGCAGGGCTACACACTTTAGTGTGTAGTCAGTTGTGTGGAGATTTGAGATGGAGACTGGGGTTTGTTGAAATTATTTTTGTCTTGTTTGTGATATTGTTCCTTTATGGTATTTGTTTTATGTAATTAATACTGGCCCCGTTTAAATGTTTTAAAAACTGTGGTGATCCATTCGGGGGTGGTGAGCAGTTATTGAGCAGGTATGAGACGATCCGCATGGGATAGCTGGGATGAATCATCACGTAGCAGTTTTAGAAGTCTTCCGTTGTGTCGAACTTTTTGTAGTTGTTTAGTAGTTGACAGTTTTGAGAACCTTGTATTTTTTCCCTTTAACAGTTTTGGAGTTTGGCTTGTATCACTTAAACTTTATTATCATTTAAATACATTTCGTTATTGTCTATTTGAGGATCATTACCTTGGGTAACCGAGATGGTGACGTTCTCATACCTTAAGTGATCCTAGTAAGGCACTTGGAGTATAGGGATGTCACAAAGTGGTATCAGAGCGACGATCCTGAAACCTATAACCAATTAACCTAATGAACATAGGGAGTCAAACTAAAATGAACCCGGGTAGGAGTTGTAGGAGCTAATGCAAAGAATTGGGAGACGTCCTAAAGTCGCGAACTCGCCCTACAACTTTAAAACGGTCACTATGGGGTGTCATGGGATCGCTATGTGTTTACTAATGTTCTATTGCGAATGTTGGATGATGTGTGGTATGAATATGTTGGATGGATGTGTGTTATGTGGTTGAATGGAGGTGTGATGGAAAAGATGAGGGTAATTGTTCATGACAACATGAATTATGGTGTGGATCGCTCCTAGTTACTATTGTTTATATGCATATGATTGGATGAATAAATTGTATGAATACGGGTATGAATACGATCTCGGAATTGGTTTGAAAAGACGAAGTAAGGAATTGCATGAGAATATGAAATTCATGTGGAGAACATGTTTATGTGATGGAAGTGATTTTTCTACTTTTACTATGTTAGTAACATGTGAATAGGGGATTTTATGTCGTATATTATGTTATTGTTGTACGTAAAGTTATATAATGAAAGCATGTGGATAATTCATGATTGACAAGTTAAATAATATATGTGCATGATGGATGTTATTGCTTGGCTTTTGAAGATAGTAACATGTGATTAGGAATACTGGTTTTATGAGTATTGAGTTGTTTTTGTCTACTTTGTTGTTGTTTAAGTTGTTTGGAAGTAAAAATCAAATAGTTAGGTTGTCTATTTACAGCAAAGTTGTCTTTAAACTGTTATAACTTGAGATTCATAAATGATTTTAATATGATTCCAATTGGAGGTGATAGCTTGTTCTTTTACGATTCTAACGATGGGTCACACGCCCAAAATGACCAAGAAACGAGTGAGATATGCCCGTTTTACAAAAATTGGACAGTGCTGAGAAATGCGTAGGGTACTCCATCGAGTGGCCCCCACTCGATCGAGTGCACCTCTTGTTACTCGATCGAGTAACCCTTACTCGATCGAGTAGCCCTGGTAATTTTTTTTACGTGTCTCTGACCTTCACCTACTCGATCGAGTAAGTCACTCACTCGATCGAGTGACCTGTACTCGATCTAGTGACCCCTGTTTTGGGTCATATGCTTATCTTTTGACTTCGCTGCCTATTATGTTTAATTCAAAGGTGTCCTTTTGCTTCTTTATGCATTGTTTTACGTATGTGTTGGTCCTGATGCGTAAGTTACCCAATCTTATGATGTAAGGTGTGGCACCTGTGGTGAGTATGAGTTTGGTGGGTGTTTTGGTAAAAATTTACCGGTTACTAATTAATTATGTGAGTGATAGTGATTAATCTAATGCCAATTGCGATTTGGATGCGATAATGACAATGAACAAAATAAAGACGAATGAAAGAATGATACGGAGGATTTTTGGTGACGCGGAAAACCCAGTGTGGGAACAACCGCGGGGGGAGTCGGAATCCCACCAACTTTTTACTATAATCGAGGATAAATGCACAAGTAAGGAAATATAAGATTATTTTTGTAGCGAAATATTGCTAGGTGTAGACGGGATTTTTAGAAGTGAAGCTTTGCTTGTGATGATTTTCGAATGCCTTGAGTGTTACTCTTCTTGTGCTTATATAGTTGCCAGAATCAAACTTAGGGTTTTTCTGCTTCTGTTCCTGAATACCAGGTCAACTCCTAAATAATAGGGGGTTATTGGTTGACTTAGTTGTTTCTTTTCTTTTGCACGTGTGCTTTTCCCACTCTCCAAATTGTTTTTGTTACTTTTGATCCTATGGCTCTCAACACGCCACGTCATCAATCCCCTCCTTCTTTCATCCTCCAACAACCGCGTGCCACGTCGCCTAGTTTCCTCGCCACTATCTCTGCCAATAATATGGCGCCACGTCACAGGTGATAAAGTACAGTTTTTATCCCAACAATTGCCCCCAAATTTCCGTCTCAAATATTTTTAGGCGGGAATTTCTGTTTGTGATGCGGAGAACTGACGAAGTGTTTGCAGTTGCTTCAACTTTGGTAACTCCCCACTAAATACTTCCTCAACCGTCACAATTAATCCCCCACTCCCCCCATAAACTCCTTCTCTCTCCTTTATAATCTATCCCCTCGGTTTCCTAACTCCTATACTCCATTATTATTTTCATCTTCCTTACTTTCCTCTCTCAAAAATTCCTCTTGCCGGCTGCTTTCAACAGGTACCTCGCCTTTTCTTGCTTTCCTTTCTTTTTCTTTCTTTTTCCACTTTACCATGTCACATCAAACTGCCTCCTCGACCTCCGTCACGGAGATTCCGGCGCCGGCTGATCCTTTCCCATCTGGTGGCGTCCTTTCTTCGAAACATTCATGTGATTCTGACTTTACTATGGAGGATCTTGCTTACATCAAGGAGACCTTCGGTTTTTCCGACCAAGTAGTGTTTCACATACCCGTTCCTGGTCAGAAAGCTGATTTTGTGCGGGAGAGGTGGATATGTTTGTATGAGTATGCATTCCGTCTGGGCCTGAGGTTCCCGTTTCCTCCTCTGGTCCAGGAATTTCTGAATTTGAATAGTTTGGCTATCTGTCAAGTTGCCCCGTATACTTGGCGGACTCTGCTTGCATTACATGCTATGAATAGCCGTTTTGGCTATGATATTAGTCTTCCGGATCTTGCACATCTATTCTCGGTCAGGTCTCTTAGTCGGGGCCAGGTGACCATTCGAGTGCGAGATGGGGAGAAAAGTTACATCATCTTTCCCGTAAAGCCTGATGATATCAAGTGGTTTTCTCGTTTCATCTTTGTGAAAATCGATACGCTTCCTCCTCCTACTGAATATATCGTCAGCACCTGGCGGTCAACTCACGGTATTTGCATGCCCTTATCTTTTGACTTTTTATTTTGACACTTATATTTCCTTACTTGGCTTTTTGCGTAGGTTTGCATCATCTGATTCCATCTTTCGACGAGGTTGCATCTCTGACCAAACTTTTCGGGCCTCCAGAGGAACACAGGACTTTCCCTAATCTGATCCAGGATTCTGCGTCTGCCTCAAAGGTGGAAGAAGAAGAGCTCGTGGAGGAAGGAGAAGCACGTGAATCAATGTCGACCGGTGCGTTGTCTTTTCCTTTTGACTATGTTCTGCTTCTGGGAACTTGATACTTTCTGGTTCTGACTTGATCATTTCTGCCTTCAGGTTCCGCAAAATTTAAAATTTCACTGGATGACGTTCTGGCTCTAAGAGGAAAGAAACGTGTCGAGGTTGCTCCTAAGCCTGCTGAGAAGAGGAAATATGCTCCTGTTTCTGGTTCTGGAGCCCGTGCTGAGAGGAGATCTGCTGCTGCGGGTCAGGCTAAGGAACAGACTCCCATCGAAGCCACTCCTCTAGCCGTGAGGCCTCCAATTCCTGGGTATGTGCCATCTGCTTCTGGGGATCCTCCTGTTCCTAGACCTGCCCCGGCTTCCGGCCCTGCTCCTGCTACTGAGTCTGCTTCTGCTTCGGTCCCTGCTTCTGTAGTTATTCCTGCTTTTGGGGCTATTCCTGCTTCTGGGGCTATTCCTGCTTCTGGGGTTATTTCTGCTTCTGGGGCTGCTCCTACTTCCGAATCTGCTCCTGCTGCTGGAGTTGTTGCCTTTACATTTCCAGATGATTATGGCAAGGCTAAATCCAAGCGTAATCTGGGTCTAATGAATCAGCTGTTGTTTCCTGCCCCTAGATCTGCTTTGGGGAAAAGGGCCCTATGCAATTTGGTGGACCGTGCTGCTGAACACTCCTTTGAGGTGAGATACGCCCTTGATTTTTTTTTTGTTGACCCCCTTGCTCTGGGTTGGCAGTCCTTCCAAATGGCTCTATTTCTGCGGGAGAAGGTACCTCTCCTGGAAGTAGAGAAGGCTGACCTTCTGGAGCAGACGAAAGCAGCTGAGGAGGGAAAACTCAAAATCCAAGCTGAATTAGACAAGTCCCGTCTCTCTTTGGAGGAGGTCGCTCGAAAGCGAAGTTGCGAGTAGTCTTTCGATCTTTGAAGGGCGGATTTCAGTCTTGAAAAGATTCTTGAGGCGAAGGAATGTGCTGCCGAGGCCATAAAATCTGCTTCTGATGCTGAGAAACGTGCTTCCGATGCTGAGAAACGTGTTTCCGATGCTAAGAAACGTGCTTCTGATGCCGAGGCACGTGTTTCCCAGATTCTGGAAGAGAAGGTCTCTCTGGCTTCCGAGGTGCAGGAGCTGAAAGAGAAGAATGCTGAGCTCGGGGAAACTTTGGTGAATGCTCTTACCTATACTGCTCTGGAGACGAAGATTAAGTGCATAAAGGCGTTCCAGAGTGGAGAGCATTTGACTTGGGACTTAAAAGCTGAAGAGAGGAGCCTTGCTACTGACTTTCCTGATGGTCTGAACCTGGATCTGCTAGCTGGCATGGTAGGAGCAGGCAATGCTTCTGCTGATGATCCAGGTGCTGAGGAAGAGGTGACCTCTCCTGCTCCTGACACCTATGCAGCTGCTTCTGAGGCTGTGGATCACATTGACATAGATTAGCTTTTCCTGCGTCTAAAAAACTTTAATTATGCTTAGTTAGTTTTTGGCCCTGCTGGGCGTAACATTTTATTTTCACTTTGAACAGTTTGGTGTACTTTGGTCTGGTTCTGGTGCCAGACATATTTTGCTTTTGAACTTAAGTATTTCCTGCTGGGTATATCTTTATGTCGTACCGTTTCTGGTGCTTTGATTTGTGCATGAACGTCGTTTGTTTGGCCATCGTTGTCTGATTGCTGGCTAAGGGGTCTAGTATGCCCACTCGTTCAGAGAAGCCAGGCTTGCGTGGGTGCTAATGCATCGCGGGAGGCTGATTGTCCCGGTTGTACGTGCTTAGCCACGGACACACGCCTTCTGTAGTGAATACAGACCCTGCCAGATTAGTTTGCATTTTTATTCATTTGGCCGTTTTTTTTCTTGAAAAGGTTTATAAAAAGTAATTTCTTTATTTGAAACATTTAATGTGGTTTCATAACTTGAGAATTTATAATCTGAATTAAAATACATGTAGAGTTATTTCAGAACCAGAAAATGTTAAAATCTAAATATGCTAGAAAAATTTCAGAACTAGGAAATGTCAAATTTGGAATGTTCAAAAAGATATTAAAATTTAGAATTGGTGCAAAGTTTTTAGAACTATAAAATGTTAAACTCAGAAATGATTTTCAGAACCAGAAAAATATTCAGAGCCAGAGAAATATTTAAAGCAATATCTAGAACCTGGCTGAGTTGTATCTGGTAGGTTGAGTACCCAGTTGCTGACCATGCTGGTGACTTAAATGAAATACTTTTTCAAGTGAATGATATTCCAGGATCTGGGAACCATTTGCCCTTCCATAGTCATGAGTCGGTAAGCTCCATTTCCAACTGTGCTTTCTACTTGGTATGGCCCCTCCCAGTTGTAGGCGAATTTTCCTGCTTGCCGATTCTTGGTATTCTGGAAGACTTTCCTCAGGATCAGATCTCCTACTTACAGGGTTCTTACTTTCACATTTTTGTTATAGCTTCTAGCCACAGTATGTCGGTAGGAAGCCATCCTGATCTGGGCGCTGGTTCTGAGTTCATCTATCGTGTCCAGACTGCTTGTCATTTCCACCTGATTCTGATCTTCTGTTATGCATCCATATATGTGGGTTGGGACCCTAACTTCGGATAGAATGACTACTTCTGCTCCGTACACCAGGCTGAAGGGGGTTTGTCCCGTTGCGACCTTGGGTGTGGTTCTGTCAGCCCGGAGAACCAGGGGTAGCTCTTCTGCCCATTTGCCCCCAATCTCCTCCAGCTTGTTTTTCAAATTTTCAATGATAATCTTATTGCTAGATTCGGCTTGTCCGTTAGACTGGGGGTTTCTGGGTGTAGATTTCTGCAACGAGATATTCCACCTAGCACAAAAAGCTTCTGTCTTATTTCCAATGAATTGGGACCCATTATCACATATAATCTCAGATAGAATGCCAAACCTGCATATGATATTGCGTTTAATGAAAGATATCACCTGGGTTTCTGTAAGCTGGGAGGATGATTCTGCTTCTATCCACTTGGAGAAGTAGTCCGTCATGGCAAGCATATAGATTTTGTTTCCTGGTGCCTTGGGAAGTGGTCCTACGATGTCCATCCCCCACTTCATGAAGGGCCACGGTGAGATAACCTTGTGCAGAGGCTCTGCTGGCTGGTGGCTGACGTGGGCATGCCTCTGACAAGCGTCGCATTTTTTTGCGAACTCCATGGCGTCTTTGCGCATTGTGGGCCAGAAGTACCCCTGCCTCAGTGCCTTGTTGGACAGGCTCCTGCCCCCTGCATGGTTTCCATATTCTACACTGTGGAGAGCATGCAAAACAGCCTGAGACTCTTCCCGATCCAGGCATCTGAGGTAGGGTCCAAATGAGGATTTCCTTAACAGAACACCATCAATTAGTATGAATCTGGATGCTTTCATTCTGAAGCTCCTTACCTCCTTTTTATCTGCTGGCAGGATGTCATTCTGCAGCCAGTCCAGGTATGGTTTCCTCCAGTCTAAAGTACTTTCTTCACTGCTGGTGCTGCACAACACTCTGCTTCCTGCTGAGGTTTCAGTATTGTTGGCTCTAGCACGTGGACAATTGGTATTGTGGAGATGGTTCCTGCTTTGAAGGTTTCCCCCAGGGTGGCTAGTGCGTCTGCTTCTGCATTCTGGTCCCTGGGGATTTGTTTGATGTTGAACGTGGCAAATCTGATTTTCAGCTCCTTTATTACGTCTAGGTATGCCATCATCCTGGGATCCCTGGCCTCATAGCAATCGTTAACATGGTTAACTATAAGCTTAGAATCACTGCAAACCTGGAGGTGTCTGATTTTCATATCCAGAGCCAACTTCAGACCCAGGATCAATGCCTCGTACTCTGCTTCGTTGTTTGTGGCCTTGAATTCGCATCGTACAGCCTGGACTATGAGATCTCCCTGGGGTGATTTGAGGACCAATCCTACTCCTACTCCTTTTGCGTTGGAGGCTCCGTCCACATGTAGCTCCTACACTTGTTCCCCTTTATCTTCCTCCAGACTCAGAATGTCCTGTTCTGCCTGGGCCTAGAGAGCTGGGCTGAAGTCAGACACAAAGTCTGCCAGAGCCTGAGACTTTATGGCCGTACGGGGTTCAAACTTCAAATCGTAACCGCTCAAGTGCACGGACCATTTAGCCATCCTCCCTGACAATTCTGGTTTTCTCATGATAGTCTTAAAAGGATAATTAGTTATCACAGAAATTGTATGAGACTCGAAGTATGGACGCAATTTATAAGATGCAGTAACTAGTGCAAGGACAAGTTTTTCTAGTGACGTGTACCTGGTCTCTACTGGAACCAGAGACTTACTGACGTAATATACTGGGTGCTGCGATCCTTCCTGCTCTCGTACTAGTACTGCACTGACTGCTGCTTCTGTGACTGACAGGTACAGGAATAGTGGCTCTCCTGGTTCTGGCTTCGACAAGAGTGACGGGGTGCTGAGATAACGTTTCTGATGCGTGTCCAAAATATGATGTTTCACACTTTATTCTACACGCATTTCAGAGTTCAAATGTGCAATATATGCCATTATTTCCCTATTTTCCTCTACTTTCGTGTTTTTGTCTATTATTGCAGAAATATGAAGAATTGAGCGGGAATCGAGCCAAATCCGTCCCTAAGTAATTAACATTGCATTTGACATGAAGTATTGACTCGAGGAATGAGCTTGGTGCGCGTTTCAAGGCCTAAAGATAGCAAAAGCATGGGTGCGTACGAGTTTAACAAGCGAAGAAGCACTTCACAATATTGCAGCCTGCTTCAGATGGCAATATCTCGAGTTCTAGAGCTGATAATCGAGTGATTCCAATTTGAGGTGAAAGATTACCCTCTTAGCTTTCCAACGCCGCGTAGAACGCCTGATTTGACCAAGTAACGAAGAAATGGCAGCTGTTTTAAGATCGGTGCGCGCTGCAGAATTCGTCAGAATGCACTACTGTACAGCAACCTTGGTCGATCGACTGAGCAACATGGTCGATCGACCACTCCACGAGCTGATACGAGAATTAAAAGATCGAGATTTATCAAGCCCATGAGTTATTAGGTTTAGGAATAATAGCTGCGTACTTTTCCTATAAAACGCAAAGCATGAAATTCGAAATTTATCAAGTTTTTACATCTAGTTTTCATTCAGTTTAGAATATCAAATAATTAGGGTTCGGGATATTGTTTCGCATTGGATTTTCGTTTATGGTCTTTAATCATTCCGTTACAATTCTTCTGCAAATTCGGTATTCCCTTATTCTTATTTCAGTTCATCTTTATTGCATTAATAGTATAGAAATTGCTAGTTAGTTTTCCCGAAACCGCAATTGTCATTTATGCTAATTGTTTATTCCATTAATCCAAGCATGAATTCTTCTGTTTATTTCCTTAATATTATTGTTGTTATCATTCCCGTTATGAGTAGCTAAATTGCTTGTGCTAGGATGTAGGGGAATTATAGATTAGGCGGCGTAGATTAAACACGGACTGAATTAGCATGTCGGTCGATCGACCGCCATACTTGGTCGATCGACCCACCACGTGAGGTTTTCCTTTCGTTTTAATTGTTTTAATTCTTTATTCGACGAATCGAGTGCACACGACTAGTTGAATGTTTAGGATATGACCGACCCATTAGATCGAGAGATAGGGACAGTTGTTAGATCACCAATTAAAATGACTAAACTATCTTTGAGATCGAAAGATAGGTAAAGTTTAGATGATTAGTCACTTTTAAGGACGAGAGTCGTATTAGTGATATTAGGGACTTATAGCGAGATCGAAAGATGCTATTTGTTAAGAGTGGACCGAGAGGACCTCTTTATTTCCCGCCTCATGTGTTTTGATTTAGACCTGTTTAGTATGCTGCCGCCGAAACTATAACGAACCGACCATCCTAGTACCTCTTTTATTCTTGATATTTCATTAATTTACTTTTCTTTTATTATTATTAGCTATAGACCAAATCAATCAAACTCCCACACAACTGTTACCTTAGACCAGATTTAGACAATTGAAATTCCCTTCCTCCCTGTGGTTCGACTCGTGCTACCACTAGCTTCTGTTAGTTTAGCTCGGAATTATAAATATTATTTTTGATACTAAAACGACGGTATCAAATTTTGGCGCCGTTGCCGGGGACGTAGCGCTAGTTTTAGTTGTTTTTATTTTGGTCTGTCTTTAGCCTCAAGGGAAGACTCGAGTACCTTGAGGCGCTTCTTATCTTCCTCTTTAGTGTTATTTCGATAGGTCCTACAGTCCTATTAGCAAGATTTCCAGGAGGATTCACCGTGTTCCGTTCTTGGGAGCAAAGCAGTGGAATTTTGTGAGAGATGTGGTGCTGAGGGGCATGATTCTGCTATATGCCGAGCAACTATGGACCAAGTTTATGCTTACAGGCAATATAAACAAGGTCATTATACGCCGCCACATCCGTACTATCATCAAGGCTTTCAAGAGCCTTCATATTCTTTTGCGCCACCTCCGCAAATCCCTCTTCCCTCTAACGAGATAGCGGATCTCAAAGCTATGATACAAGAGATTTCGGCCAAAAATATGCAGATGGTTTAAATCAACTCACTCCCGAATGGCCGACCTTTCTTCTCTTCAACACCTGGAGACCGTGCATGCTATGCGCGGTCATAATGGGTCGACCCCGAAAAGCCTGCTATGAAAAGGGTAAGCCTTAAATTAATAAAGATGAATTGGGAAGAGAAGAGGCTGAACTCTCGGAGGAGAAGAATAGCGTTAGGAGTAGAATTGCTGCATTTGAAAGTCAATCGACCTCGCCACTCTTCTGCCGATATTGTTGATAAAGATGAGACCGAGCAAAAAGAGACTTTGAATGCCATAACCCGAGGAGCGGGTCTACTATTGTCGGGTCCACCGTGGCGAAAGATGGGTCTCGAAAAAGAAGAAAGAAAAGGCGTCTGTTAATAATGGCAAAATAAAGACGACTAGCAAAGATAGGCGATCGATCGATCGCCTATCATGGTCGATCGACCGCCTTGAAAGAACAAAGGCGTAAGATTGACGGCGAAACTTCAAACAACAAGCAGACCAGTCGATCGATCGACCATCATGGTCGATCGACCACCCCGACTTTCCAAAGCTATATCAGACTGAAAACCTCGGTCGATCGACCGACCAACCTAGTCGATCGACCGAGGAAGTCTTGAAGAAGGTGCTCGATTCCGTCCCCCAATGCCTAATGACTTGAAAGACCATTTGTTTCGGGGTACGACAACTCCGAAAATATTGAGGCAAGACCCGAGTGCTTGATGGGTCACCCCCAGTTCAAGGTATGACCCCATGTCGGTTAATGGCTCACATTTGAGACGGTCTGAAGAAGGGTCGAGCCGCAACAAAGAGAAGGTAGTGGATTTTCACCTAAATCCACGATGCTTGGTGCGAGAGACTTAGAGGAGAGGGCTAAGTTACTTCTTTCAAATTTCATATCCGGAGAGACTAGTGCCGACAAAGGAACAGGTATCATTTAATAAGTTTGAAAATGTTATTCGTAGTCTGAATGTACAGGTTCCTTTTCTCGAGTTAGTTAACCAAGTACCCGCTTATACTAAATTTATGAAACAATTATTGTCCAAAAAGCGGTCGCTTGAAACAAGTGCACACCGTCGCACTTATCGAGGAGTCTTGCTCCTATCTCTCTCACACTGCGCCCCTTAAGTTAAAGAACCCGGCGGTTTCTCTTTCCTTGCAACATAGGTACCTTCTCAATTGAGAGGGCATTGTGTGACCTAGGAGCCGATATAAGTGTCATGCCTTTGAGTCTAGCTAGGAAATTGAATTTGACTAGGTTTGCGATTACTAGCATGACAAAGACAGATGGCTGATCGTTCTGCGGTCCAGCCAATAGGAGTCCTAGAGGACATTCCTGTCCAAATAGGGAAGTTTTTCTTCCCTGTTGACTTCGTTGTACTTGATATACCCGAGGATGCTCATATTCCTATTATTTTGGGTAGACCATTTCTGCACACTGCTGGTGCAGTTATAGATGTAGGCTCAGGGACGTTGACCTTTAAAGTAGGGAAACAGTCCATCGTTTTTACTCAGCCTGCTAAGAAGAAAGACCCCATGTGGCCGGTCACTTGCAATACGGTTTCTGAAAAGAAATCGTACTTTGTGCTTCCTGAATTACCTGTCTCTATTTCTACTCCTGTTGTAACACCTCCGCCCCAAATTGGGAGCAAATTGGAGGAAGATCTGTCTATTTCTGATATTGCAGGAGCTGGTTTGGGGAAGGGTAAGCTGCAAGTTGCTCCAGCTGCAAAGAAGCCAATCATTTCAAGGGGTGGTCTTGGTTGCCTGAGCTATGGGACTGATGAGGAAGTGGATGACGAGCCGGTCAAAGCAACGAAGTCTGATTTGGATTCTGACGATTCCGAAGAGGTCATTGACTGGGGAGATGATGAGAGTATTGATCCGTTAAGCCATACGGATATTGAAGTTAAGAAGAGTGCAGCTGAGAAGATGAGCACTGCTGAGGCTACCTCATGTAGCCAGAAGCCGACGAAGTGGGCCATACCGTGGCCGTTCTTGATCGACTATTAGTTGATCACATGCTCTATCAAACATTTACTTTATTGCTTTTAAGACTATTTACCGTATTTTGTGTGCGCGAGACTTCGCATTTTATTTTTGCTTGCTTAATATTTTAAACGCTATAGACTTTACTTTGGGTTTTGCGCAATTTTGGGCGCGTATTATTGTGCATTTGCAGGTTTCTTTAGACCTCATTAGCTCAAGTTATTGGGCTAATACGAAGAAATAAGAGGTTGCAGCAGTGTTTTCAGTCGATCGACTGGCACAATTAGTCGATCGACTGATCTGCAGTTTCCAGACGATACTGTTCACGTTTGCATGGTCGATCGATCAAGGGTTATGTGGTCGATCGACCACCACCGGCCGCTATATTCATTCACGACCTCTCCCCTGCTGTGTTTGGTCGATATGCGGACTTAAGGGAGTTTTCTACTCCACTTTATTTTCCGTCGAATTATCTATTTCTTCTATTGTCTCATTTGTGCACAATTTTTACGCTTCAAAATTGTTTTCTCAGTCTTATACGTGGTATTTTCTGTCTTTCAGGCACTTTTATTAGTAGCACTGCTGGCTACTGAAACCTCTTAGCTCACGCTGGTTTGGGGAGGTTTCCTTTGCTGCGCTTAAAGTCTTGTGAGTTCCTGATTCCTTTACTTCATGTCATTATATTTTATTTCTTTTCTCGCAAATTCCCATTTCTCTTTTCTTCATTACATGATTTTGCACAATGGGGACATTGTGCGATTTGGTTTGGGGAAGGGTTTTGCGTCGCATATCATTGTTTTGCATTCACGTTTACTTTTGTTTTGCATTGTTTATTTCATTTCATATATATACAAAATTCAAACACAAATTGAAAAAAATTTCAAAAATTTCCATAAAATGCACGTTTATTTTAGCATTTAGGTCAAGTCGGAACGGTAGTATTTCAAGGATGATTTAGCTTTTGCACCTGTTTTGCCTGAGCCTTGCTTGACTTACATGTTATTAGTATAATCGTAAATGCATACCTACGAGTTTTGGTTAAATTATCTGCTGAACTTGAGACTTGACTTTGAAAATTGGCAAGCTACAACATATTTCTGAGATTTAGAGCCTATAACTGGTGACATCTATGACCAGTTTATCTAGGAATGTGAGTAGTACTCCTTATGCGACATGTTTCCTTAATTTGCATAATTATGAACTTGATCTACTTAATACCTGTATGCATTCGGTTTGTGGTTTGTTGACACATGTGGTAGAGGTTTCCCTTTATTCATTTTACCCATGAACCCCTCATAGCCAAAAATAGCCTTTTTGTCCCTTAACTACATCCTATATTTAGCCTGCCTTTGTCAAGCTAGTAGTATTAGTTTTGGGGATGTGTTTATTTGCGGTTTGGTTATATGCTCATTTCGAGATGTTGGGTGAAATGGTGGAAGAAGAAAAAAAAAAGAAAAAGAATAGAATTGAAAAGAAAAAAAAAGAAGAAGAAAAATGAATCGAAAAAAGAAGAGAAAAAAAAAAGAGGGACGAGTGCTGTAGAATCCGGTCGACCGACTGACCATATTGGTCGATCGACTGCATCCCGAGAGAAAGAAAAGTTCGAAAAAAATCACATGTTGCAATTGTCATGATTTGGTGATTTCCACTCCCATATTATCATTTGTATTCTTTGGGGAGTCAAATTTTGTGGAGATTGTGAGTTTTGTGCCTTGAATTGGCACCGTATTGTATCATTTACATTGAGCTTGAAGTTGGGATTCGTTTATAGTTTGGATTGTAGTACTAGCTTGGCTTATTACTCCTTATATCCAAATTCATTTTAGCCCTCCTTACCCTTTACCTCACATATCCATATATACCTCGGCATGTATCATGGTCATTTGTTGGTTGGAATGCATATGTACGGTCATAGAGATCATTTTCATATTTTATTGCTGGCATGTCTTCATAGGTCGTAGTTAAGTGAGAGTCTTTACAAAATAAATTCTTTCTATTCTCTTATATATTCACCTTGTTCTTATTTGAGTGATTTGAGCGACCCGTGAGAGTCCAATTTGATAAGTCTCTATGGTTGACGGTTCAGCAGTTTTTAACGGCTTCATAATTCGTTTGCATGATTCACATTGCTAATTGATTGTTGGTTGTGCATTAAATTGGTTTAGGCTCTACATATTGCAATATTCTCTGAGACTGAACTCGTTCCATTAGGTTTTAGGATCGAGTCTAGTTCTTGCTTGGGGACAAGCAAGGTTTGGTTTGGGGAGATTTGATGCGTGTCCAAAATATGATGTTTCACACTTTATTCTACACGCATTTCAGAGTTCAAATGTGCAATATATGCCATTATTTCCCTATTTTCCTCTACTTTCGTGTTTTTGTCTATTATTGCAGAAATATGAAGAATTGAGCGGGAATCGAGCCAAATCCGTCCCTAAGTAATTAACATTGCATTTGACATGAATTATTGACTCGAGGAATGAGCTTGGTGCGCGTTTCAAGGCCTAAAGATAGCAAAAGCATGGGTGCGTACGAGTTTAACAAGCGAAGAAGCACTTCACAATATTGCAGCCTGCTTCAGATGCAATATCTCGAGTTCTAGAGCTGATAATCGAGTGATTCCAATTGGAGGTGAAAGATTATCCTCTTAGCTTTCCAACGCCGCGTAGAACGCCTGATTTGACCAAGGAACGAAGAAATGGCAGCTGTTTTAAGATCGGTGCGCTGCGAGAATTCGTCAGAATGCACTCTTGTGACAAAGAACCTTGGTCGATCGACTGATGCTTGTGGTCGATCGACCAGAGCACGGGATCAGAAGCTACTGTTCAGTATAGGTTGGTCGATCGACTGAGCAACATGGTCGATCGACCACTCCACGAGCTGATACAAGAATTAAAAGATCGAGATTTATCAAGCCCATGAGTTATTAGGTTTAGGAATAATAGCTGCGTACTTTTCCTATAAAACGCAGCATGAACATTCAGAAATTTATCAAGTTTTTACATCTAGTTTTCATTCAGTTTAGAATATCAAATAATTAGGGTTCGGGATATTGTTTCGCATTGGATTTTCGTTTATGGTCTTTAATCATTCCGTTACAATTCTTCTGCAAATTCGGTATTCCCTTATTCTTATTTCAGTTCATCTTTATTGCATTAATAGTATAGAAATTGCTAGTTAGTTTTCCCGAAACCGCAATTGTCATTTATGCTAATTGTTTATTCCATTAATCCAAGCATGAATTCTTCTGTTTATTTCCTTAATATTATTGTTGTTATCATTCCCGTTATGAGTAGCTAAATTGCTTGTGCTAGGATGTAGGGGAATTATAGATTAGGCGGCGTAGATTAAACACGGACTGAATTCGCATGTCAGTCGATCGACCGCCATACTTGGTCGATCGACTGACCACGTGAGGTTTTCCTTTCGTTTTAATTGTTTTAATTCTTTATTCGACGAATCGAGTGCACACGACTAGTTGAATGTTTAGGATATGACTGACCCATTAGATCGAGAGATAGGGACAATTGTTAGATCACCAATTAAAATGACTAAACTATGCTGAGATCGAAAGATAGGTAAAGTTTAGATGATTAGTCACTTTTCAGGACGAGAGTCGTATTAGTGATATTAGGGACTTATAGCGAGATCGAAAGATGCTATTTGTTAAGAGTGGACCGAGAGGACCTCTTTATTTCCCGCCTCATGTGTTTTGATTTAGACCTGTTTAGTATCTTTGCCCGAAACTATAACGAACCGACCATCCTAGTACCTCTTTTATTCTTGATATTTCATTAATTTACTTTTCTTTTATTATTATTAGCTATAGACCAAATCAATCAAACTCCCACACAACTGTTACCTTAGACCAGATTTAGACAATTGAAATTCCCTTCCTCCCTGTGGTTCGACTCGTGCTACCACTAGCTTCTGTTAGTTTAGCTCGGAATTATAAATATTATTTTTGATACTAAAACGACGGTATCAGTTTCAGCTCCTGAAATGCTTTCTCATGATCCTCTGTCCACTCGAATCTCTGGCTCTTTCTGAGTACGTCGTAAAACAGTCTGCATCTGTCTGAGGATCTGGATATAAATCTGTTTAGAGCTGCCACTCTTCCGGTCAGGCGTTAGACGTCTTTTGGTTTCTACGGTGACTCCAGCTGCAGAATTGCTTTGATTTGTTCGGTGCTGGCCTCTATCCCCCTTTGGGTCACCATGTACCCCAGAAATTTTCCACTGGATACTCCAAAGGTACACTTTGTCGGATTCAGCTTCATTTGGTATTTTCTGGGGGTATTGAAAGTTTCTGCCAGGTGCTGGTGATGTTGCGAAGCCTCCTTCGATTTGACGACCATATCGTCTATGTATACTTCCATGGTTTGGCCTATTTGTTCTTTAAACATCATGTTTACCAGCCTCTGATAGGTAGATCCTGCATTTTTCAGTCCAAAAGGCATGACATTATAACAGTAGATACCTCGCTCGGATCGAATCTTTGTCTTTTCCTGGTCACTGGGGTGCATCTTTATCTGGTTATATCCGCTCCAGGCATCCAGGAATGTCAGCATCTCGTGGCCTGCAGTAGCATCCACCATGGCATCTATGTGTGGTAGTGGAAATGGATCCTTTGGGCAAGCTTTATTTAAATCCGTGAAATCGACGCAGACCCTCCACTTGCCATTCTTCTTCGGAACCACCACCACATTAGATAACCATTCTGGATATTTTACTTCTCGAATCTTTCCTGCAGCAAGCAGGTTATCCACGTCTTGGTTTATGACATGGTTCCTATCAGAAGCAAACTTTCTTCTTTTCTGATGCACAGGTTTATAGCTTGGATCCACACTTAACTTGTGAGTTATCACACTTGGGTCTATCCCTATCATATCATCATGTGACCAAGCAAAGCAATCCATGTTAGTTCTTAATAATCGAATGAATTCTTCACGAATGTTACCTGTACATTCAGATCCAATGAGCACAGTTCGTTCTGGATGCAGCGCGTCCAGGATGACTTCGTCTAATTCTGCCTGCTGGGGCTCAATGTATTCGTCCTGGATGTACTGGCTCTGTAATTGCTATGCAGGCGGGCTGGTTGTTGACTTCAGAGCCATTTTATAGCAATCCTTAGCTTCCTCCTGGTCCCCACGTATCTCTTGCGCCCCCCAAGGCGTTGGAAACTTCAGACACTCATGGTATGTTGAGGGAATTGCTTTCATCTCGTGGATCCAAGGCCTGCCAAGGATCACATTGTAAGTAGAGGGTCCGTCAATAACCAGATATCTTACCTGTTTGTTTACACCTCCGGCGTAGGTCGGGATGACGATTTCTCCTAAGGAGTGCTTTGTTTCGCCACTGAAACCAACCAAGGGGACCGCCTTCTTTGCTAGATCTTTCTCGGTGAATCCCATGCCTTTGAGTGTCTCTAACATGATCAGGTTGACGGAGCTTCCGGTATCCACCAGGATCTTTCTCACTTCGCAATTTCCTATGGGGAGAGTGATGATTAGGGCATCGTGATGTTTGTTCGGAGCGACCGCATCTCTGCTTTCACAAAGGTGCCTGATGGCAGAGTCTGGCGATTGATCCTGCAGGAATTTTCTTGTCTGTCTCCTTTAGTTCTGGTTGCGTGCCTCTTTTCTGCTGAACATGTCAGTCCGCACAGCTCCGATCCACCGGTAATAACATTCACAGTTCTAGTGCATTGAGGAGGAGGAGATGGCAGAACCTGATCTGCTGAGTTCACTCTGGTTGTGTTTCTGGGTAGGAGGTGGTCCAGGTTTCCTTGATCATAGTGGAACTTGACTTCTTTTCTGAGGGAATAGCATTCATCGGTGTCATGGGTGTTGCTGCCGTGGAACTCAAAATTCTTGCCTGTGTCCTTTCTACTGCTGAGGTATCCTTCTGCTGGAGGTTTTGGCCATCTGACTCTGCATCCCAGCTCCTTCAAGGCTTTAAATAGTCCTGCAAGATTGGTAGTAAAACCATACTCACTTACTTTCGGAGGCAGATCTGCTTCGCTCTTTCCTTCAGAATTTTCAGAAACTCTGTTCACGCTTCTGCTGTAGGGCTTGGACCTTTCATTCCTTTTCTCTACCGGAGCTTTCTTGGATACTGGGTCTGAGTCATAGATGCCTCTGATTGGTGCAGAGTCTTCCTCCAATCTCAAGACAAAGAATCGCCTTTGTCCAGTACTTCCTCAAAGGTGGTGCAAGGGTGCTTCGTCAGGTCCTTGTAAAGATCTGAATCCTGGTGCAGTCCTCGTCGGAAGGCTTGTATAGCGGTTGCTATATCACATCTCGGGATAGCCACCTTCTCTTTGTTGAACCTGTTCAAGTAATCACGGGTGGACTCCTCGAACCCTTTCACTATCCGGTAGAGGTCATTGGTCTGCTTCTCCGGCTTTCTGCTGCTGGCAAACTGTTGGTTGAAGGCATTGAATAGGTCGGCGAAGTTAGATATGCTCTTGTTGGGCGGTACGAACCACTACTGTTTGCTCGCTTCCGGCAAAGGTTGACCAAATCCTTTACACATACAAGCTTCCTTTAAGGATCCAGTTGCGGTTATCACCATCATTTTCTGTTTGTAGTGGTTGATATGATCGAGTGGATCCGTGGTTCCGTCGTAGAGCATCATGGCTAGCGGCACACATCCCTTAGGAACACCGACTAAGGCGATGTCGTCCACGAAAGGTGAGTCTGCGTAGCTGTCTCGGGCTGCTTTCTCTAACGGACGGGCTACGCCTGGTATCCTGTACATCAGCTCCCTCAGCTCCTGGTACTGCTGCTTCAGCGAGTTACCTGCTCCTGCAAGAGGGTTAGAAATAGGCGGGAAGGAACCAGCAGGTGTACCTCCTAGCCAGGGCACTCCAGAAAATTGTCCTGGTGCTGGATGACTGGTTACTGGTGTTGCACTGATTATGGATCCAGGCTGCCATCCTGTGTCTGCTGCAGTCCTCCGATCCAGGCTCCACTGGTGAACTGGCTGCAAGATGCAACTGCTGCATTGATGACAGGTCCAGATTGGCATCCTGATGTCTGGTGTGTGGGGGTACCTGAAAAGGGCGGAAGGTCAGATCCTGACGGGGTGTTAAACAAAGCAATACCTGATGTCTGCTGCAGGCTGGACAGGTTATCAAATGATAGGCATTCCAATCCTCTGGGCTCAATTGGTTCGCTGGGTGCTACTCCTGCAAGGTCCAGTCTGGTGACTAGTTCTGACGGAATTGATCGACTCGATCCTCCACCGCTGGTTCTGGTCGGAGCCTCTGGTGCTGATGTTGGCTTGGTCTGGACTGCTGTCACGATCTGTGCAATCAGGTTCAGGTTGTCCTTCCTCAGATTCTCAACGGCCTGACGCAGAGTGTCCATCCCGTGAATCATCACCTGCATCAGATCAAGCGTTGGTGATCCTCTGCTTCTGAGAACTTCTGCACCTGATCCCTCCTAGGTCGGGCTTCTGGATGCAGCTTCACCTCTGCTGGGGCTGCTCTCCCTACTGGACCTGGACTGACTGGGTACACCTGCTACCTTAGGTATCTGCGGTGGCTTCTGAGGCTGGGGTATGGATGTGGTCGACATGCTGACAGGGATCGTCTGACTGGACGCTGGGGATGCACTGACTGATCCTGCGGATGCAGAAGCAAGTCCTGCTCCAGAAGACAGGGCTGACATTCTCTGGCTGCTGGAAGGATTCTGGGTGGTTCCAGACATTGTGACGGCTGGTTCGGTTTTGCGAGATTTGGCTATAGAAAATGATCACTATGCCCCACGGTGGGCGCCAAACTGTTTTGTTAAAAATTTACCGGTTACTAATTAATTATGTGAGTGATAGTGATTAATCTAATGCCAATTGCGATTTGGATGCGATAATGACAATGAACAAAATAAAGACGAATGAAAGAATGACACTGAGGATTTTTGGTGACGCGGAAAACCCGGTGTGGGAACAACCGCGGGAGGAGTCGGAATCCCACCAACTTTTTACTATAATCGAGGATAAATGCACAAGTAAGGAAATACAAGATTATTTTTGTAGCGGAATATTGCTAGGTGTAGACGGGATTTTTAGAAGTGAAGCTTTGCTTGTGATGATTTTCGAATGCCTTGAGTGTTGCTCTTCTTGTGCTTATATAGTTGCTGGAATCAGACTTAGGGTTTTTCTGCTTCTGTTCCTGAATACCAAGTCAACTCCTAAAGAATAGGGGGTTGTTGGTTGACTTAGTTGTTTCTTTTCTTTTGCACGTGTGCTTTTCCCACTCTCCAAATTGTGTTTGTTACTTTTGATCATATGGCTCTCAACACGCCATGTCATCAATCCCCTCCTTCTTTCATCCTCCAACAACCGCGTGCCATGTCACCTAGTTTCCACGCCACTATCTCTGCCAATAATATGGCGCCACGTCATAGGTGATAAAGTACAGTTTTTATCCCTAACAGTGGGGAGGACATGAGTTATATGTGGTTGTGATAGATAGTGGAAAAAGAAAAGGAAGATTGCTAAGTCCTATTGAGGCATGGAGCATGTTTTGTGAGGTGAGATGAGTGATATGATTGTGTGATGAGTAATGTAAAAGTAAGTGAATATGGGCAAGGGATGATGTGAGTTTAAGAAACGTGAGAATGAAAAGATTGAAAGGAATGATGTGGATGGTGGCAACTTGAGATGTGTAAAGAATTATGGAGGGAGATGGTTAGGAATCGTGTGGGTTAAGAATATATGTAATGAAAGGACGTTTTAGAGGGATTGAGAATAGTGGTATATAGTGGACATAATGGAGACATGTCGCAACATGGATTTGCAGATAGTGAGTGAGTTTGGGAATTTGCATTATCAAGAGGTGAAACTAATGTGTGATTTCCTTGGGCAAGTAACGTTATGAAATGACTTTTGGGATTCTAGAAAAAAAAAAAAAAAAAAAAAAAAAAAAAGGTGATTGGAGATAGGTGTTAGTGATGGCATGAGATGGTCTGGACTGATTGGTGAAAAGTGTGAGAGATAGCATGATAAGAGAAGATCTATAGTAAGAAAGAGTGAGATGATACTGATATGAAATAATGGGATTTGAGTTTTGGAGCAATGAGAAGGTAACCGGAGCACTAAAGAGTTAGGTAGAAGGAATAAGGAGTTGAATCATTAATTCGTATTGTTGGTGTAAAGAGATAAGAAGGATAAAAGTAAGCTGAGAAAGATGTCGATCGGAGTTATGTGATATAGAAGTCAGGAATCGTCCAGATGTATGATACTATCATAAGGATGTTAGTTAATGGTTATATAGGAGTTTCAGGACAATATGATTAGTCATGAGTTTCGGGAAATTAAGGAAAGTAAGAAGTCGGGTAAAGAATTTACATGATATGAGATCTTGGTGGTGAGTTGGGTGACGATACAATTAAGGATGGAATTAGGAATAGTGTTGAGGTAATTTTTGTTGCTGGATTTGATGTTCGTTATTTGGGAGGTTAACCAGAGATAGGAAAGAAACCGTGATGTTTAGAGATGGGTGTAAGAGGTTTGATGTCCGAACGGCGGTAGTGTTGAGGTGTTGCCGCTAGTGGTTAAGGGTGGTGATAAATTGGAAAGATGGCCATTCTAAAGAGGTTGGTTTTGCAGAGACACGATTGATGTGTATAGTTGTGAGGAAGTATAAGATGTTGTTATAGGAGGCGGTTTCTAGTAGTTGAGTGTTAATGGTATGGTTATGTTTGGCAGGAGGTGATGGTTATGCGAATGGGAGAATGTGTTATGAGGGGCATACGAGTTAAGCTCGGGCGAGAGGTAATCTTTATCAAGTGGTAACTTACGTGATCAGGATTGACTAGTTGGATGTGATTATGGGTCTATGATGTGTATAAATGTTTGTGTTAGGTTCTGACCTCACGAGAAATGGTATGGTGTGATAGTTATAAAGTTGTTATATGAATGTTTTGTGATATATGTTGGGTACGGTAAACTAATGGAATGATGTTCAAAAATGATAGTTTGGGTGATCTGGCATGGCTAGTTATACTTGTAGGTGTATTGATAATACATGTGTATTCCCTGAAATGGTAGGGATGATGTTCATGAGGTGCTTATCTGTTTATTCCATACAATATGTTGTGTTGTGATCTAGTAAAGCGGTTTTGAGTAAGTTTTCTTGTCCGGGATGTTGTCCTGAGTCAGTGTGTATGAGAATAGTGTAAGTGGCGATGTCTATCGATATGGTTGTTTTGCCTCGGGTGGTGATCCGGGCATGGTACTTCGTGTTGTGATGCGGGTATTTTCGCGCTACGGTACGGCTGTTGGAGGCGGTGTTGCGATGCCGTCACCGGTTGTGGTGGAGTAGGCGGGGTGATTACGATTTGAGTTTCGAAAGTACATACCAGTTATACATAGATTGTTGTTTTGTTTGATGTTGCTTCCTATGAGTTTCGGGTTGTACATATAGGTAGTTGTTATGTTTATTGATGTTTCTTACCAGTTTCAGCTTGGGTGTGAGGGTAGAGTATGATATGGAAGAGAGTTGTGTATGTTTCTGTTGCCGGCATGGTATAGCGATATTCTGTTAATGGGACACAGTTGTGAGAGGTTGTTACAATAATTTTGATCTTGTTTTAAAGTGAGGCATTGGTAGAGATAGTAATGGCAAGTGAATAGTGGAACATGTGTTGTACTGATCTGAGAGCTGCAAGTGGTTTATAATCTTTTGTTGAGACAGTGAGTGTAGGGTGTTGGGAATTAGTGTCATGTTAAGTTATGTATGAGTTTTGCAGTAATGAAAGAAAAGAATTTGAGGATCTAGTGTAAGTGTACGTAACAAGTGTGGATCGTGAGTTAGGCTTTTGGCGATAGGTGTTTTATATAGAGAGGTATGTTGTGTTGCGGTGATGTGGAAGAGTTGGAGTGTTGGTTATGCTAAGGATTTTGTGGTATTGGTTAGATGGAGTGCAGAATGAATTGAGGTATGAGAACTGTTAAGTAAGATCAGAGAGCCTTAGATATAGGAATGGTGAGTGTTTAGATTATAGGCGGCTATCTTTGACATGCGGTGGTGATGAGGATAATGAGAAGATATAGCTAAGGATTTAGTATTAGTGAGTTACGACGACGTAACATTTATCTTAAGAGGAGTAGGATGCTATAAAAGAGAGTTTGATGATTGTGCATGTTGTAGTATAATTGGAAGTAGAGCGTTGATGTAGTATAAAGGATGGATTTGTATTGTGGTTGATAATGTTAAAAGGTCATGGCCGTGCTTGTAGTAGTGTGATGTCTAGAATGGTGAGAATATTTCGATAGTGTTGACAGTTGGATGATGATATTTATGAGTTCGATAGTTTTGGCAGTTGGATGATGATGTTTATGAGCGTGAGTAAACTTCGAGGACGAAGTTCCTTTTAAGGGTGGTAGAATGTAACATTCCGTTTGATGTTATGAGTGTCTTGATATCGCATTTTCTAGTGGATAATATGTTACGGAGCTAGCAGCGTTTGTGGATAGTAGTTGGTAGTGTTTGGAGTTGGTGTCGAGAGAGACTATGATGTAGTTGATACGATATCGTGAGCCGTATTGTGGAGGTAGGCATAGTTGGTGGAGTTGGTGTTAAGAGTTCATGTTTGATAGGTTGGGGTTTTGTTTTGAGGCTTTAGTTGCGTTGTTGTGTCTTAATCGAGTTAGTATGTTTGTTTTGGGTATGGGTTGAACTTCGGGGACGAAGTTCCTTTTAAGTAGGGAAGACTGTAATACTACGGTTTTCTATGTCTTTGGGTACTCTATCGAGTGGGACTTACTCTTCCGAGTAAGTAGTTTTTGACGCAAAACAGTAGTCTGCCTGTAGGGCACTCGATCGAGTAAGTTGGGTACTCGATCGAGTAGGGGGCACTCGATCGAGTAAGTGAGTTTACGGGCTGAGTTTTGACGGGTTTTGTTAATGATGCGATATTGGTATAAAAAGACGGCTGTCACTTTTCTTAAATCTTTTTATCATTCTAAAAACCTAAATTGAGAGAAGGAAGTTACGTAAGTTGATTCATCTCATCATTAGCAAATTCCCATGGCTAGGAGAGTCGGATCATCGTGTTCTTTACGCCGTTGTGATCCTTGTGTCGAGGGTAAGTTCCTTATACCTTTTATGTTGGGATTCGTTGGGTTCCTTTAAAACCCTAATTGGGTAATTTGGGGGTTTTGGTGGTTTATGTGATTATGATAGTAATTGTATGCATGTATGTTATAGGAGGAGGTTTCATTGAGGAAAGATTCTGATTAGTTGCTAATACCGTCTGTGGTGTTTGCTTTCCAGGTAGGGTTTCCCTACTCAGTATTAGTTACATAATGTGTGGTGATGGTTGTTGTGATTAAAGATTGATTGTATTGTTGAGTTGTTAGACGGTTGTTGTTTTCATACTGTTGATTGGTTTGTATCTGTCTGTGATCTTCAGGGCGCGTCCCTGGCTGAGTGGAGTCACTTGCGGGAGTGGCTTCATGCCCTTAGTTCGCCCTCTGTGGAACCCGCCACAGGAGGGAATGTGCACATTAAGGAAACTTGGGTTTATCGCTCGATGGAGATGAGCGGGGATTTGGTAGGTACGGCTGCGGTCCCCCACTGGCGGCGTGGAGTACTTGTTGCGATGGGTACTCTGGCAGGGCTAAACACTTTAGTGTGTAGTCAGTTGTGTGGAGATTTAAGATAGAGACTGGGTTTGTTGAGCTGTTTGTGTTGTTTGTGATATTGTTCCTTTATGGCATTTGTTTTATGTAATTAGTACTGACCCCGTTTAAATGTTTTAAAAACTGTGGTGATCCATTCGGGGGTGGTGAGCAGTTATTGAGCAGGTATGAGACGATCCGCATGGGATAGCTGGGATGAGTCATCACGTAGCAGTTTTAGAAGTCTTTCGCTGTGTCGAACATTTTGTAGTTGTTAGTAGTTGACAGTTTTGAGAACCTTGTATTTTTTCCCTTTAATAGTTTTGGAGTTGGGCTTGTATCACTTAAACTTTATTATCATTTAAATACGTTTCGTTATTGTCTATTTGAGTATCATTGCCTCGGGTAACAGAGATGGTGACGTTCTCATACCTTAAGTGGTCCTGGTAAGGCACTTGGAGTATGGGGGTGTCACAAAGTGGTATCAGAGCGACGATCCTGAAACCTGTAAGCAATGAACCTAATGAACATAGGGAGTCAAACTAAAATGAACCCGGGTAGGAGTTGT
The DNA here is from genome assembly GCF_048544455.1 of Silene latifolia. Classification (NCBI taxonomy): domain Eukaryota; kingdom Viridiplantae; phylum Streptophyta; class Magnoliopsida; order Caryophyllales; family Caryophyllaceae; genus Silene; species Silene latifolia. The sequence goes on along the minus strand of NC_133531.1, from coordinate 53,656,511 downwards.
AGGAGCTAATGCAAAGACTTGGGAGACGTCCTAAAGTCGCGAACTCACCCTACAACTTTAAACCGGTCACTATGGGGTGTCATGGGATCGCTATGTGTTTACTAATGTTCTATTGCGAATGTTGGATGATGTGTGGTATGAATATGTTGGATGGATGTGTGTTATGTGGTTGAATGGAGGTGTGATGGAAAAGATGAGGGTAATTGTTCATGACAACATGAATTGTGGTGTGGATCGCTACTAGTTACTATTGTTTATATGCATATGATTGGATGAATAAATTGTATGAATACGGGTATGAATACGATCTCGGAATTGGTTTGAAAAGACGAAGTAAGGAATTGCATGAGAATATGAAATTCATGTGGAGAACATGTTTATGTGATGGAAGTGATTTTTCTACTTTTACTATGTTAGTAACATGTGAATAGGGGATTTTATGTCGTATATTATGTTATTGTTGTACGTAAAGTTATATAATGAAAGCATGTGGGTAATTCATGATTGACAAGTTAAATCATATATGTGCATGATGGATGTTGTTGCTTGGTTTTTGAAGATAGTAACATGTGATTAGGAATACTGGTTTTATGAGTATTGAGTTGTTTTTGTCTATTTTGTTGTTGTTTAAGTTGTTTGGAAGTAAAAATCAAATAGTTATGTTGTCTGTTTACAGCAAAGTTGTCTTTAAACTGTTATAACTTGAGATGCATAAATGATTTTAATGTAATTCTAATTGGAGGTGATAGCTTGTTCTTTTACGATTCTAACGATAGGTCACACGCCCAAAATGACCATGAAACGAGTGAGATATGCCCGTTTTATGAAAATTGGACAGTGCTGAGAAATGCGTAGGGTACTCGATCGAGTGGCCCCCACTCGATCGAGTGCACCTCTTGTTACTCGATCGAGTAACCCTTACTCGATCGAGTAGCCCTGGTAATTTGTTTTACGTGTCTCTGACCTTCACCTACTCGATCGAGTAAGTCACTCACTCGATCGAGTGACCTGTACTTGATCTAGTGACCCCTGTTTTGGGTCATATGCTTATCTTTTGACTTTGTTGCCTATTATGTTTAATTCAAAGTTGTCTTTTTGCTTCTTTATGCATTGTTTTACGTATGTGTTGGTCCTGATGCGTAAGTTACCCAATCTTATGATGTAAGGTGTGGCGCCTGTGGTGAATATGAGTTTGGTGGGGAGGACATAAGTTATATGTGGTTGTGATAGATAGTGGAAAAAGAAAAGGAAGATTGCTAAGGCCTATTGAGGCATGGAGCATGTTTTGTGAGGTGATATGAGTAATATGATTGTGTGATGAGTAATGTAAAAGTAAGTGAATATGGGCAAGGGATGATGTGAGTCTAAGAAACGTGAGAATGAAAAGATTGAAAGGAATGATGTGGATGGTGGCAACTTGAGATGTGTAAAGAATTATGGAGGGAGATGGTTAGGAATCGTGTGGGTTAAGAATATATGTAATGAAAGGACGTTTTAGAGGGATTGAGAATAGTGGTATATAGTGAACTTAATGGAGACATGTCGCGACGTGGATTTGCAGATAGTGAGTGAGTTTGGGAATTTGCATTATCAAGAGGTGAAACTAATGTGTGATTTCCTTGGGCAAGTAACGTTATGAAATGACTTTTGGGATTCTAGAAAAAAAAAAAAGGTGATTGGAGATAGGTGTTAGTGATAGCATGAGATGGTCTGGAATGATTGGTGAAAAGTGTGAGTGATAGCATGATAAGAGAAGATCTATAGTAAGAAAGAGTGAGATGATACTGATATGAAATAATGGGATTTGAGGTTTGGAGCAATGAGAAGGTAACCGGAGCACTAAAGAGTTAGGTAGAAAGAATAAGGAGTTGAATCATTAGTTGGTATTGTTGGTGTAAAGAGATAAGAAGGATAAAAGTAAGCTGAGAAAGATGTCGATCGGAGTTATGTGATATAGAAGTCAGGAATCGTCCAGATGTATGATACTATCATAAGGATGTTACTTAATGGTTATATAGGAGTTTTAGGACAATATGATTAGTCATGAGTTTCGGGAAATTAAGGAAAGTAAGAAGTCGGGTAAAGAATTTACATGATATGAGATCTTGGTGGTGAGTTGGGTGACGATACAATTAAGGATGGAATTGGGAATAGTGTTGAGGTAATTTTTGTTGATGGATTTGATGTTCGTTATTTGGGAGGTTAACCAGAGATAGGAAAGAAACCGTGATGTTTAGATATGGGTGTAAGAGGTTTGATGTCCGAACGGTGGTAGTGTTGAGGTGTTGCCGCTAGTGGTTAAGGGTGGTGATAAATAGGAAAGATGGCCATTCTAAAGAGGTTGGTTTTGCAGAGACACGATTGATGTGTATGGTTGTGAGGAAGTATAAGATGTGGTTATAGGAGGCGGTTTCTAGTAGTTGAGTGTTAATGGTATGGTTATGTTTGGCAGGAGGTGATGGTTATGCGAATGGGAGAATGTGTTATGAGGGGCATACGAGTTAAGCTCGGGCGAGAGGTAACCTTTATCAAGTGGTAACTTACGTGATCAGGATTGACTAGTTGGATGTGATTATGGGTCTATGATGTGTATAAATGTTTGTGTGAGGTTCTGACCTCACGAGAAATGGTATGGTGTGATAGTTATAAAGTTGTTATATGAATGTTTTGTTATATATGTTGGGTACGGTAAACTAATGAAATGATGTTCAAAAAATGATAGTTTGGGTGATCTGGCATGGCTAGTTATACTTGTAGGTGTATTGATAATACATATATATTCCGTGAAATGGTAGGGATGATGTTCATGAGGTGCTTATCTGTTTATTCCATATAATATGTTGTGTTGTGATCTAGTAAAGCGGTTTTGAGTAAGTTTTATTGTCCGGGAAGTTGTCCTGAGTTAGTGTGTATGAGAATAGTGTAAGTGGCGATGTCTATCGATATGGTTGTTGTGCCTCGGGTGGTGATCCGGGCATGGTACTTCGTGTTGTGATGCTGGTATTTTCGCGCTAAGGTACGGCTGTTGGAGGCGGTGTTGCGATGCCGTCACCGGTTGTGGTGGAGTAGGCGGGGTGATTACGATTTGAGTTTCGAAAGTACATACCAGTTATACATAGATTGTTGTTTTGTTTGATGTTGCTTCCTATGAGTTTCGGGTTGTACATATAGGTAGTTGTTATGTTTATTGATGTTTCTTACCAGTTTCAGCTTGGGTGTGAGGGTAGAGTATGATATGGAAAAGAGTTGTGTATGTTTCTGTTGCCGGCATGGTATAGCGATATTCTGTTGATGGGACACAGTTGTGAGAGGTTGTTACAATAATTTTGATCTTGTTTTAAGGTGAGGCATTGGTAGACATAGTAATGGTAAGTTAATAGTAGAACATGTGTTGTACTGATCTGAGAGCTGCAAGTGGTTTATAATCTTTTGTTGAGACAGTGAGTGTAGGGTGTTGGGAATTAGTGTCATGTTAAGTTATGTATGAGTTTTGCAGTAATAAAAGAAAAGAATTTGAGGATCTAGTGTAAGTGTACGTAACAAGTGTGGATCGTGAGTTAGGCTTTTGGCGATAGGTGTTTTATATAGAGAGGTATGTTGTGTTGCGGTGATGTGGAAGAGTTGGAGTGGTTGTTATGCTAAGGATTTTGTGGTATTGGTTAGATGGAGTGCAGAATGAATTGAGGTATGAGAACTGTTAAGTATGATCAGAGAGCCTTAGATATAGGAATGGTGAGTGTTTAGATTATAAGCGGCTATCTTTGACATGCGGTGGTGATGAGGATAATGAGAAGATATAGCTAAGGATTTAGTATTAGTGAGTTACGACGACGTAACATTTATCTTAAGAGGAGTAGGATGCTATAAAAGAGAGTTTGATGATTGTGCATGTTGTAGTATAATTGGAAGTAGAGCGTTGATGTAGCATAAAGGATGGATTTGTATTGTGGTTGATAATGTTAAAAGGTCATGGCCATGCTTGTAGTAGTGTGATGTCTAGAATGGTGAGAATATTTCGATAGTTTTGACAGTTGGATGATGATATTTATGAGTTCGATAGTTTTGGCAGTTGGATGATGATGTTTATGAGCGTGAGTAAACTTCGAGGACGAAGTTCCTTTTAAGGGTGGTAGAATGTAACATTCCGTTTGATGTTATGAGTGTCTTGATATCGCATTTTCTAGTGGATAATATGTTACGGAGCTAGCAGCGTTTGTGGATAGTAGTTGGTAGTGTTTGGAGTTGGTGTCGAGAGAGACTATGATGTAGTTGATACGATATCGTGAGCCGTCTTGTGGAGGTAGGCATAGTTGGTGGAGTTGGTATTAAGGGTTCATGCTTGATAGGTTGGGGTTTTGTTTTGAGGCTTTAGTTGCGTTGTTGTGTCTTAATCGAGTTAGTATGTTTGTTTTGGGTATGGGTTGGAACTTCGGGGACGACCCCGAAGTTCCTTTTAAGGAGGGAAGACTGTAATACTACGGTTTTCTATGTCTTTGGGAACTCTATCGAGTGCGACTTACTCTACCGAGTAAGTAGTTTTTGACGCAAAACAGTAGTCTGCCTGTAGGGCACTCGATCGAGTAAGTTGGGTACTCGATCGAGTAGGGGGCACTCGATCGAGTAAGTGCCTTACTCGATCGAGTAAGTGAGTTTACGGGCTGAGTTTTGACGGGTTTTGTTAATGATGCGATATTGGTATATAAAGACGGCTGTCACTTTTCCTAAATCTTTTTATCATTCTAAAAACCTAAATTGAGAGAAGGAAGTTACGTAAGTTGATTCATCTCATCATTAGCAAATTCCCAAGGCTAGGAGAGTCGGATCATCGTGTTCTTTACGCCGTTGTGATCCTTGTGTCGAGGGTAAGTTCCTTATACCTTTTATGTTGGGATTCGTTGGGTTCCTTTAAAACCCTAATTGGGTAATTTGGGGGTTTTGGTGGTTTATGTGATTATGATAGTAATTGTATGCATGTATGGTATAGGAGGAGGTTTCGTTGAGGAAAGATTCTGATTAGCTGCTAAGACCGTCTGTGGTGTTTGCTTTCCAGGTAGGGTTTCCCTACTCAATATTAGTTACATAGTGTGTGGTGATGGTTGTTGTGATTAAAGATTGATTGTATTGTTGAGTTGTTAGACGGTTGTTGTTTTCATACTGTTGATTGGTTTGTATTTGTCTGTGATCTTCGGGGCGCGTCCCTGGCTGAGTGGAGTCACTTGCGGGAGTGGCTTCACGCCCTTAGTTCGCCCTCTGTGGAACCCGCCACATGAGGGGATGTGCACATTAAGGAAACTTGGGTTTATCGCTCGATGGAGATGAGCGGGGATTTGGTGGGTACGGGCCGCGGTCCCCACCGCGCGTGGAGTACTTGTTGCGATGGGTAATCTGGCAGGGCTACACACTTTAGTGTGTAGTCAGTTGTGTGGAGATTTAAGATAGAGACTGGGTTTGTTGAGCTGTTTGTGTTGTTTGTGATATTGTTCCTTTATGGTATTTGTTTTATGTAATTAGTACTGACCCCGTTTAAATGTTTTAAAAACTGTGGTGATCCATTCGGGGGTGGTGAGCAGTTATTGAGCAGGTATGAGACGATCCGCATGGGATAGCTGGGATGAGTCATCACGTAGCAGTTTTAGAAGTCTTTCGCTGTGTCGAACATTTTGTAGTTGTTAGTAGTTGACAGTTTTGAGAACCTTGTATTTTTTCCCTTTAACAGTTTTGGAGTTTGGCTTGTATCACTTAAACTTTATTATCATTTAAATATGTTTCGTTATTGTCTATTTGAGTATCATTGCCTCGGGTAACCGAGATGGTGACGTTCTCATACCTTAAGTGGTCCTGGTAAGGCACTTGGAGTATGGGGGTGTTACAATGATAACATACCGAAGACAGGTTTTACATCGAGGTATGGTCACTATGAGTATGTTGTGATGCCGTTTGGGTTATCTAATGCACCTGCAGTGTTTATGGATTTGATGAACCGGGTCTTGATCGTTTTGGATCGGTTTGTGGTGGTCTTGATCGATGATATCTTAGTCTATTCTAGGACTAAGGAGGAGCATGAGGAGCACTTGAGGTTGGTGTTGCAGACTTTGCGTGACAATCGGCTATATGCAAAGTTATCTAAGTGTGAGTTCTGGCTTGAGGAAGTTGCCTTTCTGGGACATGTGATTTCAAAGAAGGGTGTAGCTGTGGATCCGGCAAAGATTGAGGCAGTCACTCGGTGGGAAGCACCGAAGAATGTGGCAGAGATTAGGAGTTTCTTGGGTTTGGCAGGATACTACCGTCGGTTTGTGAAAGACTTTTCCAAGATAGCCAGACCTATGACAGCGTTGATGAGGAAAGAGAACAGGTTTCGTTGGGATGAAAGTTGTGAGACGGTGTTCCAAACATTAAAGGAGCGTTTGACCACAGCTCCAGTCTTAGCATTACCTGAAGGGTGTGAGAACTTTGAGGTGTATATAGATGCTTTAAAGAATGGTTTGGGATGTGTGTTGATGCAGAACGGGAAAGTAATTGCCTATGCTTCTAGGCAGTTGAAACCTTATGAGGAGAACTATCCGACACATGATCTGGAGTTGGGTGCAGTTGTGGTTGCTCTCAAGATTTGGAGACACTATCTTTATGGGGCGACCTTTAAGGTGTTTTCAAATCACAAGAGTCTCAAGTACATCTTCACTCAAAAGGAGCTGAACATGAGACAGGGGAGGTGGATGGAGCTGATAGGGGACTATGACATGGATATTATATACCATGAAGGGATGGCAAACGTGGTTGCAGATACGCTGAGCAGGAAGAGTGTGCATTCTCTATGCACATCTATATCTTTGATGAGGTTGAGAGATGAAGTGGGGAAGATGGGGATACATATAATACAGAAAGGGGATGCTAGAGGGGACTTGAAAATGAAGCCAGATCTTTATGATGACATTCGTAGGAAACAGGCCTTGGATCCTAAGATTGAGGAGTGGAGAGCTGGAATAGAGAAAGGGGCAGTGTCTCGGTTCTCTATTCATACAGATGGCAGTGTGAGATATTATGGCAGGTGGTGTGTTCCTAATGATGAGGAGTTGAAAAAGATGATCATGACAGAGGCTCATTGCACACCATATTCAGTACATCCAACTGGTGACAAGTTGTATAAAGCTAGATTTGAAGAAGACTTTCTGGTGGCCTGGTATGAGAAAGGAAACAACTGAGTTTGTGGCTCGATGTTTGAGATTGATGCATGCATTTTATATACGGTTTTTACCTCATTTTTACACGCATTTCTGTGCTATTTACGTGGCATCTAGCTACAAGTATCCCCAAATAGTCTACTTTGGTTTGTCTTACGTAAATTGTAGGTACATACCAGATAGGAGCAAAATCGAGCCTAAACTTGTCCCATTCGCATGCATTTTGGAGAATAGGGAATCGGAGCCCGAAATCTTTCACTTAGAGATGCGTGAAGTAGCCTCGGAAGGTGCCAAGGAGTTCACACGTGCTAATATAGCTCGATCGACCAGTTTTGCTACACTATATGGTCGATCGAATGCTTTATCCATCAAGATTCACTCGATCGAGATTTGCTGTTACTCAATCGAGATAGCTGTTACAAGGAATACTCGATCGAACTCCATCTTCATTCGATCGAGAATATTTTTAAGTCTTGTCCTCGATCGAGTGGTTTCATTTCACTCGATCGAGAGACTCTGTGTTTTATGCGAGTTTTGGGCTATTTTTTTAGTAGGCTTTTGTAATTAGGAATAAAAGCTATGACGGCAGTGTCAGACGGATGGATCTCTTCTATTCTCTTCCCTTCCTTCGAAACTTTTCTCTCTACTCCCTTAGACTTTGCTCTTGAACCCTAACTACGGATTATCATTGCTTGTAATCGGTATTTCTATTCTACTTTTGATCTATAATTATTTATTGGTTTAATTTCCTTTTCTTCCTTGTTATCTCTTTTGTTGTTTCTCTTTCATACTTTTGCTATGTTGAATTTCTACGGTTTATGTATTGTTATTACTCGTTTAATGACCATGTGTAGCTAATTCTCTCTTGCTAAGACATAGGGGAGCCATGATTTTAAGGGAATTATGAAATAAGTGATTAGGTTTGATGGAAATTAGGTCTATGTTGTTAATCGCTACATATAACTGTTCTTGTCTGATTGAGTCGACGCAATTAGTTAATAAATTACGGTACACCTTAACCTAGATCGGAAGATTGGAAAAGGTAAGACCTGTAGCGAACATTAGGGCACTTTAGTGAGGGCGGAAGCTAAGCTATTAGTGCTTTTGGGCGAATTGAGACCGGAAATAGATATTCATTGCCCTGTGGATCGAACTTGCATTGACCTGAGACCTTAGATTACATTTCTTGAGAATCGTGGTGAACCGACTGTCTTAGCTGTTTTCTCCCTGCTTGTTTACTTTCTACTCTCTTGTTTTCCTTCTCTCCTTTGACCTTATTAGATTAGAATAAACAATCAAAAACCCTCAAGAACTGGTTACCTTGACGGACTTAGTTAAGCTGACATTTTCCCATCTCCCTGTGGAGATCGACCTTACTTGCCACTGACTTCTGTTAGTAGTAATAGGTATTTATTTTTGGTACCTAACGACGGTATCAAATTTTGGCGCCGTTGCCGGGGAGGTGGCGTAATTTTGTTGCTTATATTAAGTTTGTCTCTCGTCTCAAGGAATTTATTCCTTGAGATTGATCTCATATTTTTCCAAGTTCTTAATTAGATTTCCAGGAAATCTGTTCTAGAAGAGAACATTGGCGTACCTACTTTGCTGTAGACTCTATTTGCTAAAGATGCCGAACATCGCCAGTCATTCAGAACCTACGGTGGATTCCTTTCCTAAAAGTTTCTTGTTACCCACTACGGATTCGGGGACCTTTGGGATCCACCCATCTTATATACAGCTGGTTGAGAGAAATCTCTTCAAGGGGGTACCTGGCGAAGATCCTTCCAAGCATATAGAGCTCTTTACATAATATTGCTCCACATTTCCTTTACCTGTTGGGGTGACGCAGGATAGGGTTAAGGGAGTTCTATTCCCTTTCTCTTTGACTGATGATTCCCGGGAGTGGTTGAGAGATTTGGACAAGGAAGCTGCCGGTGTAACTCACTGGAATTCCCTTGCACTAGCCTTTTACAGACGATATTTCCCACTACAGCGCACGAATGCGTTGAGAGGCCAAATTACTGCATTTGAGCAATTACCTACTGAAGATTTAAATGAGGCTTGGACTAGGTTTAGGAGGCTCATCCGATATGTACTTCATCATGGCTTTAAGCGTTGGTTCATATGTACCCAATTCTACAATGGGTTATATCCTGACCAGAGAGCTATTCTTGATAATGCGGCCAAGGGGAGATTCCAGAAAAATGTTGAGGATGATCAAGGATGGCACCTTATTGAAGACATGGCCATCCATGTTGCCGAATATGGAAATCCTCGAGGAAGTAGGTACGTAAATGAGTTGGTGGTAGCTGAGGTGGAAGGTCCTAGTGGGAGGTTAGGCAGTCCGGAAATTTTACAAACTACGGGTGTGCATGAACAAGTTTGTGCCATAACTGAGCAGGAGGTAGTTTGTGGTAGATGCGGTACGGAGGGGCATGACCCTATTACTTCTATGGCTGATGTAGAGCACGTCCGTGCCTACCAAAAATTCAAGCAAGGAGTTCCATTCTCTAAGCTATATGAAGATTTGACAACAACAAGTATCTCTAGCCCTTATAAACTAATGCCTCAACCGATTGATTCATCTTCTACAAAAGGAGAGCTCGCAGAATTGAAGTCCCTAGTGCTGAACTTAACGCTACAGTTCGGCCAAAAGTCCGATAAAAATGACAATGCTATAGTAGAATTGCGAGATCAAGTTGCGCGTCTTTCATCCGTGCAAAGTCAAGTGAATCATTCACCTCTATGCGACCCAGTCAACGCCATAAATCTCCGAAGCGGTCTTACTTATGATGGACCGAAAGTGCCGGAAGACGGGGTTGTAACAGCTGATGATACCCCGGATAATGATTTGGAGGAGTTAAACGACGATATCCCTGCTGAATATCATCCTGCAGCTCGATCGAGTGATTTAACCTCTCCCAGTACTCGATCGAACACAATACCTGCTCGATCGAGAAGAGCTCCAATTGAAGAATTCGATCGAGGAGTTAATTCCTCTCAATCGAGTAACTTAGCAGAAAATACAGTTCGATCGAGTGATTCTTGACCTCGATTGAAATATGCTAAACTAGAAGAACTCGATTGAGAGATGAACATTACTCGATCGAGTAATTTGCCTAAAGAAACCGTTCGATCGAGTGGAATCAGTGCTCGATCGAACAACTATGCTAGCGGCAGTTCAACTTCAAGGTCTAATTCCGCTACCGTGTCATCTTCTCCTGCTGTGGAGGTGTCACGTTCTGATAAAGGTAAAGAGAAGTTCGCGGGCCCGCTTATTGCTACCAGGGTTCCTTTTTCGGGACGTCTGAAGGATGCTAAGGTCGAGCGACATTACGGTAAGTTTGTGGACGTCGTAAAGAATCTCCAGGTAACCGTCCCTTTTACTGAACTTATTACCCAGGTACCTGCTTACGCTAAATTTATGAAAGACATTGTGACGCGTAAGAGAGAGCTTAGTGAATTCGAGACTGTTGCATTTATGGAGGAGTCTAGTAATTTGCTTCTTAAAAAAGCTCCACCGAAAATGAAAGACCCGGGTAGTTTCTCTATTACCTGTACTATAGGGAATGAAGTGATATACAAGGCCCTTTGTGATTTAGGAGCCAAAGTGTCATGCCTTTTTCTCATTCCAAGCAAGAAGCTAAATATGGGTCACCTTAAAATGACTAACATTACATTACAGATGGCCGATAGATCTATAAGACGGCCCTCGGGTATCCTAGAGGACGTGCCTGTTAGAATAGGCAAGTTCTTTATACCAGTGGACTTTATTGTTTTAGACATAGCTGAGGATACCCGGACCCCAATTATATTAGGAAGACCATTCTTATGTACAGTTGGGGCCATTATTGATGTCAAATAAGGGCGTTTGACTCTTGCAGTAGAGGATGATGCAATCACTTTTAGTCTGCCCAGTACACTTGCTCGGCCAATGATAGAGGATACTTGCTATTCAGTTGATATTGTTGACGAATCTGTTTATGACTTCTGGTCGGGTTCTTTTATAAAGGATCCACTAGAAGCTTTGATGCTTTTAGATGAGTGTGCAGATAACCCAGATAACAATGATGCTGTATTGGATTTGCTTGAAGCTGCTTTAGATGAGCGTGAACTCACCGACGGTGAAGGAGAGAGAGTGGAACAAATGATCAATACTCTTTGTGCCATAGAGGTAAAGGTACCTGAGCGTAAGCCTCTTCCTTCTTATCTTAAATATGTTTTCTTAGATGATACAGAGCAATATCCAGTCATTGTTAGTGCTAAACTTGATGATGATCAGCTGACCGCTTTGTTAGCTGTGCTTAATAAAAACAGGAAAGCTATCGGTTATTCACTGGATGACATTAAGGGCATTAGTCCCGACATTTGCATGCACAGAATTGAGCTTGAGGAAGATCACAAGCCTTGCGACGGTCGGTCGCGACCAACCGAGAAGATGCAGGATGTTGTGATGGTTGAGGTAATGAAGCTGCTTGATGAAGGTATTATCTATTCTATTGGTCATTCTAAGTGGGTGAGTCCAATTCAAGTAGTTCCTAAGAAAGGAGGGACTACTGTGGTCACGAATGACAAAAACGAGTTGATACCTACTAGAGTAGTAACTGGTTGGCGGATGTGTATAGACTACAGACAGCTGAATGCCGCCACAAAGAAAGATCACTTTCCCCTTCCTTTCATTGATCAAATGGTAGAAAGGTTAGCTTCTCATAAGTTTTTCTGTTATCTGGATGGATACTCAGGGTTCTTTCAGATCCCTATTCATCCAGATGATCAGGAAAAGACTACTTTTACTTGTCCTCAGGGTATTTTTGCTTATCGCAGGATGCCTTTTGGTTTATTTAATGCCCCTGCCACTTTCCAAAGGTGCATGATGGGGATATTTTCTGAGTATATAGAGTCTATTATGGAAGTCTTTATGGACAACTTTAGTGTCTATGGAAGTGACTTTGCTAACTGTCTGTCTAACCTTGATAAAGTGTTGCAGCGCTGCATTGAGGTTAATCTTGTGCTTAATTGGGCGAAGTGCCACTTTATGGTCAACGAGGGAGTTGTCTTAGGGCACTTAGTTTCTGACAGGGGCATTGAGGTTGACAAAGCAAAGGTGCAAGTGATTCAGCAATTACCTCCTCCTGTTAGTGTTAAAGGAGTGAGGAGTTTCCTTGGTCACGCCAGCTTTTATCGCCGGTTTATCAAGGACTTTTAAAGAATTTCTAAACCACTTACACAGCTGTTTCTTAAGGATGCCCCCTTTGTATTTACTGATGAATGTCTTTCTGCTTTTAACAGGATGAAGCAGGCCTTGATTTCGGCACCGATTATTCAGCCTCCCAACTGGGACTTGCCGTTTGAGATTATGTGCGACGCTAGTGATCATGCACTAGGAGTGGTGCTAGGCCTGAGGAAAGACAAAGCTTTGAATGCAATATACTATGCGAGCCTAACTCTGGATGAGGCTCAAGTGAAGTACACCACCACTGAGAAAGAACTGCTAGTTGTGGTTTATGCGCTAGAAAAATTTCGTTCTTATTTGATAGGGTCAGAAGTTACTGTTTTTACTGACCATGCAGCGTTGAGACACCTTCTTGCTAAGAAGGAAGCTAAACCACGGCTGTTGAGATGGATACTCCTTCTTCAGGAGTTTGATTTGCATATCAAAGATAAGAAGGGTGCTGAGAACGTAGTAGCTGATCATCTGTCGCGACTATCACAGCAAGAGGGAGAAGATTCCTTACCTATTGATGATTCTTTTCCCGATGATTCATTATTTGCTGTTTTGTCTTCTATTACTAACCATGACCCTTGGTATGCATATTTAGCTAATTATGTTGTTAGTGGCGCGCTGCCACCTAACCTTTCTTATCAGCAGAGGAAGCGTTTTCTCTATAATGCTAAGCAGTACTTCTGGGATGATCCTTATTTGTTTAAGGAGTGTGCAGACGCTCTCTACAGACGGTGTATTCCACAGTGGGAGGCCAAGGCAATCTTGGAGGGCTGCCATTCATCCTCTTATGGTGGTCACCACGGTCCATCGCGCACCGTGGCTAAGGTACTTCAGTCTGGCTTTTACTGGCCTACTTTGTTTGTTGATGCTAAGGTGTTTGTTTCAGCTTGTGATGCTTGCCAATGCTCCGGGAACATTTCTAAGAGACATGAGATGCCACAAAATGGTATCCTAGAGGTCGAGGTTTTTGATGTCTGGGGCATTGATTTCCAAGGACCCTTCCCGTCTAGCAAAGGTAACAGGTATATCTTGGTAGCTGTAGATTATGTGTCTAAGTGGGTGGAGGCGATTGCTTCACCTAATTGTGATGCCAAGACCGTGATTAAAATGTTCAAAAAGATTATCTTTCCCCGATTTGCTGTCCCTAGGGTCGTCATTAGTGATGGGGGAATGCATTTTAAAGAAAAGAAACTAACCTCTATTTTGTCTAAGGTTGGTGTCCAACACCGGCGTGGTTTGGGGTATCATCCCCAAACTAGTGAGCAAGTTGAGGTCTCTAATCGAGAGATTAAAGAGATTTTAGCTAAGGTAGTTTCTAAATCACGGAAAGATTGAAGTCTTAAACTAGAAGACACATTATGGGCTTATCGGACTGCCTTTAAAACACCGATTGGTGCATCACCATATCGGCTGGTTTATGGGAAGTCCTGTCATTTACCTGTTGAGTTAGAGTGTAAGGCTTGGTGGGCTATTCGTGAACTTAACTTTGATCCTAAGTTGTTTGGTCAGAACCGTTTATTGCAGCTAGATGAACTGGAGGAGTTTAGGCTAAATGCCTATGATAGTTCACGCATCTATTATTTCCTGGCAAGCTGAAGTCTAGGTGGAGTGGCCCTTATACAGTGACAGCTGTCACTAAATTTGGGTCCGTCGAGTTAGAAAGTTCCGAGGGCAATAGGTTCAAGGTAAATGGACAATATGTAAAGCATTACCACGAAGCAAATGATGCAGATAACCGAGTCGAAGTCCTGTACTTCGACAATCCTGATGAGCCAGCTAATTGAAGTCAGAAAGGTCGTGCGGGACCTCGTAAACCTGCGCTATCCGGGAGGCAACCCGGACTGTTTTGTTGTACTTTTGTTCGAACTTGTTATTTCATTTTATGCTGTGTATTTAAACTCTAAATGCTGAACATGTGCCGCTCGTGTTAGTCTTGTACTCCTTTTGTGCGATTGTGCAAGTGATTGGCTCGATCAAGTGGTTTTCTCACTCGATCGAACACTTTTGCTGGAATTTCTACTCGATCGAACATCTGCTGCTCTCGATCGAATCCCTGGAAGACCACAATTCTCGATCGAGCATCTTATCTCCTCGATCGAGCATTTCTGACACCCTACCTACTCGATCGAACCTCTCTACCCTTCTCGATCGAGCACCTGCGTAGTTCTGCTACTCTTTCTCGCCTGCTGTGATGCTACGAGGCTATATGTGACCTCCCATGTTGTTGGCTGGTTTGGGGAGGTCCCTACTTCGCGTAATCTTGTGAGTTTTCCACATCTCCACTCTCTCCTTTTTAGTTTGCATTTCCTTTCCCTATTTTTGGGTACAATGAGGAGATTGTACAGTTTGGTTTGGGGAGGTATGCATCCATATCTGTGTCTGCATGTTTTGTTGCATTTCAGTTTGCATGTTTATTTATTTTCGCATACATTGTTGTTCTTTTTCAAAAAAAAAAAAAAAAAAAAAAAAAGAAAACCGTAAAAATTCAAAAATTTCACGTTTATTACTGCAATCAGGTTGAGTCGGAACGTTGAACTTCTACGCTACTTTGAGTCCCTTTACCCTTACCTTGCATATTCTTGACATTCTGTTAGCATGGTAATGTGCATAATCTACTAGTTTTTGTTTCACTCTTATCTGAACGAATAGACTTGACTCATATATTGGCAAGCTACATTTATATTCTAAGGTTAGAGCTTAATTAACTGGTGACATTCATGACCAGTTTCATATAGGATGTGAGTAGTACTCTCTATAAGGCATGTAACATCAATTTGCATAAACATGAATTCAGTCTGCTTGGTACCTGTGTGCAATCGGTCTGTGGTCGATGACACATGTAGGAGAGGCGGTTCCCTTTATTTCATTCTACCCATGAGTTCCACATAGCCAAATTGCCCATTTTGTCCTACATAGCTACAATCTATAATTTTGCCTACCCTAGCTGAGCTAGTAATAGTAGCTGTTGGGAATGTTTCATTGCAATATGGTTACATATCTGGTTTAAGAAGACTGGTGGAAATGTTGAAGGGAATGGAAAATATGAATGAAAAGAAAAAAAGTTTTGAAAAAGAATGTGAAAAGAAAAAAAAAAAGAGAAAGTATGACAAGAAAAGAAAGATTGCGAAAAAATCATGAGCCAAATTATATACTATTTAAGTGATTTACGCTCCCATGTTTTATTTGTATTTTATGGGGAATTAACGATGTTGTGGTGATAGTGAGTTGTGTGCTGTAATTTAGCACTGTTTTGTATTGATATTTTGAGTATGAAGTTGGGAAGTGTTCCTAATTTGGATCCGTTGTTGCTAGCTTGGCTGCTAACTCCACATCTCCAGATTCATTATAGCCCCTTCTTACCCATTACCTCACTTACCCAATTATAAGTCCTCGGCATGTGACTTGGTCCCTAGTTGGTTGGAATTCATATGTACAGTTGTACAGATTTTATTCATGTTAGACTGCATGCATGTTCTTATCGGTCGAGTTAGGTGAGTGTCTTTACTTCTTTCTATCTCTTACTTATATACTCACCCTGTGCCTAATTTGTGTGATGAGCGGCATGTGAGAGTCCGATATTTATGAGTCTTGCAAGGTCGACGGTTCAGTAGTTTGAGGCATTGATTTAACTCGTTTGCATTTACCTATTGCTACTTTGTCGGTTGTTGCATTAAACTGGTTTGGGTAGATGATTTGTAGCTGATGAGTTGGTCCCGTTCCGTTAGTTGTCTTTAGTTGCATTCATAGTTTGCTTGGGGACAAGCAAAGGTTTGGTTTGGGGAGATTTGATGCGTGCAATTTATATAAGGTTTTTACCTCATTTTTACACGCATTTCTGTGCTATTTACGTGGCATCTAGCTATAAATACCCCCGAATAGTCTACTTTGGTTTGTCTTGTGTAAATTGCAGGTACAGACCAGATAGGAGCAAAATCGAGCCTAAACTTGTCCCATTCGCATGCATTTTGAAGAATAAGGAATCAGATCCCGGAATCTTTCACTTAGAGATGCGTGAAGTAGCCTCGAAAGGTGCCAAGGAGTTCACACGTGCTAATATAGCTCGATCGACCAGTTTTGATACACTATATGGTCGATCGAATGCTTTATCCATCAAGATTCACTCGATCGAGCTTTGCTGTTACTCGATCGAGATAGCTGTTACAAGGAATACTCGATCGAACTCCATCTTCATTCGATCGAGAAGATTTTTAAGTCTTGTCCTCGATCAAGTGGTTTCATTTCACTCGATCGAGAGACTCTGTATTTTATGCGAGTTTTAGGATATTTTTCGAGTAGGCTTTTGTAATTAGGAATAAAAGCTATGACGGCAGTGTCAGACGGATGGATCTCTTCTATTCTCTTCCCTTCCTTCGAAACTTTTCTCTCTACTCCCTTAGACTTTGCTCTTGAACCCTAACTACGGATTATCATTGCTTGTAATCGGTATTTCTATTCTACTTTTGATCTATAATTATTTATTGGTTTAATTTCCTTTTCTTCCTTGTTATCTCTTTTGTTGTTTCTCTTTCATACTTTTGCTATGTTGAATTCCTACGGTTTATGTATTGTTATTACTCGTTTAATGACTATGCGTAGCTAATTCTCTCTTGCTAAGACATAGGGGAGCCATGATTTTAAGGGAATTGTGAAATAAGTGATTAGGTTTGATGCAAATTAGGTCTATGTTGTTAATCACTACATATAACTGTTCTTGTCTGATTGAGTCGACACAATTAGTTAATAAATTACGGTACACCTTGACCTAGATCGGAAGATTGGAAAAGGTAAGACATGTAGCGAACATTAGGGCACTTTAGTGAGGGCGGAAGCTAAGCTATTAGTGCTTTAGGGCGAATTGAGACCGGAAGGAGATATTCATTGCCCTCTGGATCGAACTTGCATTGACCTGAGACCTTAGATTACATTTCTTGAGAATCGTGGTGAACCGACTGTCTTGGCTGTTTTCTCCCTGCTTGTTTACTTTATACTCTCTTGCTTTCCTTCTCTCCTTTGACCTTATTAGATTAGAATAAACAATCAAAAACCCTCAAGAACTGGTTACCTTGACGGACTTAGTTAAGCTGACATTTTCCCATCTCCCTGTGGAGATCGACCCTACTTGCCACTGACTTCTGTTAGTAGTAATAGGTATTTATTTTTGGTACTGACGACGACGTATCGGACATGTCGAGGGTTAAGGGAGAGCAAAATGACGACCACAAGGTAAGATTCAGTCTCTCAAGGTGCCTGAGTGGAAATGGGAGTCTATCTCTATGGATTTTATAGTGGGTTTGCCGAGGAGTCAACAGGGTAACAACATGATATGGGTCATAGTTGACCGTTTAACTAAGTCAGCTCATTTTGTTCCGATGAAAGATACTTGGACCAAGATACAGTTAGCTTTGGCGTATAGGAAGCATGTGGTTCGTTTGCATGGGGTGCCTAAGGATATAGTGTCAGATAGAGATGCGAGATTCATATCACGGTTTTGGAGAGAGTTACAGGAGTTGATGGGAACTACTTTAAAGATGAGTACTGCTTTTCATCCTGCGACAGATGGACAGACAGAGAGGACTATCAAGACCTTGGAGGATATGTTGAGGGCGTGTGTGATGGAGTTCGGGGGTAGCTGGGAAGATAGGTTGGATCTGATTGAGTTTTCTTATAACAACAGCTATCACACAAGTATTGGGATGGCACCGTTCGTGGCTTTGTATGGGAGGCAGTGTAGGAGTCCGATTTGCTGGGATGATAGAGCTGAGGCAGTGGTGTTAGGACCACAGATGGTACAGGAGATGATAGAACAGGTTAAGCTGATCAGGCAAAAGATGAATGCGGCGCAGGATCGACAAAAGAGTTATGTAGACTTGGATCGTCGTGACATAGAGTTTCAGGTTGGGGACAAGGTTCTTTTGAAAGTGTCTCCTATGCGTGGGGTCATGAGGTTTGGTAAGAAAGGGAAACTGAGCCAGAAGTTTATCGGGTCATATGAGATTTTGGATCGTGTGGGTGGGGTTGCTTACCGGTTAGCGTTACCAGCAGCTTTGGATAGAGTGCATAATGTGTTTCATGTGTCTCAGTTACTGAAGTATGTGAGTGATCCTTCACATGTGTTAGAGGTGGAGAACATAGAGTTGGATGAGTCCTTGTCTTATCTTGAGGTGCCAAAACAGATTCTTGATCGCAAGGTTTGGAAAACTAGGAATGGGGAAACAGTGTTGCTTAAGGTTCTATGGCCTAACCATGAGGTTGAGGAAGCTACTTGGGAGGCGGAAGAGGCTATGAGGGAGCGGTATCCGTCTCTTTTTTATCGGGTATAAGTGGTTACGGGGACGTAACCATGTTTCTTTTAGGGGGGTAGGAGATGGTCGCATAAGGTTTTGGTATGGTTTATGTTAGTTTTAGTACAGTTAGTAGTTGCTTTGAGTCGGTTTGAGTTTTGGTTGGGAGTTTTGTTTTGAGTTTTTGGTTATGTTGTTGTGTCGGAGTTGAGATAGTATGTTTTGTTTTTGTGTATGGGTTGAACTTCGGGGACGAAGTTCTTTTTAAGGAGGGAAGACTGTAATACTACGGTTTTCTATGTCTATGGGTACTCTATCGAGTGGGGCTTACTCTGTCGAGTAAGTATGTTTTTAATACAAAATAGTAGGCTACCTGATGGGTACTCGATCGAGTAAGGGTCACTCGATCGAGTAAGTGACTTACTCGATCGAGTAAGTGAGTTTTACGGGTTATTTTAGCCGGGTTTTGTTAATAACGCGTTATTAGTATAAAAGGATTCCGTCATCTTTCTTAATCACTTTTCACTTTTCTAAAACCTTTAAAGAGAGAAAAAGAGTTACGTTGTCTTCATTCTTCGCGTTGTTAGAAAATCCCAAAGGCTAGGATCGTCGGATTGTCTTGTTCTTTACACCGTTGAGTTCGTCGCGTCAAGGGTAAGATTCTTGTATAATTTTTATAATGTTTCGTTGAGTTTGTTTAAAACTCTAATTGGGTAGATTTGGGGGTTTTGGGAGTATTATGTTGATTAGGTGATAATTATATGAATATGTGTTATAGGAGGAGGATTCGTAGAGGAACATTACTGAGTAGCTGCGTGTGACGGTCTTGTGGTTGCTTATTCCAGGTAGGGTTTCCCTACTCGGTTATTGTTTACATAGTATTGTTGATGGTTGATCATTGTTGTTGATTTATATCATATTGGAATTGGTAATTGGTGATTTTTGTGGTATAATGTAATTGGTTGTGATTGTGTGTCTGTAGTACTCGAGGTGCGTCCTCGGCTGAGTGCAGTCACTTACGGGAGTGGCTTCACGCCCTTGATTCGCTCTCTGTGGAACCCGCCACAGAGGGGATGTGCACATTTAGGAACATGGGTTATCGCTCGGATGAGATGAGCGGGGCTTAGGTGGGAATGGTCTGCGGTCCCCCAGCGGTGTGGAATACTTGTTGCGATGGGTATTACAGCGACTACACACTTTAGTGTGTAGTCAGGTTTGTGGAGTTGTGATGGAGATTGGATGATTGTTGTATTACTTTTGTTGTATTGTTTTTGTGTAATCAGTAACTGACCCCGTTTAAATATATTGAAAACTGTGGTGATCCATTCGGGGATGGTGAGCAGTATTGAGCAGGTATGAGATGATGCGCATGGGATAACTGGGTTGAGTTGCCACGGGATGTCTAGAAGTCTTCCGCTGTGTCTTAAACATTCATTTTATTTAGTTGGTTTGACAGTTTTGAGGAACAGATGTATTTTACTTTATCAGTTTTGGTTTTGGACTTGTATCACTTTAAACATATTTAATAAAGTATGTTTCTTTATTGTCTATTTGATATACATTGCCTCGGGTAACCGAGATGGTAGCATTCCCATACCTTAAGTGGTCCTGGTAAGGCACTTGGAGTATGGGGGTGTTACAACTAAAATGTCAAGGTGTGTACGAGGGCCGAAGCAAACTCGTCAAACACCGATAACATAAAAAAAAAAAAAAAAAAAAAAAAAAAAAAAAAAAACAAATGGTGCACGAGGGCCGAAGCAAACTCGTGAAACACCGGTACGGTGAGGGCCGAAGCAAACTAATCAAACATACAAACAAAATAAAACAACACTACTAAACCATAAACAAAAGCACACATCCAAGAGGCACTTCGATCATGTCGCGGTAGTGGCTGGCCGTGCGGGTTGAAACCGGCGGAGTCAGACCACCTGGCCCGTTAGGCAGGGGTGGTTGCTGGAGCGAACCTGAGACGGACAAGGAGAAGGTAATAACGGGACATGACAGAGGTTTAGAAAGGTGGCGATTCTGAAAGCAACATGGCGAGAGAAGGTCGCCGTTGTAATACTACGGATTTTATAGGTTGGTACTCGATCGAGTATGGCCTACTCGGTCGAGTAGTGTGTGTTGTGTAGTCTGTTTGGCTACTGTCGAGGAACACTCGGCCGAGTATACTGAATACTCAACCGAGTAGAGGATACTCGGCCGAGTATACTCTATACTCGACCGAGTATCCGGTCTGGCGAGTAATATTTCAGCGGTTTGATTCGGGAGTAATTAGGGCGTTATATATTTTTGTTAATCAGTTTCTAAACATCATTTACAAAACCTAAACATCGTACGACGCTCTAATCACTCTGAATCTCTCCTCTGTGAGTGTGGACAATCGTAGCAATCGGATTCAATCCTTTATTCTTTCGTCGGTAAGTCTTTATCCCCATGTTTGTTGGTGATTATTTCTAGGGTTCGTCTTTAATCATGAATTGGGGGAAATGAGTTTTGCAATTTGTAATTGTGTTATGTGATTATTGTTTAGGCGAAGACTTCGTAGAGGAGTCGTTCTAGTTGCTTGATTCTCTTCACTGCTGTTGTTGGTAAGGTAGGGTTTCCCTACTCAGTTAGTGTTAATAGAATTAAGATGTGATTGTATTGCGTTTTACTGTTCTCTGCTGATCATCGGAGTGTTGGTGTGATGGTGGTGGTTGTGATGGTGTTGTGATGTTTGTGGTGGAGTCACTTGGGGGAGTGGCTTCACGCCCTAGTTCGCCCTCCGTGGAACTCGTCACCGGAGGGGATATGCACATTAAGGGACAGGGTTATCGCTCGTTGATGAGCGGGATTTTGGTGGGGATTGGCTGCGGTCCCGCACTGGCGGCGTGGACTACCTGTTGCGATGGATAGTCTGGCAGGGCTACACACTTCGGTGTGTAATCGGTTACTGTGTGAGATCGGGAGACCGGGGATGGAGGATGATCAGCTGGTACTTTGTGCACCTGTCTTATTTTGATTGAGCAGTACTAACCCCGTTGTTGTTTTGTAAAATCTGTGGTGATCCATTCGGGGATGGTGAGCAGATTGGGACACGTGATGCCTTTGGTGAGCTTTGGGGCGTACATGGGAGAGTCGTCACATTGGATTAGTATCACCACCGCGAGTCTTAGCTTCTGTTTTGTATTCTTTAACATTTGGATATTCATTTATTGGATTTTGGAAACATTGTAACCTTTTACATTTACTGTACTTTAATAAATGTGTTTGGGACAGTTGCTTTTGATATGTACTAACCTCGGGCAACCGAAATGGTAACAGTCTTTCATGCTAGGGTAGTCCTGGTAAGGTACCTTGGTATGAGGGGGTGTTACAAAGTGGTATCAGAGCCGACGATTCCGGCACCTAAAACAAATGAACCAAATGAACTTAGGGAGTCTAAATAAAATGAACCCGGGGAGAGTTATTTGGAGCTACCGCAAGGACTCGGGAGACGTCCCGGAGTCGCATTATGGCCCTCACGAACTCAATCCGGTCACGGGGGGAATGTGTTGTGTGTTTGTTTAATATATGTGTGTGGTGTGTTGAAATCGAATGCTTGGAACATGTAGTAGGAGGTGTAATGTGTGAAATCTGAGAAGGACCTTGAGAATTGGTAGAAAGGCGTGATGGAATTGTTATGTGAAATCATTGAAAACGGTTTTGGCATGAAAATGATTGGCATGTTATGTGTTTACTTTGTGGTTTTCAGATTCATGACGTAATGTGTTTTATTTTGGGCAGAAAGCATGATAGGATGTATCCTTTACTGTTTGTAGCTCGTTTTGGCATGACTCGGCCGAAGCGGGCGGGTACTCGACCGAGTAGGGGTACTCGGCCGAGTAACCAGGCACTCGACCGAGTGTTGTTTGGCAGTGAGTAGCAATGGCTACTGGATGTGTTTACTCGACCGAGTACTTAGGTGTACTCGACCGAGTAGGGCATACTCGGCCGAGTATGGATTATACTCGACCGAGTATGTCTCTTTTGAATTTGACGTTGCCTACTGGAGTCGACTACTCGACGAGTGTCAGTGATACTCGACCGAGTAGTCCTTAATCGACCGAGTATTGCTATATACTCGGCCGAGTGCTTCTTTGGCGGAGGGTCAGCTACATTTTGAGCCGTAGGCTTTTGTGCTTACGTTCCTTTACTTCTTATCAGCTCAAAATGCCGCCAAAAAGAACTGCCGCGCAAATTCAAGCTTCTGAGATGACCATAGATGAGATTGCTCGTATGATCGAGCAACAAGAGGCTCTTCTTGAGGCTCTCAAGAACGTCGGAAAGGGGGCGGAGAAACATGTGGATGCTACCCAATTTAGCATCATCATCGCCCGCTTTAACCCACCTACCTATGAGGGCGTTGGGGAACCTAAGTTGCTCGAGAACTGGCATCGTGAGATGGAAAGTCTCATGAAAGTGGTTAAGTGTCCGCAAGATATGATAGTTGAGCAGATAGTGTACTACCTGAGGGGCGAGGCCGCAGTGTGGTGGCAAAATGTCAAAGAGGACGCCAGAGCTTAGTACCAGGCTGAAGGCCTAGAGGCTATACCATGGTCGGGACTGAAGAGTGCTATGAGGGAGCAGTTTGTGCCGGAGCATATCCGTCACAAGTTGAGATCTGAGTTCGATTCCTTCACTATGACTGATGATATGACCGTCACCGAGTACAATCACCGGTTCCTTGAGTTGTCTCGTTATGTGGAGGACATGCAGCTTGGGCAGAGGGGTTTGGCTCTTCACTTTGAGAGGGGTTTGTCAGCTAAGATCACGAACCGTCTACCAGCTGGAGTCCTCACTGATATTAAGGATGCATATCTAAAGGCTGGTCAAGCTGAGAGAATGGTAGATCTCGCAAGAGAAGCTACAGAAAGATCTGCTGCTGAAAAGAGAAAAGCTGATAGTGGGAGCAACAACTAGTCGGGTAACAAGAAGGGCAACTTTAATCATGCGAAGGCTTTTTCTGGTGGGGCTGATTTCTCTGGAGGGTCCCGAGGATGGGGTAGAGGTGGTGGACGGAGTGTGAGTGACAACTCCAACCTGTCATGCTACAACTGTGGTGGCATAGGCCACAAGAGGCGAGACTGCATGTGTAACACCCCCATACTCCAAGTGCCTTACCAGGACCACTCAGGTATAAGGATGTCACCATCTCGGTTACCCGAGGCATGATAATCATAAGACAATGAAGAAACATACTTTATTAAATAAGTTTAAGTGATTACATTACAAAACCAACTGTAAGCAAAATACAACTGTCCTCAACTATAAACCAACTGAAAGGAACTGTTCTAATAAACACAAATGGAAGACTAAAGACTACGATATGTGATGACTCCATCCCCACTAGATCCCACGCGTATCCAAGACATACCCTTAAGCAATGCTCACCACCCCGAATGGATCACCACAGTTTTTAAAACATTTAAACGGGGTCAGTACTAATCACACAATTCACCATATATATATACAATAAGATAAACAGACAGCGGAACTGTCACACACACACACACACACACACATCACCAACTCCCATCATCTCAATCTTGATCGTCCACTTTGGACCCCACGCCATGGGGGACCGCGGCCGTTCCCACCTAAGCCCCGCTCATCGTACGAGCGATAACCCTGTCCATTAATGTGCACATCCCCTTTCGTGGCGGGTTCCACGAAGGGCGAAACTAGGCGTGAGATCACTCCCGCAAGTGACCCCACTCGGTAGAACGCATCTCGAGAACCATCAACAAACACAACCACAATCACAATCACAATCACAATCATCATATCAAACAACTAACTACAGCACATCACCAATATCCCATTATGGGACTAATACTGAGTAGGAAATCCTACCTGGAAAGCACAACACGCAGACGGTATCTACAGCTGTATCAAAACGGCTCCTCTACGAATTCTCCTCCTATCATACAACACATAGATGCTACCATTCAAATACTACTCATAAAAACCCCCAATTCCTAAATTAGGGTTTCACCAATCTTAACAAAACATTATAGAAATTATATTAAAAGCTTACCCTCGACGCAAGGAATCCACGACACGAACTACGACACGAACTGACCGTCTGAACTCCGGGAATTGTCAAGAACGCGATTAGGAAGAAGAACTAGTTGCTTTCTCTCTTAAACAGGTTTTAGGTTTTGTAAAAAGTGATTTAAAACAATGACGAATATGTTTAAATACCTAAATCGCGTAATTAACAAAACCCGAGAAAACTCCCCCGTAAAACCGGACACTCGATCGAGTACCCAAGGTACTCGATCGAGTACCCCCCCTACTCGATCGAGTGCCCCAGCTACTCGATCGAGTGCCCAACAGGTCAGAAACTATTTTGCTTCGCCACTTACCCTTACTCGACAGAGTAAGGCCTACTCTATAGAGTACCCCAAGACTTATAAATACGGAGTATTACAGTCTTCCCTCCTTAAAAAGAACTTCGTCCCCGAAGTTCAACCCATACTCTAAAAACAACCATACTAACTCGACCCAGACACAACAACATAACTAAGAACTCAACAACTCGACCAAACATAAAACATGAACTCTTAACACCCACTCCACCAACTATGTTTACTTCCTTAACATGACTCACGATATCGTATCCACCACATATATATCTCTCACGACACCAACTTCATACATAACAAACCACCATCCACTAACACTGCTAGCTCCATAATATCATCCACTATCAAATCCAAAATCAAGACACTCCTAGACATCAAACGGAATGTTACATTCTACCACCCTTAAAAGGAACTTCGTCCTCGAAGTTTACTCAGACTCATAACATCATCCTTCAACTGTCAACACTATATAAAATATTCCCACACTCTGAAGCATCACACTACTACAAGCACGGCCATGGCCTTTTATAAGTATTATCCACAAAACAAATCCCTCCTTTACGCTACGCTAACACTCTACTTCCAATTATATTACCGCATGCACCACCATGAAACTCTCTTTTATTGCATCCTACTCCTCTTAAGACAAATGTTACGTCCTCGTAACTCACTAATTCTAAACCCTTAGCTATATTATCTCATTATCCTCATCACCACCATATGTCAAAGATAACTGCCTATAACCTCATTTCCATAATCACTCCTATTTCTCAAGGCTCTCTTACTTCAACAGTTCTCATACTTCAAATCAATCTGCACACCCCTAACCTATACCATAAGGCTCGTAGCAAAATCACCATACTAACTCTCCATTATCATTGCAAACCAACATACCTCGCTATGTAAAGCACTTATCTTCCGAAAGCATAACTCCCGATCCACACTCGTTACTTGTACTCACACTGGATCCTCAAGTTCTTTCCTTCATTACCGCAAAACTCATACA
Source organism: Silene latifolia (assembly GCF_048544455.1). Taxonomy (NCBI): domain Eukaryota; kingdom Viridiplantae; phylum Streptophyta; class Magnoliopsida; order Caryophyllales; family Caryophyllaceae; genus Silene; species Silene latifolia. The sequence goes on along the minus strand of NC_133531.1, from coordinate 53,630,430 downwards.
TAACTTAATATGACACTAATTCCCCCAACACCCTACACTCATTGTCCCAACAAAAGATTATGAACTACCTGCCGCTTTCAGATCATTACAACACATGTTCCACGAATCATTTTCCATTACCATGTCTACTAAAGCCTTATCTAGAACAAGATCAAAATTACTGTAACAACCTCTCACAACCGTGTCCCATCAATAGAACATCACTATACCATGACAACAACGAAAACATATTCAACTCTATTTCATATCATACTCTACCTCATTCTTAACTTAACCTGGTAAAGAAAACATCAATAAGCAAGACAACTGTCTACATGTTCAACCAAAACTCACAAAGAACAACAGCAAACAAAACAACAATCTATGTATAACTGGTATGCACTTTCGAAAACTCGTATCATAATCATCCCGCCTACTCCACCACAACCGGTGACGGCATCACAACACCGCCCCCAACAGCCACACCACAATGCGAAAATACCCGCATCACAATACTAAATACCGTGCCCGGATCACCACCGGAGGCACCACAACCACATCGATAGACATCACAGCTACATACAATTCCATAAATACTGACTCGGAAATAACCTTTCGGACAAGAAAACTTACTCAAATCCACTTTACTCAATCACAACGCAACATATTATATGAATTAAACAGATAAGCATCTCATGAACATCATCTCTACCATTTCACGGGATACACATGTGTTATTAATACACATAAAATTATAACTAGCCATGTCAAATTAATCAAATTATTACCTTTTTGGATATCATTCAATTAAATTACCGTGTCCAACATATATATTCTGAAACATTCATAAAACAACTTTATAATTATCACACCATACCACTTCTTGTGAGGTCAGAACCTCACACAAACATTTACACATATCATAGACCCGTAATCACAACAAACTAGTCAATCCTGACCACGTAAGTTACCACTCAACAAAGGTTACCTGTTGTCCGAGCTTAACTCGCATGCCCCTCATCACATTCTTCCATTCGCATCACCAGTACCTTCTGCCATACATAACCATACAGCTAACACTCATTATGAGAAACCACCTCCTAAGACTATGTCTTATACTTCCTGACAACCATACTTTTATCAATCCAGTCTTTACAAAATCAGCCTCTTTAGAATTGCCACTTTTCTAATATACCCTTAACCTTAACCACTAGTCAAAGACCATAACACTACCACCACGTCCAGGACATCAAACCTCTTCACTCATCTCTAAACATCATGATTTCTTTTCTATCTTTGGTTAACATCCCAAACAACGAACATCGAATCCATGAACAAAATTACCTCAACATTCTTCCCAATATTTTCCTTAATTGAATCATCATCCATTTTTCCACCAAAATCTCATATCATGCAGATATTCTACTAACTTCTTACTTTCCTTAATTTCTCGAAACTCATTATTAAACATGTTGTCCTCAAGCTCCCATATAACCATTAACTAACATCCTCATGATAATATCACACATTTCGATGATTCCTTACCTTTATATCACATAACTCCGGTGAATATTTTCCTCAGCTTACTTTTATCCTGCTTTTCTCTTTACACTCAATAATACCAATTAATAGTTCAACTCCTTATTCCTTCTAGCTAACTCTTTAGAAATCCAGTTACCCTTTCGTTGCTCCAAAACTCAAATTCCATTATTTTCTACCGACATCATCCCACTCTTTCTTACCATGGATCTTCTCTTATTATGCTATCACTCACACTTGCCACTAATCTATCCATAGAATCAACGTTTAATGTTCAAACAATTGCATCTCCCTTTTTACATCTCTAGAAATCATAATTCATTTAATACCGTTAATTACCCAAGGAAATCACACAGTAGTTTCGTCTCTCGATAACACAAATTTCCAAACTCGGTCACTACCTGCAAATCCACGTCACGACATGTCCCATTAAGTTCGCTATATACCACTATTTCCAAACGACCTCTCATTACATATGTTCTTACTCAACACTATTTCTAGCCATCTCCCTCCATAATTTATTATACATCTCAGGTTGCTACTATCCACATCCTTTCTTTCAATCTTTTCATTCTCACGTTCCTTAAACTTACATCATGCCTTGCCCACATTCACTTACATTTTCATTACTCAACATACAATCATGTCACTCATCTCTTCTCACACAACATGCTCTATGCCTCAATTAAGTCTTACCAATCCCAACACATATAAATCATGTCCTCCCCACCGAACTCATACTCATCATAGGTGCCACTCTTTACACCACAAAATTGGGTAACTTACGCGTCAAGACCAACATACATGTAAAACAATGCATAAAGAAGCAAAATAACGCCTTTGAATTAAACATAATATGCAACGAAGTCAAAAGATAAACATATGACCCAAAACAGGGGTCACTAGATCGAGTACGGCCACTCGATCGAGTAAGGGACTTACTCGATCGAGTAGGTGAAGATCAAAAGCACGTAAAACAAATTACCAGGGCTACTCGATCGAGTAGCTAAGGTACTCGATCGAGTGCCCCCTTACTCGATCGAGTACCAAGGATACTCGATCGAGTACCCCAATTCTCAAGACTGTCCGGTTTTAAGTAAAACAGTCATAACTCACTCATTTCTTGGTCGTTTTGGACGTGAGACCTATCGTTAGAATCGTAAAAGAACAAGCTATCACCTCCAATTGGAATCACATTAAAATCATTTACGCATCTCAAGTTATAACAGTTTAAAGACAACTTTGCTGTAATCAGACGACATAATTATTTGATTTTTACTTCCAAACAACTTAAACAACAACCAAGTTAAACGAAAACAACCCAAAACTCATAAAACCAGTATTCATAATCATATGTTACTATTTTCAAAAGCCAAACAACAACATTCATCATGCACTTAGCTTATCTAACTTGCCAATTATGACTTACCCACATGTTTTTATTCTATCACTTTTCGTAAACAAAATCACAAATACATGACATCAAGTCCCCTATTCAAATGTTACTACCACGATGATTCATCTTTTCCGCTAATTCATCCATCATACCACATATTTATCCACCATATACGTTCAACATATTCACCCAAAAGACATGTTCAATTCACACTCCCAACCTTCTACTTTTTACTCAACACGACAACAACAACATGTATACTTACACATCGCTTTATATATATATAGACAAAACACTTTTCCTTACATAATTATAACATGCCAAATTATATGTATCAATCATTATACTTTCATGCTTTACAATCAACCAACATACAATTCACGTCATCATCATCAATTCATGCAACATACTACTACATAGATACACACAGCACACAATATGCACATAACGATCCCGACACATATCCCATGGTGACCGGTTCAAAATTGTAGGGCGAGTTCGCGACTTTAGGACGTCTCCCAAGTCTTTGCATTAGCTCCTACAACCTTTACCCCGGGTTCATTTTAATTGACTCCCTAGATTCATTAGATTCATTGGTTACAGGTTTCAGGATCGTCGCTCTGATACCATTTGTAACACCCCCATACTCCAAGTGCCTTACCAGGACCACTCAGGTATAAGGATGTCACCATCTCGGTTACCCGAGGCATGATAATCATAAGACAATGAAGAAACATACTTTATTAAATAAGTTTAAGTGATTACATTACAAAACCAACTGTAAGCAAAATACAACTGTCCTCAACTATAAACCAACTGAAAGGAACTGTTCTAATAAACACAGCGGAAGACTAAAGACTCTGATATGTGATGACTCCATCCCCAGCTAGATCCCACGCGTATCCAAGACATACCTGCCAAGCAACTGCTCACCACCCCCGAATGGATCACCACAGTTTTTAAAACATTTAAACGGGGTCAGTACTAATCACACAATTCACCATATATATATACAATAAGATAAACAGACAGCGGAACTGTCACACACACACACACACACACACACACATCACCAACTCCCATCATCTCAATCTTGGACGTCCACTTTGGACCCGCCACGCGATGGGGGACCGCAGCCGTTCCCACCTAAGCCCCGCTCATCGTACGAGCGATAACCCTGTCCATTAATGTGCACATCCCCTTTCGTGGCGGGTTCCACGAAGGGCGAAACTAGGGCGTGAGATCACTCCCGCAAGTGACCCCACTCAGCCGAGAACGCATCTCGAGAACCATCAACAAACACAACCACAATCACAATCACAATCACAATCATCATATCAAACAACTAACTACAAAGACATCACCAATATCCCATTATGGGACTAATACGAGTAGGAAATCCTGCCGGAAAGCACAACACGCAGACGGTATCTACAAACAGTATCAAAACGGCTCCTCTACGAATTCTCCTCCTATCATATAACACATAGATGCTACCATTCAAATACTACTCATAAAAACCCCCAATTCCTAAATTAGGGTTTCACCAATCTTAACAAAACATTATAGAAATTATATTAAAAGCTTACCCTCGACGCAAGGAATCCACGACACGAACTACGACACGAACTGACCGTCTGAACTCCGGGAATTGTCAAGAACGCGATTAGGAAGAAGAACTAGTTGCTTTCTCTCTTAAACAGGTTTTAGGTTTTGTAAAAAGTGATTTAAAACAATGACGAATATGTTTAAATACCTAAATCGCGTAATTAACAAAACCCGAGAAAACTCCCCCGTAAAACCGGACACTCGATCGAGTACCCAAGGTACTCGATCGAGTACCCCCCTACTCGATCGAGTGCCCCAGCTACTCGATCGAGTGCCCAACAGGTCAGAAACTATTTTGCTTCGCCACTTACCCTTACTCGACAGAGTAAGGCCTACTCTATAGAGTACCCCAAGACTTATAAATACGGAGTATTACAGCATGAGTGCCAAGACTGGAGTAGGCTCGGGAACTTCTCAGGGGAACTTCTCACAGGTCCGAGTCAGAGCTATGCTAGCAATCGGCAGGGTGGATCATGGGGTAACCGTGGTGGACACAGCAACAATGGCGATTTTAACCGCAACAGTGGAGGATCATATCAAGCGCCCGAACAACAGTGTCACCCAGGATTCGGCAGCCAAGCCGAGTACTTCTAATGCTTCGGTTCAAGGGGAGGCCAGAAAAGCAGTGGGAAGCTCTTCATGATGGATAAGCAAGAAGCGCAGAATGATGCACATGTAGTTACCGGTACCTTTCTTGTTCATAATATACCGTCCTTTGTTCTGTTTGACTCGGGGGCAACACACTCTTTTGTGTCTAGGAGTCATGCTTTGTCTATGGGCTTAGGGGAGTTTGAGCTGGTAAAGGATGATGTGTTTATACCTTCTGGGGAGTCAGTGTCATGTGTTAAGTTGTATAAGGGAGTGTCTATGTTGGTTGGAGGGGTAGATTTACCGGTAGACCTGCTAGAGTTTCCTATGGATGGGTTTGAGGTGATTGTCGGGATGGATTGGTTGGGTAAGTATGATGCCAAGATCGATTGTCGGCAAAAGAAAGTGTCTTTAAAGGGTCCCAAGGGTATAAGGGTGTCTTATAACGGGTTTGTTGTGAGACCTAAGTGTAAGTTCATAGCGGTAATGGCCTTAAAGTCATGCTTGAGGAAGAAGTGTCCCTTGATTCTTTGTCAAGTGAGAGATCGTCGAGTAGAGCCGCAGACAGCTGCTGATATACCTGTGGTGGGAGAGTTTGATGATGTTTTTGTTGGAGTGTCCCCGACAATAATGCGATCACAATTGTCGATCATGATGATCACATGTTTAAATCTCATTTTTAAGAATACTTAAGGGATGATTCATTTTATAGTCAACTGATCAACATTAATCGGTAACGATTGGCTTGCTAGAGTTTGACGTTACTGTCGTGGGACGGTGGTGGTCAGTTGATCCCTTAAGGTCACACCTAAAGGATGATGCCCTTATCTGTAAAGTTGATTAATTGTATGACGATACAAGTTGATCAATTCCTTGAAATTGAACAATTCATTTGTGAGAGAGAGAATATTGATTTCTTATTTTAATGAGATTAAATAAGATTTATTTTAGTAATAAATTGGTTTTATTACTAAAATTGTTTATTGTTTGAGAAACAATAGAGATAAGAATGAATGGTTAATTATAATTACAAGATGTTGTGAATTATATTTATATGACCCATTTTATTTATGTGATCAAGTATCACTAGTCAATTTGTTGGAAGTAATTTAATTAATTTATAAAAATGATATTTATGTGATAAATATGCATTTAATTAATTAATAACATGTAACATACTACATGTGACATATTGTGTGACAAATGACAAATTGACAAAATAAAATGGTTGTCCATTTTACATACATGGACCGAAATAGAGGGAGTTATGGTGGATTATGGGTGAATTATTTTATGTGATAGAATATTATATTCATGCCTACACCATGTAGCGTACACACCTACTCTTACATCTCTTACACAACCTATTACCTTGTGAAGAGAAAAAGGATAAAGTAAGATGCCATCCTTGGCATTTGGAGAGGCTTCAAACCGTGTTCCCTCCTTGATTTAGAGAGAATTAGTTCTCTTATTTTATTCTTACACATCACATGCAAAAGTTTATGCATTATTCTCTCTTCTCTCTTTAATCTTCATCTAAAATATGAGAAGATTCAATCAAATTGTTCAAATCAAATTACTAATATTATTAGTGTAATATATGAGTATTAGTAATCAATTTTAAGGTAAACTACTAAACAAATATCTAGCAAATATTATTTAGTGGGGATAAGGGATAATCTTGGGTGCAATCAAGAGGAGAATCTCTACTTTGGGATTTTTGGAGGATCATCCTAATATTCATTATAGCTCAAGAACTAACAAGTAGGAGATCTTGTTGGTGCCCAAAATGGCCGAAAATTTGATGGTGAGAAAACGATTTTCTCATCTTTTGTTATTTAGTTTGCATGCATAAGATCCTTAAGTTTTTATGACTAAAACTGTAAACTAAAATATGTGATATTTAAAATATGATTTCCAACAAGTGGTATCAGAGCTTTATGGTTGTTGCATGCAAGATCGGGATCGTTTTTCCGAGATAATACGATTAACGAATAAAACTTGAAATTTGTGTTTTATGTTGATAAATCACGAAATAACTTTGCATGTTAAAAATTTTTAGGACATTTTGGTTTATTTATGGATTTTTATTATTCATTTTTTATATTATTGGCATTAAAATGTGATTTTTATGAGGAAAATGTCATTTTTGGACGAAAAATAGCTAAACTTCGAATTTTCCAGTGGTTTTTCGATATGTTTTCACATATATTATCTACTGATGGCCTGTAAATTTTCATGATAAAATGAGTTGTTATGCTCGAAATATGGATTTTTCAAATTAAAATCGTATTTAAATGGTTAAATAGGTTAATATGAGTTATATTTCAAATCTGGTAATAGAAATTTAGTATGTTGTCACATGTAATTTTATAAGATGTGTGTAAAATATTTGGCTATAATGAAGTCTTTATGCTTGATTTATGAATTTTTGATGAAAAATCACATAAATAGTGACTTTAATTAGCAAAAATGCTAAAACATACTTCATGACTAAAGAAAAACGTCACATGTTGCATTTTATCATATATTTCAGATCTAAAAGTGAAAAGTTGATAAAAATAATTTTTCTCATATTTTTATGGTAATATTTGATAAATCCGATAAACCGCAACATTGTTTTTCTCGATAAATTTTCGAAATTTTTAACCTAAGTTTTGAACATTATGAGTGTCATGGTATTTTTCCAAAATGTTCATGAGTTTAAATTTCAAATTTCGAAATTATTTGAAATTTTTATAATTTAATTTGAAGTTTATAGCATAATTTTGTATTTTTGGGTCCATTTATGAACAATATAAAGAAATAAAGTTTAATTATTGTCAACATGTTAGTGGAGACTAATTTTGAGTCCTAAGATGGTTAGGGTAATTAACTTGTACATAAATATGAATTTTTGTAATTTTTGTGATTTTAATAAGTTAAATCACGCAAATCCGTAAAAACCGATAAATATACGATATTGGCTCTTAAAAGGCGATTTATCATAAAATCTAGCATGTTCATACATATTATAATGCTGCATTTTATTTATGATTGTCATAATTTAATTTTATGTAATTTTTGAATTATGTAATTTTACTTAGTATGGTCTTAGTTTTAATTGGTATTACCCGAAATGTATGGGAATATCGATTCGGTTGTAATTATTGTGATCTCGTATCACCGTTTTGTAATTTAATAGATTTATTTTTTTTTTATTACAAATGTATAATAGGAAATTATGTAATTCATTTTGTAATTTAATTATTCCGGAGTTCCTTGAAGACGGTGCCACTCGAGAAGGCGATTCATCAAAGAAAGTGTTGCCTTGAAATGCGTGCCAAGACCGAAGTTCAAGGGACCAAAGGAGTTGGTTTCCGAATTTGTAATAGTTTATTAGATTTACTATTTTAGGAAGGCCATACTAGGATTTTATTTATGCTGTTCATTTTATTTATATGTTGCATGCATCGCTAAATCGCCATAACTAAAACATGCATTATCATTAAATCGAGTATATCGACCGTGTCAATTACAATTATCGTAGTTCACCGCTTTAGTTCACTTAAAACGTGATAGATAATAAATTGACACGACCTCTAGCTAAAATAAACAATTGAGACTTAGCCTTACCAAAAAGTAGAAACCATGAAAACCTATTTCATGAGGGAGTGCACTCGGCCCTACCGGGGTATAAACCTTGTTACGTAGGGGAAGTGGGTGATAAATGTCTATCTACCGAATTTATGTTAATAAAGGGTATTTCGGCACACCGTGCCCTAAGTTAATATGAATTTGGATCATGGACACATTTATTCGAAATTTGGATTGAACTCAACGAAAGTATTCACGACGATTTCCGGATGTGTTTCGGGCTAGAGATAAATATTAATGTAATTTTATCGACCAAGAGTTATAAAAGTAGAATCGATTAAAGAGTTAATCCACCGAGTTATGTTAATAAAAGGTATTTCGGTACACCGTGCCCCAAGTTAATATGAATTTGGATCTTGGAATCATTTATCATAGTTGGGTAGAGGTCACTATGTAAATGCTTTACTTGTTATTTACAAGTATTAATAAAACGATAAATGTTAAGTTTTCCACTATTCCGTTATCATATTGTTCTATTTCTTTATCACAATTCATATACGATATCATTTCGATTTTTAATTCAAATCTCCATTAAAACATCGTAACTAAAGACAAAATTTGAATTTTTCTTTTAAAAACCTCGTATTATCCATTGTAAGGATCTCTTGTGAAGAGTATAGATAAAAGTTATTCGTGATCAAAAGAGTTTTTTATTCTTGACTAACATATCTACTTACAATGAATTGGTTCTCATATGCTTAATTGAGTTAAGTACTTTGAAACGTTAAATCATTTTGGTGACTAGATTTGTTGGAAATCGTAATAGACCAAAATACCGCAACCACTTCAATGAAAGTTTTAAGACTAAACAAACGAATGAAGAGTAGTCTTCATGAATTTCAATTTTGCTTCTCTTAGCAAAGACTCATTGAAATGAGTGGGAGCATTCTCTTAAACCGTTAAGAAAAGGATAAGGTTTTTAAAGAAGTAAAATTAGAATGGAATTGATACAAGGTAATGTTAAAAGCAAAGTTATTGAGAATAACGATACTAAACCTATCAATCCCGACCAATAAAGTTTCCATTGTCTTAATTGTTGGACGCTAGAAAGGAAACTACCCCAAATTATTGAAGAATCAACAAGTTAGTTGTGAGACATCTAATGGGACCTTCTTCTTTAAATGTTTATTTGATTGACATAAATTTTGCTAGTACTACTTCGTCAATATTAGAAACCGGTGGTGGTTTTCATCATTGTATTTGATACATAGGATGATTAGAATATGACGACTAGCAACAATGATGTTAAGAGATAGAGTCATTGTGTACTCAATCTAGTTTTTGGGTTTAGAGTTGTACTTAATTGTGACTATTAAGTGCATAAACTCTAAATAAGAATATAAACTTGTTAAGATACAAAAGAGGTTTCACTTTTGTGGCCCTATACACCATGATTTGATGTATGGCTAGCCCATTGTCAAGGTGATTATATTCTAAACCAAACTAGAATGATATATCATGTAGATGATGCAAGACTCAAATTGGTAACCCAAGATTGAACCTTAGATTTTGGAATGATGAACGCAAAGAGTTATCAAGTACTCTTGAAACCATTAGATCTTATGGTATATGCGTATCTTGTATTCAAAGCAAGATGTCTCGTGCCTTTTGGTTGAAAAGGAGATCGAGGTTGTAAATCATTTATCCAAAATAGGTTTATCATTTTCTTTTACCAACGATTTAAGTTGACGCTAATGTGTTCACTTAATAAGGTAAATAGAGAAATCTTTGAAGAAGTTCAAAGAGTTCAAGGAATCACGATTTAGTCGTGATGGGATTATCAAAGTGAAGACTTTGATATAAGCCAAATGAAATGTGATATAGTATCACAAGTTAATCTCTTTTAACACACATTATGGGATAATGTGTGGTTGGATAAGAAATCAAACGCTATTCGATATGGTTTGGACTTCGATCAAGTTACTTTGAGTTACTTGATCCTTTTGGGAATTTTATCATTTTTTCTAAATTATTTTTCCACTAAATCTAAAACGGATCATATGAGATAGGAAATGGTAGGGTACCATGTATGTAAGTTTTCAAAAGAAATAAATGCTCATCTTTCCTTACTATAATCACGAGTACAACGGGATTGTGGCTCGTGAAGCTGTCTTTCTAGAATACAAGTTTATTTCTAGAAGACAGAGTGGAAGAAATTATTCAAGAGCCACAAAGAATGTTATGTCGCAAGAAACTGGTCTTTCTTGGCTACATGAGACGTTTTGTGTAAAACGTTGTTTCTTTAAAACCTAGGAGGTTAAAGTCATCACTTGTTGAAGATGATGAATTAGTGTTACTTTTAGAAAGTAAATAGCTTGTAACTTACAAAGTAATTGTTTGATTCAAGTTGATTACTTCTGGAAAGTAATGAACATATGACTTACATGAGAGTGTTTAAGTCACAACTCAATACAAGGCTTAGAGCCATGAAAATCCGAAATAAATTCCAAGTGAATTGTTAGATATCAAAGCTTGATTGGTAGCAAAGGGTTTTGCACTAGTTGAAATGCTTAAGTCTATTTGGATCTTCTTAGGGATTGTGTTTCATTATGAGATATATAGAGAGTGAATCTAAAACCCACTTCTTCAATTAGAAGGAATGTATTCAATACATGTCTTGAGTTTTGTAGATTCTTGCAATCCTAAGATAATGTGAAACTTAATAGAGGGTCTTGAGTAGGACATCAATGAGTTGGAATCAATGATTGGATCATGGTATAAAAATTTTCCCGATAAGTCGAGAAGTTGTGTTTATACATGAAGTTTAGTGGGAGTTACGAAAATTTTTGTAGTCTTATATGTGGATGACATATTGATCATTGCGAATGATTTAAGACTTTGGAGAAATATAGTACATCTTTAATATCCGGATTTATGGAGATAAATCTATATGATATTAATGTCAAATAAGGAGTCTTATGTTGATAATATTCATGACTAGTTCAATCGAATTGAACATATTTGATTGATTCCATTTGCTTCCGCTGCCGAATCAATTAAATAGGAAATGATGTATAACACTTCATATACTCTGAGTATGATGAATTGTTTCAAATCGAATTTAAGTAATATTTACCAAGTCAGCCATAAAGATTACCCTTAAGTGCTTGCAGAAGCATTAAGGATGTAAGCAAAGTGTTTTTGATGCAATTTTGTGTAAGGGTGTTACACAAATGACAATTGACTATTGAGATTGCGCATGGTTTCCGACAAAACCATAATCAAAACACATTAGGATGGTTAAGATACCATTGTGGCTATGTTATTTAAGAAATAGATTTTCTAGAATCGTTCTAGGCAATAAAGAACAATGAGAAATATTTACAACGGAAATTGAGTACACTTGCAATCATGGGATTGCAAGAGGAATAATTCCCACACACTGTGAAAACAGTGGGAGCTATTTTAAGGCAAGAAAGCCTATGTCTAGATTGGATCTAGACACGTACTCAGAAAGTTTTGTAATACAAATGTATACATTAGGAAAGGAAAACAAGTATGTAGCAAGGTTGAGCAGGGAGTTGCTAAGACCTACTTACAATGCCTATTCATAGGCTTAACATGATGAGTCATGTCATTTCAATTGGATTGAGATGAACAACTACATACAAGATCAAATTAGATTATAGAATATGAAATAATAATCAGGCATTGACTATTCATATGTGATAATCGCATTTGTCGTTCGAGTTTTACTTTAAAACTCTTTTATTATACGATGTTACATCCAAACGGGTTGTATGACGATATTGAACCCCGTTAAAGTGAACCCGTATTAACATAGTATTCGCCCATAGTCACTTGTATGAGGTGACGTCTCGAAGTGACTAGAGTGTGATGCGAATGATGGCAAGTTCAGTGCCATACAGTCATGTGAGATGACTAGTCGATCACATAGGCGATCGTTAGGAACACCTTGCCGTCGAGCGATGACCGCTTATAGAGTTCTGGCAAATTTATATAGCCTGGTCGTGGCGAGAGCTACTATAGTATTCTAATGAGTCGATTCTTTTGACTAAAGACTGTTCGCCTAAAGTGGCACGGTTTCAGATTAACTTTGATTTATGTTACTACGACCTTCGTAAATGGGGTCAAATGGGCATATTTTGGGTTATGATGGCTGTGGCTAGTCGAAGGGAATAGTGCGATAGGAATTGTCCACCCCCTTGTCAGGGTTAAAACAATATCTCAGGGCCACTCGAGGAGTAATGAACTGGAAATGCGTGGCCACGCTCGGAAGGTATCTATGGTAGATATATTCGGGTCAATCAGTTATTCTCCAGATCGAGGAAACCACTCTCGATATGATCACTTGCAAGTACGACCTGAAAGACACCTTGCATTGAGTGGGAGATAGTAATAGGACAAGAGAATTGGTGACGCAGACTTGTCGAGGACAAGTGGGAGATTGTTGGAGTGTCCCCGACAATAATGCGATCACAATTATCGATCATGATGATCACATGTTTAAATCTCATTTTTAAGAATACGTAAGGGATGATTCATTTTATAGTCAATTGATCAACATCAATCGGTAACGATTGGCTTGCTAGAGTTTGACGTTACTGTTGTGGGACGGTGGTGGTAAGTTGATCTCTTAAGGTCACGCCTAAAGGATGATGCCCTTATCTGTAAAGTTGATTAATTGTATGACGATACAAGTTGATCAATTCCTTGAAATTGAACAATTCATTTGTGAGAGAGAGAATATTGATTTCTTATTTTAATGAGATTAAATAAGATTTATTTTAGTAATAAATTGGCTTTATTACTAAAATTGTTTATTGTTTGAGAAACAATAGAGATAAGAATGAATGGTTAATTATAATTACAAGATGTTGTGAATTATAATTATATGACCCATTTTATTTATGTGATCAAGTATCACTAGTCAATTTGTTGGAAGTAATTTAATTAATTTATAAAAATGATATTTATGTGATAAATATGCATTTAATTAATTAATAACATGTAACATACTACATGTGACATATTATGTGACAAATGACAAATTGACAAAATAAAATGGTAGTCCATTTTACATACATGGACCGAAATAGAGGGAGTTATGGTGGATTATGGGTGAATTATTTTATGTGATAGAATATTATATTCATGCCTACACCATGTATCTTACACACCTACTCTTACATCTCTTACACAACCTATTACCTTGTGAAGAGAAAAAGGATAAAGTAAGATGCCATCCTTGGCATTTGGAGAGGCTTCAAACCATGTTCCCTCCTTGATTTAGAGAGAATTAGTTCTCTTATTTTATTCTTACACATCACATGCAAAAGTTTATGCATTATTCTCTCTTCTCTCTTTAATCTTCATCTAAAATATGAGAAGATTCAATCAAATTGTTCAAATCAAATTACTAATATTATTAGTGTAATATATGAGTATTAGTAATCAATTTTAAGGTAAACTACTAAACAAATATCTAGCAAATATTATTTAGTGGGGATAAGGGATAATCTTGGGTGCAATCAAGAGGAGAATCTCTACTTTGGGATTTTTGGAGGATCATCCTAATATTCATTATAGCTCAAGAACTAACAAGTAGGAGATCTTGTTGGTGCCCAAAATGGCCAAAAATTTGATGGTGAGAAAACGATTTTCTCATCTTTTGTTATTTAGTTTGCATGCATAAGATCCTTAAGTTTTTATGACTAAAACTGTAAACTAAAATATGTGATATTTAAAATATGATTTCCAACAGTTTTTCCTGAAGAGATACCTGAGTTTCCACCAAAGAGAGATGTTGACTTCAACGTGGAGCTTAAACCGGGAACAGGTCGTATATCTAAAGCACCCTATCGTATGGCACCTAAGGAACTAGCTGAGTTGAAGAAACAGTTACATGAGCTGTTAGACAAGGGGTATATGTGGCCAAGTGTGTCGCCATGGGGAGCTCTAGTTTTGTTTGTGAAGAAGAAAGATGGGAGCATGAGGCTATGTATCGACTACAGGGAGCTTAACCGTGTCACAGTGAAAAACAAGTATCCTTTGCCTAGGATTGATGACTTGTTTGATCAGCTGAGTGGAGCAAGAGTGTTCTCTAAGATCGATTTGAGGTCAGGTTATCACCAATTGAGGATAGCTGATGAGGATATTCCAAAGACAGCTTTCCGGTCCCGTTTTGGCCACTATGAGTATGTGGTAATGCCTTTTGGTTTGACCAATGCACCAGCAGCTTTCATGGATCTGATGAATCGGATCTTCAGTCCATTTTTGGATAAGTTCGTGGTTGTCTTCATTGATGACATCTTAGTCTACTTTAAGACTAAGGAAGAACATGAGGAGCACCTAAGGATAGTTTTGCAGACTCTGAGAGAGAACCAGCTTTATGCCAAACTATCTAAGTGTGAGTTCTGGTTAGAGGAAGTGGCTTTTCTGGGTCATGTGATATCTAAAAAGGGAGTATCCGTAGATCCAAGCAAGATTGAGGCTGTGACCAAGTGGGAATCACCAAAGAGTGTTGCTGAGGTTCGGAGTTTCTTGGGCCTTGCTGGCTACTACAGGAGGTTCGTGACAGACTTTTCCACCATATCATGGCCTATGTCTGCTTTGATGAGGAAAGAGACCAGATTTGTTTGGGATGAGAGTTGTGAGATGGCATTCCAGACCTTAAAGGAACGTTTGACCACAGCTCCTGTTCTAGCTTTGCCAGAGGAATGTGAGAACTTTGAAGTATATACCGATGCTTCAAAGAATGGTCTAGGTTGTGTTTTGATGCAGGAAGGGAAAGTTATAGCTTATGCTTCGAGGCAGCTGAAGCCATATGAGGAGAACTACCCTACTCATGATCTAGAACTGGGTGCAGTTGTTTTTGCTCTTAAGATTTGGAGGCACTACCTTTACGGGGCAACCTTTAAGCTGTTTTCAGATCATAAGAGTCTGAAGTATATCTACACTCAGAAGGAGCTTAATATGCGACAGAGACGATGGATGGAGCTGATCGGGGACTACGATATGGTGATCATCTATCACGAGGGTAAGGCTAATGTTGTTGCAGATGCTCTGAGTAGGAAGAGCGTTCATTCGCTATGTACAGCTATGTCTTTGCTGAAGCTGAGGGATGAGATGTCTAAGATGGGGATATTTATGATAAGGAAAGAGGATGCCATCGGGGATTTGACGATCGAGCCGGATTTGTATGAGAACATCAAGGGTAAGCAAGAGCTTGATCCTAAGATCCAAGAGTGGAAGTCTAGAGTGGAGAGTGGCACAGTTTCCAGGTATTCTATTCACACAGATGGGAGTGTTCGTTTCGATGGGAGATGGTGTGTTCCTGATGATGCAGATTTTAGGAGAGTGATCCTGACAGAGGCTCATTGTACTCCTTATTCGGTTCACCCAGGTGGTGATAAGCTATATAAAGACCTTAAGGAGACTTTCTGGTGGCCAAACATGAAGAGGGATGTAGCTGAGTTCGTGGCTAAGTGTTTGACCTGTTAGAGGGTCAAGGGTGAGTAGCGGAGACCACAAGGTAAGATTCAATCTTTGGAGGTACCTGAGTGGAAGTGGGAGTCGATCTCTATGGACTTTGTTGTTGGGTTACCTAAGTCACAGCAAGGTAATAACATGATCTGGGTAATTGTTGATCGGTTGACAAAGTCAGCTCATTTTGTTCCTATGAAGGATACTTGGTCCAAGATGCAGCTGGCCTTGGGTTATAGGAGACATGTGGTTCGGTTACATGGTATACCTAAGGATATAGTGTCTGATCGTGATACGAGGTTTATATCCAAGTTTTGGCAAGAACTGCAGAAATTGATGGGTACTACCTTGAAGATGAGCACCGCTTTTCATCCTGCAACTGATGGTCAGACTGAGAGGACTATCAAGACCTTGGAGGACATGTTGAGAGCATGTGCTATGGAGTTTGGGGGAAGCTGGGAGGACAGGCTTGATCTGATCGAGTTTTCGTACAACAACAGTTATCATACTAGTATCGGGATGGCACCTTTTGAGGCTTAATATGGTCGGAAGTGCCGAAGTCCAGTTTGTTGGAACGATAGTTCAGAGGCAGTGGTTTTAGGACCACAGCTGGTACAGGATATGGTTGAGCAGGTTCCGTTAATTCGTCAAAAGATAAAAGCAGCTCAAGACCGTCAGAAGAGTTATGCCGACTTACACCGCAGGGACATTGAGTTCGCAGTAGGTGACAAGGTCCCTTCGAAAGTGTCACCTATGCGAGGAGTGATGAGATTTGGAAAGAAAGGCAAGTTGAGCCAGAAGTTTATAGGTCCTTATGAGATTTTGGATCGCATAGGTGAGGTAGCCTACAGGTTAGCTTTGCCACCAGCTTTGGATAGAGTCCACAATGTCTTTCATGTTTCACAGCTCCGGAAGTATGTGAGTGACCCGTCACATGTACTTGAGGTTGAGAACATCGAACTTGATGAGTCCTTGTCCTATGCTAAGGTTCCTAAGGAGATCTTAGACCGCAAAGTACGTAAGACAAGGAATGGTGAGACCGTCTTACTCAAGATACTTTGGTCCAATCACAACGTGGAAGAGGCCACATGGGAACCAGAGGAGGCTATGCAAGAGCGTTTTCCTAACCTTTTTGATCAGGTATGGTTGGTTACGGGGACGTAACCGTTGTCTTTTAGGGGGGTAGGAGATGGTCGCATGTGTGTTTTTGGGGTAGTTTGAGTCGGGTTAGTTGGAATTTGGTGATGTTTTGTGTTAGTATATTGTTGGTATGTTGTGTCGGGAGGTCGTTTTGTTGTGTTTGTTTTGGGTAGAGTGTGAACTTCGAGGACGAAGTTCTTTTTAAGGTGGGAAGACTGTAATACTACGGATTTTATAGGCTGGTACCCGACCGAGTATGGCCTACTCGGTCGAGTAGTGTGTGTTGTGTAGTCTGTTTGGCTACTGCCGAGGAACACTCGGCCGAGTATACTGAATACTCGACCGAGTAGAGGATACTCGGCCGAGTATACTATATACTCGACCGAGTATCCGGTCTGGCGAGTAATATTTCAGCGGTTTGATTCGGGAGTAATTAGGGCGTTATATATTTTCGTTAAATCAGTTTCTAAACACCATTTACAAAACCTAAACATCATACGACGCTCTAATTACTCCGAATCTCTCCTCTGTGCGTGTGGACAATCGTAGCAATCGCATTCAATCCTTTATTCTTTCGTCGGTAAGTCTTTATCCCCATGTTTATTGGTGATTATTTCTAGGGTTCGTCTTTAATCATGAATTAGGGGGAATGGGTTTTGCAATTAGTAATTGTGTTATGTGATTATTGTCTAGGCGAAGACTTCGTAGAGGAGCCGTTTTAGTTGCTTGATTCTCTTAACTGTTGTTGTTGCTAAGGTAGGGTTTCCCTACTCAGTTACTGTTAATTGAATTAAGATGTGATTGTATTGCGTTTTACTGTTCTCTGCTGATCATCGGAGTGTTGGTGTGATGGTGGTGGTTGTGATGGTGTTGTGATGTTTGTGGTGGAGTCACTTGCGGGAGTGGCTTCACTCCCTAGTTCGCCCTCCGTGGAACCCGTCACGGGAGGGGATGTGCAC
Organism: Silene latifolia; assembly: GCF_048544455.1. Taxonomy (NCBI): domain Eukaryota; kingdom Viridiplantae; phylum Streptophyta; class Magnoliopsida; order Caryophyllales; family Caryophyllaceae; genus Silene; species Silene latifolia. The sequence continues at coordinate 53,612,139 of NC_133531.1, read as the reverse complement.
ATTAAGGGACAGGGTTATCGCTCGTTGATGAGCGGGATTTTGGTGGGGATTGGCCGCGGTCCCCCACTGGCGGCGTGGACTACCTGTGTTGCGATGGGTAGTCTGGCAGGGCTACACACTTCGGTGTGTAGTCGGTTACTGTGTGAGATCGGGAGACCGGGGATGGAGGATGGTCAGCTGGTACTTTGTGCACTTGTCTTATTTTGATTGAGCAGTACTGACCCCGTTGTTGTTTTGTAAAATCTGTGGTGATCCATTCGGGGATGGTGAGCAGATTGTGACAGGTGATGCTTTTGGTGAGCTTTGGGGCGTACATGGGAGAGCCGTCACATTGGATTAGTATCACCACCGTGAGTCTTACCTTATGTTTTGTAGTCTTTAACATTTGGATATTCATTTATTGGATTTTGGAAACATTGTAACCTTTTACATTTACCGTACTTTAATAAATGTGTTTGGGACAGTTGTTTTTTATATGTACTAACCTCGGGCAACCGAGATGGTAACAGTCTTTCATGCTAGGGTAGTCCTGGTAAGGTACCTTGGTATGAGGAGGTGTTACAGCCGTAGCTACAATAGACAACCGCGGCGGAGGCAACGACGGCAGCGACATGGACAGAGGCAACGACGTCAACGACGGAGGCACACAAACTTGAAGCACGGAGGAGGGTAAAGAAATTTATTTACTAAACTAACAATCTAAGCGTAGGATAAGGGCATGGGTAGCGATGGTTGGTCGGAGATTGGTGGCGGTGTGGGATCTGGGTGTGAGAGGTGGTGGTTTGGAGGTTAGGCATTGGATAAATTGGTAGGGTCGCGAGGTCGGCGTGGCAAGGTTGGTAATTGGCTGGTTGTTCAGGGGTAAGGCGACGGTGGGTGGTTGGATGTAAAAGGAGGAATTGTCGAGGGTTGTGTTGCGGAAGATGAGGGGTTATTTGGTATTTTGTGGAAAAGTGGGTAGTGGGTGGGTCCCATATTTATTTTTAATCTATTACTCCGAAAAGCAAAGACTGGAAAACTCCTAAATAATATGCTTGTAAAGTGATACCCGCCGGAGATGGTAGAAAATAGCCATCTCCGGCCGGCGATTTAAACACGTGATTGTTGCAAGCGGAAGGGTTTTTGAGAGGATCGATTAAGCTCATACCATGTTAATATTATAAGACGGAGATATAACTGAATGAGGTGATTATTGATTATTATTAATGAGTCGGTTACATTATATAGTATACAGTCTTGGAGGATAATCCAAGAATATTCCTAATATTCTATAGGATATTATTATGATAACCATAATAATATCTTTCCTAATATCTTATACTAACTAATATCTCTAATAGAAAATAAAACCACGTCAAACTTGTTTAACGTACTCATACGTTTACCATTTATACTAAAATAATAAAATTTATCAACAAATTATGACACACATTTACTACTACCGCGGTTAATATTATTACTTTCACGACATCTCATGTTAATACTATTACATTCACTTTTTCTTTGACTACTCGCGCTATTTTTACAGTTATATCCAGTCTCGTTAATTTTATCAAACTCATATATAAATAAATAAAATATTTTTCTTAAATCGAATTGATAGCTAATTTTTCATACTTTGTCCATTGTTCCTACTATTACTTTTATTACATGAACAAAATGTGGTAGCCGCCCTTTTTAGCCAAAACAGCCGGTTTTGCAAGCTAAAAAGAAGAGCACAATTGAAAGATTCCAAGGACAAAATGACATCATATGGTCCCCTTTTGTGTCTCCTAAAGGTGCCAAAGCAATTAAAGAGCAATGGGCAACATTACAAGCTTGCAATTACACTTTCAATGTTCTATAAAGTGGCTGCCATCAGCCGTGTATTTCAATCCAAGAGCTGTCCATTTTGGACTCATTTGACTAGTTATTTAGGTGTAATTTGTCAACTTTGTATTTTATTTTGTTCCTCTTTAATTTGTAGCCTTTAGATTAGCTTTTAGATGGATGGCTTAGATCCATATTGAGCCTCTATTTAAAGAGCTTCTATCCCCTTGTAAAGATCAGATTTGTTGAAATGAGAATATGAGGTTTTGATAACTCTTTCTTTAGTTCATTGCTTAGTGCTTGAACAACCTCCTTTGCTTAGTGCTTGGAGATGTCGAGTGTCTCGTCTTGCTTCGTGATCTGGACGAACACACGAGGGAGTTAGTCCTTGCTTCGTGATCTTGGACGATCTCTTAGGCTTAAACATGCTTCGTGATCTTGTTTAAGTCATATCCTTTTCATTTTATGTTGTTCAAATAAATCCTCACAAAACAACCCAAAATAGAAACAATACAAACACATCAAAAAACAGCCTTTTTGAACCGAGTTTAAACAGACCACCCGACTGTTTATACACTCTTTTGTCTCGTTTTTATGTGGTTTTTAAATTGTCAATTTTTTTGTGTCATAAGCAACAGTCCGCCTGACTATTACTTTTGTCATTCGGGTCTTGTATTGTGTCGCTTGTTTGTTGGGTTTGTTCTTGGTCGTGGCTCCTCCTCTCTTTCTCGTTTACTCGTGGTAATGCGAGGGTGAGGTAAAGCCAAACGGTTTCGGGACCGTCCTATCCTTAGCCCGGTTTTAGGTCTCTTTTTATCTTGTTTTTGGGTCATTTGTGATGGTCTCGAATTATGTTGCAAATTGTTGCTGTTTTGTTGCGTGTTGTGGCCTGATTTGGGCTGATTACGGACCACCTCACCGTTTTAGTGCATTAGATTTGTTGTGACTACTGTTACTTTCACTACTCCGGTCGTCATTACCGTTTCTTTTACTATTTCTGAATTTAATAATGTTAATTTTACTACTCCCGTTGTTGTTACTATTACTTTTACTACTCCCGTTGTTATCATGGTTACTTTTATTACTCATATATGAGTAATTACTATCATATTTGCTATTTCTAATGTTACTACAATTACTACTTGGAAAGCATGTGCGATGCACATTGCTCCCATTAGAATTATCTATAATAATATATATCTAAGTATCCGAGATGAAACAAATATCGGGGTCGGTCTTTATGACCAATGAGATATTAGTATGTGATTTGCGAGTAAAGATCATTTTCATTTCCATCTCTCTATTATTTCTCCATTACCTTTTTTTTGGTACATTCCTGTCTATTACCTCTAATAGATGTATATTATATATTATTTCATTCACAAATCATCATCCATTACTTCTGCTTGTGACCGTTAGATCGTGTCAAGAAATAATCTAAGCAATTTAAAAGAAATGGAGAGGAGAGGTAATGAAGAGGATCCAAATTGGTGTTTTGCCTAGACTTTAAAAAGTGTTTTTAGGTTAAAAAAAAAACAGAAATTGGCCAAACAATCATTTATCTAGAAGTCGTTGAAAATAATTTCTTATAAACTTAAAACTTATTATTTTGTTCTTAAAAATAGAGGCAATAATTTGGTGTGTATAATTTTTGAGAAACACTTATAAAAACAGTTAATCTCCCTTATGAATTATGATGAAGATATCTGTTTTAACATTAAAATGGGTCAAATATTATCCTATTTAAGCATATAAACAAATCTGTTATTTGTCCTTATACATTATGCTTTTGTCTTATCTAAATTACTTGACGGATCTATGTGTCTTAAACAAGAATTTCTGTAAAAAGTAAAGTTGATCGAAAAACAAAATCTCGTTTCCAATAAATTTGGCCAAACATGTTCTTAGTCTTTTTAGCATAAAAGTTGTGATGTACTACTCCATTCAACATCACTCTACCTATTTATGTTTTGTACAAATATTAAGAAGGGTGGGGTTGGGTGGAAAATATTGTAAATGAGTAATGGGGTATGATGTAAATAGGTGGGGTATGAGTGGAAAAGGGTGGAGTTTGATGTAGAAGTAGTGGAGTATGAGTGACAAATATTGTAAATAAGTAATGGGTACGAGGACAAAATGGTCATTTGACATTCCTTTTTAGGAAATAGGTAGAGTGGAGTTGAATGGATGAAAAAGGAAATATGGTAGAGTGGAGTTGAATGGAGGAAGTAGTTAATAATTATATCAGTTGTATATATAAACCCAACTGACATAGTTGTATTATGTAGTTAGCTTTTTCGTTGTTAGAGGTACCACCGGTTTTTAATTAATACAAACGCTATTCTCGTTAACATGGTGTAGTTCTCCAAAATGGACCCTTGATAATTAAGACGGATCTTATTCGGTTCACAAATTAGATTAACCTATAATAACTACGTAACACTAAATTGTGTTATGTAAAACTATATGTATCATAATTATATATTTAGTTTGTTTGGAGGAAATGTTATAGCTCTAGCAATATAATTTTACCTTGACTAACTACAATTAAGCGGGTTTGCTCCCTATAAACCGCTCGCAAATATATAATAAGATACTTAATTTGGTAAATTTGCAAAAACTTCTTTGTAAACAATACATCTTGTGTACAGTTGTTCCCTATCATCAATGTAAAACTTTAATCCCTTTGATATTGCTGTTCTTTATGCAACTACGTAACGAACCCTGACCGTGACTAAAAATTGGTTTTGACAGATAATCTTCAACATGATTAAGTGACTCTCCCTGACTCTTATTTATGGTCATGGCATAACATGGTCTTAAATGGATATTGTCTTGTACAATATCTTGTACTCTTGTTGTGTTTCTTGTGGGATTATCGGAAGGACCTTGTTGTGTTTCTTTTGGGATTAGCGGAAGGACTTGGCGAAAATCGCCCTAACTAGTACAACTTTACCTCCAATAACCTTTGAGTCTGCTTGTGAATCCGAAAATGTCATTATATCACTCACCTTTCGGTCTAATGCTTTCAATGAAAACTTATTGTTCGCAGGAGTTTCATCCCATATAATTTATTAATGATAATGTTATACATATGAGTTACACGAGGCGACTCTTATGTGAAATGTTACATGTCGGATTATTAAATAAGTTAATAGGTATTTGAAACCTACTATGAACAATCCTCCCTCTCCCTCTGGTAAAAAAGCAACACTCTAATACATGAGCTTTGAAAGTATTAAACAGTGGTTTCAAACATTATGCTTAAGTGGTATTTCGTTTCTTTCTTTTTTGATAAAAGGAAGGAATATCATAGAGAACATTTATACATAAAAGGAGAGGATTGGACAACTTATTCACCAAAACCTGATTCCACATGGATTTGGAAGACCATTTGCGGGGTTAAGGGAAAATTGCAGCATGGATACAGTGTTGGTCGATGGCTACCTCAGCCTGCTGAGTATTCAATTGCTAGTGGATATAACTGGTGCAAGATAGTGCAACTTACAGTGCAATGGGATAAATGTATTTGGAATGCTTGGTGCATCCCTAAACACAATTTCAAAGAATCGATTGATTGTTAGAAATCTCTATTGCTCAACATGATCTCGTGGTCTCGCTTTGTGCCCGTGCAATGTAAATCTCATGAACATGTGTTCCAGCGAAGACCATATACCTTAATGTTGATGTGAAGGTTGAAGAGAATTCTGAATATTATTTTACCTCTGGATAATACCTTGGAATGGGTTCAAGCTAAGCCATGGTCTAAGGTCAGGAAGAAGGTTATTAATGCTTGGTTGCAGGCAATGTACTACAATGTCTCTGTTAGATTCATTAATCTCATTATATAACATATTCATATATGTGACATTTTAATTTAGTCATAAAATTAAAACTAGATCTTATGCATGCAAACAAAAATAGACAAGAGAAGAAATCGTCTTTCTTACTATGAGAGTTTCGGATTAAAGGGCACAAGTAAGATCTCCTTCTTACTTGTTCTTGAGCTTTCCTTATATGGATGAACAAAGATTCAAGCTTAGAATCTCTCCCAAAGATGAATACCCAAGATAACCTCTTAAAAACTAATATTATTTGAACTAGAACAATATTAATCTTACTAAAATTGACCCAAAATATTTATTTTGGTCTCTTGCAATTTCGGTCAAGAGGAAGGAATTTTTTGGAGATTTTATCTCTCTAATTTTTCATAAGATGTAGAGACTAAATTAAATTTCTTACACTAGAATTATAATGTAAAGTAGTGAATTGAATTATTAGAGAGAAAAACCTCTATAATGGCCCTTTGAAAACCGGTGGGGAGGGGTGTCTAGTGCCCAATGCATGAGCTCATTTTCTTCCCAAGAAAATAGACTTGCATGGCTACAAATAGGTGTGCAATCATTTTGCATTCCACTTAATTATTTAACACAATTTAAACATTATACTCCCTCCATTTTTCGGCACTTACATAAAATGGGAGGTCCATTTTATATTTTGTCATTTGTCAATTGTCACATGTTACTAGTCATGTGAAATTGTCATGTATTTTTAACATATTAAAAATCAACGTATTAATAAAAATACGTCATGTACAAAATCGACTTAGTAATTCATAATTACTTGTACCAAAACGGTTTATCAATTATAAATCACAACGTCTTGTATTTATAATAAATTATTCATTCAGTTCCAATTGTTTCATAAACAATAATTTTATCTAAGTAATAAAACAATTTGATTACTTAGACCGTATCTTATTTAATCGAATTACAATAAGATGCGTCAATAATACTCACAAAATTGTCCGTCAATTTCAAGCAATTTAATTAACTCGTATCGACATACGATCAATTAAATAAACAATTAAGAGTGTCACCCTTTAGGTATGACCTAAGGGGATCAATCGTCACCACATGCACGACAAGTAATGTCAAACTCTAGTCACCAATCATTACCGATATGTGTGGACCAAATTGATCGTAAAAAATTACATCCCACATGTATTCTTAAAATGAGATTTAAACGTGTGATCATCATGATCGACAGTTGTGATCGCATTATTGTCGGAGGACACATATTCCAACAATCTCCCACTTGTCCTCGACAAGTGTGCGTCACCAATTCTATTGTCCCATTACTATCTCCCACTCAATGCAAGGTGTCTTTCAGGTCGTACTTGCAAGTGATCATATCGAGAGTGGTTTCCTCGATCTGGAGAATAACTGATTGACCGGATTTATCTACCATAAATACCTTCCGAGCGTGGCCACGCATTTCCAGTTCATTACTCCTCGAGTGGCCCTGAGATATTGTTATAACCCTGACAAGGGGTGGACAATTCCTATCGCACTTATTCCCTTTGACTAGCCACAGTCATCATAACCCAGAATATGCCCATTTGACCCCATTTACGAAGGTCGTAGTAACATAAATCAAAGTTAATCTGAAACTGTGCCACCTTAAGCGAATAGTCTTTAGTCTAAAGAATCGACTCATTAGAATACTATAGTAGCTCTCGCCACGACCAGGCTATATAAATTTGCCAGAACTCTATAAGCGGTCATAAGGCCCGACAAAGTGTTCCTAACAGTCTGCCTATGTGATCGACTAGTCATCTCACATGACTCCATGGCACTTGAACTTGCCATCAATCGCATCACACTCTAGTCACTTCGAGACGTCACCTCATGTAAGTGACTATGGGCGAATACAATGCTAATCCGTGTTCACTTTAACGGGGTTCAATTGTCTCTACAACCCGTTTGGATGTAACAAAGTATAAGGTGAGTTAATAATAACTCAAACGACGAATGTCGACATCACATTCGGGTAGTCAATACCATATTACAACCTTGTGATGTATATCGTAAGTGTGTAAACACTAGTCGATTGCAATAGAAGTTTAACATACCATGTGTCTATGTGTTCATACTTCTTGTATTGCACTTTCCTTTATATTCATGTTATCTCTCATAGCATGAACCTTACCAAGTACATATCTAGGTTCCCAACCTAGGTTTAGGTTCTTTATCTTGAAAGAACTTTCTTGTTGTTTATCACATAACCAACGAATTGTGGTGGATGATATAACTCACACTAGTCAAGTGTTCCACCAACTCGTAATGCACTAGGTATACGTTTTTTAGAGTCTTGCAACAATTGTCAAGATGATTAGCCTAGCACTTCTCATAAGTCCTAGCATATTAGAAAATACTAGTTTTGAGTAACTTCTTACTATAACAAGTATCTTTTCAAACTTCTTATTTCTCCTTTTAGCTTGAATAGCTTAGGATTTTCATAAATCCTTACGCATTTTCGAACTTCAATATGTGCGACTTCTTATCACATAACAGAGTGTTCCGTCAAACACTAGAATAGCTCATTAGTTCTTCTCGAGAATTCATGACAATTCTTCTATGGCTTACCAATGACTCATCATGCTCTTAAGCATATGATTCATTATAGGACATGTGCATGATTATTCTAATGGCGGAAACATTAGTAATTTAAAATCATGTGATCAACCATTCTTAGGTTCAATGAATGACCATGACTGCTTATGGTAATTCCATTTTCATCGATATGAATAACCTATGTTTCTCGTTGATTTGATGTGTATATCTCAATACCTATCCAACATCTCATGATGTGATTGGATTCATCATAGTCCATTTTCATCCAGAATTGAAAACTCAAATACTTCTTTGTAAAGATAGTACTAGCTCGTCATTCTCAATGAGCAATGAGTTATAAATTTTACAAGATGATTGCTCCCACTAAATTTCATGTCTTCACATGATAATTTCAAACTCCCACTCAATTCCACATGTTTCGTAATTGACTACTCAATCGAAACATTTCAAGAATTGAAATACATTTTGCTTTGCCAAGTCATTAAGATTAAAAGCATATATGTTCTTAAGAGATTTCAATCTTAAAACTTATGGAAAGAGATTTTAATCTCTAACTCATTCATTTTTATAATGATGCGTAGCAATGTCATTATTTAAATGTGAAATTTCATTTAATACATGTCCTTCTCAAAATACCCTTTTTCGGGAGGAGGTTTAACCATTTCATTTTCATAATGAGGTTAAGTAATGACACTAGCGTGGTTAACAATTAACTTAGCTCTTGTAGATATCGACATATCTTTCTTTGCAACTTTTAGTCATAAATCTCATTTATTTTCAAGGATGCAACCTTGTTTCATTTAGGCTCTTAAGTAAATATCATTATTGAAACTCTTGGTCATATGTTGTTCATAAACTAGCCAAATCTCTTGTTAAGACTTTTCTTTAGTCATCTTCTTTCAAAACTTTCTTTTGGTCTCCTCGTGTAGTTATCTTAAGAACATATTCTTTTGATTACTTCACTTGGTCTCTTTTGTCATGTAGATCTCATCTATTCGAGACCATAGATCTCATCTATTTATGTATACTATCTATTTATGTATACTAATCATTCTTTCTTTCGTAGATCTCATTTACTTAAGCATACAAATTATTCTTTGTATTCTTTGTGTCTTCATTTTTCTCCAACTATATCTTTAGAATAAATACACTAAATATTCAAAGATAGTTTATGAGACACAAGTGATGATTTCGAAGTAGAGGGAGGACTATCTCATAGATTGACTAATAGATTTTTAAATTTGATGAGTGTACTTGGTAATTGACATTTCTTTAGGAGAGTTCATCAACTCAACATCACTTTATAATTGATCATACACAAGCCTTAAGCTTGTGGACATATAATGAATCCCATCACTATAATTGTCTATTGGATCACTTTAAGTAGATGATCATATGTTTCTATGTGCAAGCATATAAAGACGAATATTTAGAACAAAGAAATACGATAAAAGGGGTGACTTGGGTTGCAAACCAAGCCACCATAATCCAAAATACAACCATTGTTTAGAAAGGATCAACCATTTCCATGTCGAACACGGAAATCAAAATAGTTCTAAAAATACGAAACACAACTTAAAATAAGACAATAAAAAGCCAAGCTTCATTGGTAGCTACTCCTAGCTCCTTGATGATTTCTCAAGCTTGCTTTTCCTTTCCTTTGTCTTTGCTTGGAGGAGGCCCTATTTACAATAAAAAGGGGATACATTATCACAACTTTGTATCAAAATACCATAGTTGAATTAGAAACATAAAAGAAAGGATAGTCATTTACCTACTGGAGTGATCTTTCCAGCTTTGATGTCACCAAGATACTTGGAACAATTCCTTTTCCAATGTCCAACACCATTACAATAATGGCATTTGTCAAGAGGACCCTTCTTGGTCTTGGAAATGCTAGCTTCAAAAGTCTTAGCCTTGGTGGACATGGGAGCTTGCCTCTTACCCTTTTTCCCATTCTTCTTGAACTTCCCCTTGCTCTTAGTGCTTATATTAAGCACATCCTTAGGTGGGTTAACATTTAGCTTTTCTAGGATTTTAACTTGCACAATGGCAAGGAAAATCAATCGTAAAAAATCCCAAATTAAAAATACTAAAACTAAAACTAAAGCAAAGCTTCGCCTTTCATTCACTAATTGTACTGATCTTCGCTTAGATATGGATCCTTCGTCGTCATCTTCATCTGGTATTCCTACATCTGCAGATGCTCATAAGACGAGAGATGTTAATGAAATTGTGGGCATTCCGGTGTTGGATCTTGACATCATAGTCGAGGAGGAAGATCTTACACAGGCGGATGTTGACAGTCTAGTTGAGGAGGAAGTACCTATACCGGAGGATGTCGAGCACTCCACTGAATGGACGGAAGTTACTGGTAAGAAATCCAAACCTCCTAGTAAAGCTTCATCTACTGCTACACCCATGTTACAATTTTCTAAGGAAGATGTTGAGTCTGAATTGCAATTCTGGGATACAGCAGTTGTTTGCTATGTTTTGGGGGGAAACCCACCATGGGAGCTGTTAGAGGGTTTTGTCAGAAAGATATGGGTCGCGTATAAAATTGATAAAATCTCTTTCCTTCCTAATGGCGTCTTCATTGTGCGTTTCCCTACTAAGGAATGTCAATCTCTAGTTCTCCAGCAAGGCTTCCCCATGTTTGACAATAAGCCCTTGGTTGTCAAGCCATGGACTGAGGAGTGTAGTTTGTTAAAAGAGAAAGTCCAATTTGTCCCTACCTGGATCCGCCTTTGTGGCTTACCCCTAGAGTTCTGGAGTAAGAACTGCCTTGAGAAATTAGCTGGTTTAATTGGCAAATTTCTTAAGCGTGATGGTGCTACAGAGGATAAAACCAGGCTGGGGTATGCTCGTCTGCTGGTTGAGGTCGAAATTGGGCAAATTTTGCCTGAGAAGCTCTACTTTAAGGATGAGATGGGAAGAGAACTAAGTATATTGGTTGAGTATGAATGGAAGCCTTCTCTTTGTGGTCTTTGCAAAGGTATAGGGCACACTTCTGAGATGAGTAAGAAGAAAAAGGTGACTGCTCCTGTGACTAAGCCTGCTAAACCTCCACAACAGGTTTGGAGGCCTGTTCAGAGGACTAAAGGTTCTTCAGTAGCTCCAAATACTGAGGTTCCTTTTGGTGGTCCTACTTATCACAACTCAGCTGTAATTGTTCCAGTTTCTGTTGTTCAGCAAATTTCCAGGCAGGAGCATGGTGGCTCTGTCAATGTATCACCCGCTAAAAGTTATGTTGCTGCCCTCACAAGTCCTAGTAGTGATGGGTCATTGAATGGGAGACTGGAGGAACCACCTGGATTAGTGTCTAATGGATAGAGTGGGGTGTTGGAATGTGAGAGGAATAAATGGGGCCAATAAGCAATTAGATGTTAGAAAATTTCTGTTTCATAATAATATTGGTCTCTGTGGGCTTGTTGAGACAAAAAATAAAACTCAGGATTTTGATATGGTTTTAGGTAGGTTAGGACCTCATTGGGAGGGTATTAACAATAATGAATTTCATCATGGTGGTCGTGTGTGGGTTATCTGGGATCCTCAGGTTTTTAGAATTGTCCTCCTTGCTAAGAATGCTCAGGTCATTACTGTTCAGGTTACTGAAGTTAATTCTGGTGATCAGTTTATACTCTCTGTTGTTTATGGGTCCAATGATGATGGGGAGAGACTGGAGCTCTGGAATCATTTGAAGGATATGAAAAGAAATTATCATGGACCATGGGGGGTCTGTGGAGATTTTAATAATGTCCTTCACTATAATGAAATAATTGGAAGGGAGGTAGTCTGGGCTGACATTGCTGAGTTCAGGGCTTGTGTGGATTTTTGTGGTCTTATGGATATTAAAGGATAAGGTTCTTTTTTTACCTGGAACAATAAGCAAGTTCCTGCATCTAGAGGTTTCTCAAGGATTGATAGATTTATGGTGAATGATGACTGGATGGTGTTATATCCTGATGCCTATAGTCACTTCCTACCTGAGGGATTATTTGATCACAATCCGTGTGTTTGTTACAGGAGAATTAGTGGGGAGAAGAGGAAATCACATTTCAGATACTATAATATGTGGAGCCTTGACCCTTCGTTCAAAACCATTGTGCAAGCTTCCTGGAGTACTTCTATATCTAGGACTCTAATGTACAGGCTGGTGACTAAACTGAGGAATTTAAAAAATCCCCTAAAGATGTTGAATAGGAATGGATTTTCTGATGTTGAGAAATCTGTGGGTGTGGCTAAAGCTCTATTGGAGGACATTCAGTGTCAAATGCATGCTAATCCTACTGATCTTAATTTACTCAGTGCTGAACAGGAAGCTGTTGTATCTTACAGCTTACTTTGTAAGGTTCAGCACAGTTTTTTAAGTCAAAAAGCCAAAGTGGAGTGGCTTCAATTTGGAGATGATAATACTCGTTTTTTCCATAGCCAAATTAGAGAAAGACAGGTGCATAATAGGGTTCTCTCTATACAAGGTGCTGATGGGGTACTTCATAACTCCTGTGCTGAGATTGAGAGAGCTTTTTTGGACTATTACATGGGGCTCCTTGGGACATCAAAGCCTACTTCTAAGGTTCATGTTCCTACAGTTAGGAAAGGCAAGCTGGTCACTACTGAACACTGCTCTATTCTCCTTTCCCCTGTAACTGACTCAGAAATCAAACAATGTCTTTTCTCTATACCTGCTACCAAATCCCCAGGGCCTGATGGCTATTCTAGCCAATTTTTCAAAGACTCTTGGGAGATTGTGGGGGGTGATGTTGTTGCTGCAATTAAAGACTTTTTTCAGACTGGAAAGCTTCTCAAGCAGGTGAACACTACTTCTATTACCTTGATCCCTAAGACTGATAATCCTACTAGTGTTTTAGAATTCAGACCTATTGCGTGTTGCAACACTGTCTACAAAGTCCTTGCCAAAGTTTTATGCAACAGATTAAGTAAAATACTCCCTGATATTGTGTGTGAAAGTCAAGGGGGCTTCATTAAGAATAGGAACATAGTGGAGAATGTTCTTATCTGTCAGGACTTAGTGAGATTATACAATAGGAAAGCTGCCTCCCCTCGTTGCTTAATCAAGATTGACCTCAGGAAAGCTTATGACTCAGTGGAATGGAATTTCTTATATCAAATGCTTCTTGCTCTTAATTTTCCTCAGAAGTTCATTGATATCCTTATGGCTTGAGTCACTAGTCCCTCTTATTCTTTATCTGTCAATGGTAACAAATTTGGTTTCTTCAAAGGAAAGAGAGGTCTTAGGCAAGGTGACCCATTATCTCCTCTTCTTTTTACCTTGTGTATGGAATATTTATCTCGTATTCTTGGTGTGGTAGCTCAGCAACCTGATTTTCGATTTCATCCTCTCTGTGGACATACTAGGTTAAATCATTTGCTTTTTGCTGATGATTTGTTACTCTTTTGCAAAGGCAATGATTTATCCATTATGTGGCTTCTGAGGGCTTTTGCCACTTTTTCTGATGCATCTGGCCTGTGTTTGAATAGAGACAAATCCAATATCTACTTCAATGGGGTTGCCACTGCTACTGTGGATGCCATACTTCAAGTTTCTGGGTTCCAGAGGGGTGCTCTCCCATTTAAATACTTAGGAGTTCCCATCTCCTCTAAGAGGTTAACTAAGAATGAAGGCCAAAAGCTCCTTGATAGGATTGTGGCTAGAATTAGAGGATGGGGGGCCAAACATTTGTCATATACTGGTAGGTTGGTGCTGGTTAATGTTGTCCTTGCTAACCTGCATTCTTATTGGGCCACTATTTTTCTGATTCCTAGTGGGATTATGAATAGAATCAATGCTATCTGTAGAAACTACCTTTGGAGAGGTAAGTCTGATTATCAATGTCCCCCTAATATCAGTTGGGATACTTGTTGCTTACCAAAGGAAGAGGGAGGCCTTGGGATTAAGGATGCCAAAACTTGGAACAAGGCCTTACTTGGGAAGTATGTTTGGTGGCTTGCTAATAAAAAGGACCATCTTTGGGTTCGCTGGATCAATCATGTTTATATGAAAGGTAAAGATTGGACTGACTACAAGGCCCCTTCTGATTGTAGTTGGTCCTGGAAGAAGATCACTCATATTATGTCCCTTTTTAAGCAAGCCTATACTAACAACAGATGGTTGCAGTCTTCTAAAGAGTACACTGTAGTTGCAGGTTATGATTGGTTGAGGATGCATAAGCCTAAGGTTGACTGGCGATTTGTCTGTTGGAACTCCCTCAACTTGCCTAAGAGTTCCTTTATTTTCTGGGTTTTCATGCATCAAAGGTGGGCTACTAGAGACAGATTGGCTAGAATGGGACTGGTTGTAGACCCTGTTTGCCCTATTTGTTGTCTTCTACCTGAAAGTCACTCTCATTTGGTTTATGAGTGTAGCTATGCTAGAACGTGCTTTAGTCTGTTACAAAGAAAGCTTGGCTGCACAGTCAATCCCCTGCATTTGGTTTCCTGGTTCTCTACTAGCAGAATGACAAAATTGCAGAGGAGGATTATAGGTGCTTGTTATATTGCATTGATTTACTGGATTTGGCGCATTAGAAATGAAGCTAGGGTGGATGGTAGCATTTGGAGACCTGAAGTTGTGATTCTAAGGATTGTTGCTGATATCAAAACACGTTTTTTGAAACACAATAGTCAGCCATTAAGGAGTAGAGATAGAGTGTGGATTCAACAATACTTGTAGCTGTACTCTATTTTTTTGTTCCTTGATGTTTTTTTGTAAGTGATACACTAGTGATGTAAATTCTCAATTTTGATTATAATATGCTTAACCTTCCCCAAAAAAACATTTAGCCCCATGTCTCTTTCGGCTTGCACAAGTAACTTGTGCAACTCTTCAAGAGACTCCTTGTCTTGCATGTTAAAATTCACCCGTAATTGAACATATGCTTTGACTTTGGATAAGGAGTGTAGAATCCTATCTACAACGAGCTCTTTGGGGATTTCAACTTTTTGAATCTTCAAAGTCTCGACTAGCTCCGACAATTTGAGCACGTGAGGGATAACCTTTTGGCCCTCCTTAAAATCGAGATCAAAGAATGCTGAGGCCGCCTCATATTGGACGATCCTCGGTGTTTGTGAAAACATTGTCACAAGTTTGGAATAGATTTCATTAGCGGTGCCCATTTTAAATGCTCTCCTTTGGAGATCCGCCTCCATAGCAAAAATCAACACATTTTTCATAGCGGCGGACTCTTTGTGGTAAGCCTCATATGCTTCCCTAGTAGCGGCACTCGACCTAGCATTAGGTTCGGGTGGAGAGGCCTCGGTGAGGTAACAAAGCTTGTCGTCACCTTGGGCGGCTAATTTGAGTTGGGCATCCCAATCGTTGAAATTTGACCCATTCTTTTCAAGTTTACAACGATCCATGAAGGATCGGAGCCATGAAACATTAGTGAGAGGTGCGGCGTTGGTGTTTGGTGCGGCCATTGTTATGAGAAATAAAAGTGGTCTACAAAATGAAAATAGAAGGAATAAAACATTTGTCGTTTTCAAAATAATAATAATACTCGTAAATTTTAATTTAAACAAGTTTTATTGCATTTATCTAGTGACCTCTACCCAACTTGATAAATGATTCCAAGATCCAAATTCATATTAATTTGGGCACGGGGTAGCCGATTCATCCCTCATCAATATAACTCGGTGGATTAACTCTTTAATCGATTCTACTTTTAGAACTCTCGGTCGATAAAATTACTCTAATATTTATCTATAGCCCGGAACACATGCGACTACGGTCACGAATACTTCCGTTGAGCTCAACCAAATTTCAAATAAATGTGTCCATGATCCAAATTCACATTAACTTGGGCACGGGGTAGCCGATTCATCCCTTATCAACATGAATTCGGTGGATAGACATTTATCACCCACTTCTCCTACGTAACAAGGTTTGTACCCCGGTGTGGCCGAGCGCACTCCCTCACGAAATAGGTTTTCATGGTTTCTACTTTTTGGTAAGGCTAAGTCTCAATTGTTTATTTTAGCGAGAGGTCATGTCAATTTATTATCTATCACGTTTTAAGTAAACTAAAGCGGTGAACTACGATAATTGTAATTGACACTGTCGATAAACTCGATTAAAATGCATGTTTAGTTATGGCGATTTAGCGATGCATGCAACATATAAATAAAATGCAAAGCATAAATAAAATCCTAGTATGGCCTTCCTAAAAAGTAAATCTAATAAACTATTACAAATTCGGAAACCAACTCCTTTGGTCCCTTGAACTTCGGTCTTGGCACGTATTTCAAGGCAATACTTTCTTTGATGGATCGCCTTCTCGAGTGGCACCGTCTTCAAGGAACTCCGAAATAAATAAATTACATAATAAATTACATAATTTCCTATTATACATTTGTAATTAAAAATAAAAATAAATCTATTAAATCACAAAACGGTGATACGAGATCACAATAAATTACAACCGAATCGATATTCCCATACATTTCGGGTAATATCAATTAAAAACTAAGGCCATACTAAGTAAAATTACATAATACAAAAATTACATAAAATTAAAATATGACTATCATAAATAAAATGCAGCATTATAATATGTATGAACATGCCCAATTTTATGCTAAATCGCCTTTAAGGAGCCAATATCGTATATTAATCGGTTTTTACGGATTTACGTGATTTAACCTTTTAAAATCACAATAATTACATAAAATCATATTTATGTACAAGTTAATTACCCTAACCATCTTAGAACTCAAAATTAGTTTCCACTAACATTTGACAATAATTAACCTAGATTTTTTTAATATTGTTCATAAATGGACCTAAAATACAAAATTATTCCATAAACTTCAAATTAAATCATAAAAATTTCAAATAATTTCAAAATTTGAAATTTAAACTCATGAACATTCTGGAAAAATACCATGACACTCATAATGTTCAAAACTTAGGTTAAAAATTTCAAAAATTTATCAAGAAAAATAATGTTGCGGTTTATCGATTTTAACAATTATCACAATAAAAATATGAGAAAAATTATTTTTATCAACTTTTCACTTTTAGCTCTGAAATATATGATAAAATGCAATATGTGACATTTTTCTTTAGTCATAAAAAATGTTATAGCATGTATTGGAATTCCGTCGATATTGGAATTTATAGAGAACCCGACAAACACCCGATGATGATAGGACACATGTATTCTTTAGTTGTCACTGTCATTATTTGGAGCTCGTTTTACGATGTAGAATGGGCGTCGTCGATGAAGTATTTTATTAATTTAAATGATATTTAAATTAATGTTTTTTAAGTGAGTTCATTTTATTAATTTAAATGATATTTAAATTATGGTTTTTTTTAGGTGAATTCAATTTATCTTATTTTATTTTGAATTTATTTTCCCAAGTTTATTTTATTGAAAATAAAATAAATATTTGATTTGAAAAATCATTTTATGAATATATTTGATTTGAAAAGTCATTTATTTTAATGGGTTAATTGATTTGAAAAATCGATTTTAAAAGCGAAGGAAACTCGTTTTTACACTTGTTCTTGAGCTCGTTTTTTAGCTCGGTTTTTGAGCCCGTTTCCTTTACGACTTGGCACGAATATCGAGTATACTAACCAACCTAAGCCTCTACACATCCACCCTTGTTCGAACCCCCTATCCACGGCCCAAATTCCATCCCCAAACACCCCCAACCAGCCGCGCATACAAACAAACCACTGTTTTGGCAGCTCAATCCCGAGCCCAAAACCCGCTCCAAATACCACCAAAACCCGTACCCATTAACCCTAACCCATACCCTAGTATCCTACCCATATTATCCTAGCTTAATCACCAAGAAAACCCCTCTCAAACCCTCACAAAAGCTGCTGGACAGCAGCTATCCGTGAGCAGGCCCGACTGCCTCTCCCTCTCTTTTACCCTACTTTAACCCCTTATAAATACCACCCCTTCACCATACATTCATTCCTCTAAGTTCTCCATACATCCAAGCATCACACACAAGCTTTAAACCTCAGAAACAAACCCTAATTGCCTCCCAAAAACCCTAAACAAAACCGACACACAAACTGAAACTGTTTGTGTGTCCTCTTCGAAAACCCACTCGTTCCTCCATCAAACCTCCATAAAAACTCGAGTTTCTTGTTCCTAATTAACCACATAACATCCATCTACACATTAGACAAAGAATTACGAGCCAAATTGCCCTTGAGAGTACACGAAATCCCTCGAAAAACAGAGTGAAATAACACTCTGTTTTCGCGGTTTCTTCTTATCTGTCCAGTTCTGTTTGTGCTCGTTTTTCGTGCCCAATAACCCAAGACGAGCAGGGGTTGCTTTAAGATCCCTGTTCTCCTCTCTTTCTAGTTTCCAAAACATCTTTTAAATCGAATTTTCGTCGTGAAACGAGGGAGATATCATCGTTTGAAAATCGTTGTCCAGAAAGTTTCCAAAACGCGTGTTTGCTTTATTCTTCGTCGACGACGGCCTCTCGAGATAAAATTTACCATCGATTACGACCCAAGACGGTGTCAACGATACATGTAGGTTGAGGGTGCATCAAATCCTCCTCTTTTCCCTTTTATTTCTTTTGTTTTATGCTTGTTTTTTATTGTCTTATTTTTGTTTGTTTTCGTTTTGTTTATTGTTTGTTCTAATTAACTATGAAACTAGTTAGTCCGAGTATGAGTTAAAATACCACCATGAACACCCGCGTTGACTTGATATGGGAAAAGAAACCGCTACATCAGTCGGTCGTACACCCCCGTCTCATTTACATATCCTCGTGTTCAAGGTAGGGCATAAATAAAACAAGTTTCTAACTTCGCTCTTCGCTTTTGACCCCCTTGTTTGTTTCGGCCAATTCGACATACCCTAGGGCCCGTTGTATGTTAGTTTAACCTCTGATTGTTAACCTATGACGTATTTAGATGACATTAAATTAATTTAATAACCTAATTAGACACTTTAGGGTACATCGACATAGTTTTAAAAATCAACTAACAATTCTGTAAATAATTGAACGCATCTTTCTCTTTCACCTAATCTCTCGCTAGCATAAGAGTGCGTGATTAGCACCTTCTTATTAACACTCGATGAGTTAATCTAATCTGCAAACTTGACCTAATTCAACCCCTTTGGGCCGTGTGGAACACTCGATCTTAAGCGAAGCTTTCGACCCTTTTTATCATCGTTTTCTAATCCGTTTTGCAATCATTCGATCTAACTAATGAACCTAACTTAGGAACTAGGTTGGCCTTGTCTTGGCCGTGAGGGTTGTCGTTGGTTTGGGCCGTGAGTTGGCCGTGTGTTTTGGCTTTCTTATTTCGTTTCTCTTTTTTTGTTTATCATTTGTTCTTTGTTGTTTTCTAGCTTGTAATTTACGGTTTGTTTATCGAGTTGTAATCTTTCAAGTTTGTTTTACTTTTATTGAGTCAAAACCTTTTCTAAAAACCTTAGTCTTGTTTGGTTAGACGGTTGTTCCCCAATGCTTGTAGGAGCGTAGTAAACCGCATGTTGTTTAAAGCAACATGGCCCGGTTTATGCTAATGCATGCTTTGGTGCGTAGCCCTATGTCTAATTCGATGGGATTAAGTGAAAGCACACATTACGAGGAGTGACCCAAGGCCGTGTGTCATGTGAGCCGTGGGCCACCCCTCATGTGCACGGTTTTCTAGGCCAACGGCCGTGTGTGGTGTCATGTATTGCGTCGTGTGTATAGCTTTGTATTTAGATCGAGTTGTATCTTTAATTTGTTGTTGTGTCGGCATGAAATGCCTGGTTTGTAATAGGTAGATCCCAACGGCTCCCCCATTCCCCATCAAGCCTTGTTTGTTTCGTTTGAATGTTGCTAGATCAATCAACCCACATGCTAAATTACAACTTTGACAAAGTTAGTTTAGTTGCATCTAAAACGACATAGAAACTGTTGTCACATGATAGGGTTAAAACAACGTTTGCATATCATACATCGTAGTAGCTATGACCTTGTTTGAAATCCATACTTGACTTAGTAGAGGCCGTTGCTGACGGGCGGGGTTGGGTGTCCTTATGGGCTTCCCAACACGTACCCTCACCCCTTACTCAAGATCTATGGTTTGTGGATCCGTCTAAATACCATTGGATTATGAGAGTCATTCAAATCGAGTGATATAGGGTACAAGTCTTTATCTTTAATCACTCGTAGTCGATTGGCTTTATGCTTTTCGATGAAAGGTGTAAAGTTGACTTGAACGGTTCCAAGTTCCCAAAAAACTTGGTGGCGACTCTAATATGTCTTAATTCGATTCGAAGGAACCTCGAGTCGATTATGCCTAGTGTGGATCCCGCGGACGCAGTTCCCGAGGGCCTTGTCCACACTAGTCCTAAATCTCGCCAAACTCTTGGGACAGTACAGTTCCCGATTCGACATGCGGCAGAACGGTCCGCATCCAAGACTCGAAGACAGATCGGAAATCGAGAACCCACAATTGGCGGGACAGTCCGAAAGAGGCGGAAGATATGAGTTAAACCCACAATCGGCAGGACAGTCCAAAAGAGGCGTAAAGATAAGTCAAGCAAAAAGGTATAGCATAAAGGCATTATCATAAGGATACGACTCACTTCGAGTAATTATTTATAATAATTCTTCATACTTGTAGCATAAGAATAAATATTTCATTTCATAATTAAATATGCCGGTTAAATAAAATATAACAATCGATAATGAACAATGTACGTCATGTGAGGGGCCTAAATAGTATGCTAAAACACAAAGATGTTAAGTGGTGTCTACATCAAGCTAATGTGGACCTTTTTGGGCTCCTAAAGACAAGGGTAAAACCTGTGTCTTTGAATAAAGTTGCTGATAATGTGTGTCATGGATGGTCTTATGTTACTAACCATAATTTCCATAATGGGGGAAGGATTTGGGTTCTTTGGAGGGAACAAAAAATGAAGGTGGAGGTTATATATATGGCTGCTCAATATATTCATATTAAGGTGACAAATAATCTAGACTCTACTATATTTTTTGCTACTTTTGTTTATGGATTCAATAAAATTGAAGATAGAGTTCCTCTTTGGGATGCTTTAGTTCAGTTTAATATGGTGGAACCATGGGTGCTGTTGGGTGATTTCAATAATGTCTTGTTCTCAAATGAAAAGATAGGATTGCCTGTTAAAGATGCTGAGGTGATACCATTTCAAAATGTTATAGATGCTTGTGAGCTGCAGGATATGAAATGCACTGGTGCTTTTTTTTACTTGGAATAACAAGCAACCTAGCAGCACAAGGGTTTTTAGTAGAATTGATAGAGTGTTGGTGAATGATGGGTGGGTGAATAACTGGATGGATTATTATGCTCACTATGCTCTGAAGGAGAATTTGATCATTGCCTACGTGTTTATAGATTGTGGGACTACCCAGGTGCAGAAGAGGAAAGCTTTTAAATTTTTTAACATGTGGACTAAGGTGCCAGATTTCAAGGAGGTAGTGAGAAGTGGTTGGAATGAGATTATTCAGGGGATATGTATGTATAAAGTGGTGCAGAAAATGAAGAAGCTTAAACCTCGATTAAGTGTGATGAATAAGGAGCTATTTTCTGATGTGGAAAGAAATGCTGATATTGCTTATGGAATTTTGCTTGATTACCAAAAGCAACTACAAGCTGACCCTTATAATAAGGCTCTCATGGATTCTGAAAATCAAGTAAGGGAAAGCTATCACATGTTAGCTAAGGCTAGGTAGGATTTTCTCAAACAAAAAGCTAAGTGTGATTGGGCTAAGGATGGTGATATCAATAGTGTTATGTTTCATAGGATTATTAAGCAACGACAGATTCATAATAAGGTTATTCAAATTGAAGATGGTAATGGCAGGGTTTGTAAAAAACCAGAGGACATTCTTCAAGCTTTTGTTGATTATTATACTGTTTTACTTGGTACAAATGCTAGAACAAATGACATCTACCCTAACATTGTTACCAAGGGCAAGCAAGTACTTGATGAGGACTGGGGGCACCTTAATTCTATCCCAACAGATGCTGAGATAAAACAGATTGTTTTTTCTATTCCTGATGATAAAAGTGCTGGACCTGATGGGTACTCCAGCTGCTTTTTCAAAGCTGGATGGGAGATTATGCGGGGGGATGTATGTAATGCTATCAGGGACTTCTTTAGCCAGGGGAAGCTACTGAAACAAATTAACAGTACTAACTTGGTTCTGATCCCTAAATTGGATAATCCCACATCAGTGAAAGAATTTAGACCATTGGCTTGCTGCAACACTCTTTACAAAATCATATCCAAGCTGTTATGTTCCAGATTGGATGAGGTTTTACCAAAGATTATTAACCCTGCTCAATCTGCCTTTATTAAGGGGAGAAGCATTATGGGCAATATTTTAATTAGCCAAGATCTTGTGAGGCTTTATACAAGGAGAGGTGCCTCTCCCAAATGCTTAATGAAGGTAGATTTAAGGAAGGCTTATGACTCCATTGAGTGGAGGTTTGTGCAGCAAATGCTCAAGAGTCTCAATTTTCCTCCGAGGTTCATTCAGTTGATAATGCAATGCATCACTACAACTACTTACTCAATTGTTATTAATGGTCAGGCACATGGTTTTTTCAAAGGTAAAAGAGGATTGAGGCAAGGGGATCCTCTTTCCCCACTCCTTTTCACTTTGTGCATGGAGTATCTCAGTAGGTTGTTAGAGGAAGTGTGTATAAGGCCTAATTTTACTTTACATCCTCTCTGCAAGGGTACCAAATTGACTCACCTCATGTTTGCTGATGACCTATTGCTTTTTTGCAAAGGTGATATTAAATCTATTGTGACTATTATGGAGGCCTTTCCTATTTTTCTGAAGCTTCTGGATTGAAGATTAGTAGTGAGAAATCTGATATGATACTTAATGGAGTTTCTAATGCAATTGAAGATGCTATTCTTGAGTATACTGGTTTTAAGAAAGGGACCCTCCCTTTTAAATATCTGGGGGTCAGAATTTCTCATAAAAAATTGTCTAAAAATGACTGTAATATGTTGGTGGATAGGATGGTGGCTAGGATTAGGGGCTGGAATAAGAGGAAGATTTCTTATGCAGGCAGACTCACTCTAGTTAAATCTGTGCTCAATACTATTCATTCTTATTGGGCACAAATTTTTATTTTGCCTGTGGGGGTCATGGATAGAATACAAGCTCCGTGCAGGAACTTTTTGTGGGATGGCACAGATAAGTATTCCAAAGCTCCTTTTGTAGCCTGGAGTGCCATCTGCAAAAATAAGGATAAGGGAGGTCTGGGTATGGTTGATAGCAAACTGTGGAATGTTGCTGCTGTAGGAAGACTGGTTTGGTGGATTTTCAGAAAAAAAGATCACCTATGGATCCAGTGGATTGATAAAGTTTATATGAAAGGCAGATGTTGGAAGGATTATATACCTACTGCTGCTAGCTCGTGGGCTTGGAGGAAAGTTTGTGAGGTTAAGGAGAAATTGAAGGAAGCTTATGTTAATGATAAATGGATGGGGGGAGATGGTGAGTACACTATAGCCAGTGGGTATGAGTGGCTCACTAAGAATGAGGATCAGAAAGTACCCTAGGCTAAGATTGTTTGGAACCATCTTAATGTTCCAAAACATTCGTTTATAATCTGGTTGATGAAGCAAGAAAGGTTACTTACACTTGATAAACTTAACAGGATGGGGATAACTAATCAGTGTATGTGCTACCTTTGTGGAGTGTATCCTGAAAGTCATCAACATTTACTCCATGATTGTTATTATACCAGGAATTGTTACAACAAGTTTATTGAGTGGTTAGATATCCAGGTGAGCACTGAGGTAAGTTCAGAATAGATGTTGAGGATAAGAAGGCTGTCGGGGTTTATCAGACTATTATTGAGCTCTTTGGTTGTGGCTATTCAGTACCATATTTGGCAGGTCAGGAATGTGTGCAGGAATGATCACTATGTAACTAGACCAGTGACACTTATTGATGCAGTGAAGGAGGAATTAAGGCTGAGATTGATGAACTGTGAGATTGGACAGATAAAACGGCGGGATATTGATTGGTGTAAACGTAGAGGTCTTATGTGAAGAGAGCATCAGTAGAGAGGAGTCTGTATTGATGATGTGTCTATAATCCTAAGTGTAATGAGGCTTGTGTCAGTTATGATGGTTGTACACAGGATGGTGTTTGCCTTTAGGCCTATTTTAATACTACTTACATTTCCGCCAAAAAAAAAAGAAATTACGGAATCAAATGTGACCAACTCAAGTGACTCATTTATGAGCCCAACAAATAAGCTATAAGAAGCCCAATAAGTTAGTCCAGTTAAGTCCAACATGTAAAACACAATGAGTCCATCATCTAGAACATAACAAATTCAACATATAGAACATAATAAACCAAGGCTAACAAAACATAACGATTATACGGTAAAACAAAGGAAGGCGGGAGGTAAGGAGTATAGGCTACTCAGCCCGTGACCACCCTAGAAACGGCCAGGCCGTGGCCCTGCTGCCACTCACGGCCAGCCACCCCAGTCAGCCCCACCGTGACCAACAACTCCAAAGGCAGTCCAACACACGACAACAATCCCTTACCCAAAGCACCCATACAAGTAAACGGCACGAGAAGTTTTTGAGTATGTTTGAGACGGAAATTTACGACGACAATACGACTTAAAAACAGCCGCACACAGCCCTAACCACCTGCAAATAAGCCACACATACACACCCGTCCACGGTTGCCAAACAAGCCATGAGACGGTCACAAATACAGAAGTGAAGTATGGTCCATAATTAGATATTTGCAGCGAGAAAAATTCGATTAATTCTCATTCACTGTAATAAAGATATAGGTCAAATCAATTCAGAAGTTCAAGTGACCAGATAATTAAAATGTCAAAACTGCCATTGCTTATTGCTAAATCGGAGATTAAAAATGCCAGCCTGTGCAATGCTTAATCTAAAGTGATCCATTTCATCCTGATGATGTTCTATTCATGTTATACAAGTACACACAACGATAGCAAACAAAGAATTTAATCAATAACCTATCTTGTAACGCATCTATACAATATTAGCACGAAGAGGACAAACACGGAAACCGTTCGAAAGGCGTATTTGGTCCGTCCAAAACAGAGTCCAAAACGTCCCCTGCCACGGTATAAAACAGAATCCTAGCAAGCTTTACGATTCAGTTTCAGACGGAACAAAAGGCGCAAAGGTAAGACGGAAATAAAACGCAACTCAACATGAATAACACCCACCAAGCTTAACTTAACCAAGCTCGAAAATCCATGTAAAATAGTCCATTTCAAGCGTTATTTCGAGATGGAAATTACCATACAAATGAGAAAAATGTAAAGAACCAAACTTTATCAATCAAGAGCATATAAAACAATACATTAGACGGAATTTCGACGTTTTTGTCGAGTAACCTATCACCGTTACCTTATAACTTCTTCGAATAAATGGTTCACAAGGCACGAGTCTTACTTCGGGTCTTCAAATCCTTCATTAAAGAGCAAGAAAACGGGATAAGGAAGCTAAAAGACGACACTTTTATAAGACGGCGAAAAACGAAACCACCACAAAAATGAGACTTTCTTACCTTGAAAGAAGGAGGAAGGTAAGGGGAAGAGAATGGTACAAAAATTATGGAATTTGGTCGAGAAATGAAGGCGGGATCTCGGGTTGAAGACGGGTATTAATGGTGGTGGTGGTGTTTTTGTTGTTTCTGGGTTGTTGTTACAGTAAGATGATTGAAAAAGAATAGAAAGGTGAAGGGGGAAAGTGACGGGGGTATTGGGGAAATAATAATAATAATAATAATAATAATAATAATAATAATAATAATAATAATAATAATAATAATAATAATAATAATAATAATAATAATAATAATAATAATAATAATAATAATAATAATAATAATAATAATAATAATAATAATAATAATAATAATAATAATAATAATAATAATAATAATAATAATAATAATAATAATAATAATAAAAGGATTATATAAATGTAGAGTGTAAGAGAATATGTGAGTATGTTGTCGATTTTTGGTTGGTCCGGATTAAACTAGGTTTAAAGTGAAATGTGACGGTGTTTTGCTAGGCGGAAAATATGTCTCAAGTCTATATTAACTTAAAACGGAAAATATTATTATTATTGTCACTATTATTACTATCCGACTAAAATACGTATTTTTATATAAATTAAACTTTAAAATATTACTTTTATAAAAATAATGTTTAAAAATAAAATTAATAAAATTAAATAATTTAAGAATATAAAATAAAGTAATAGAATGGTTAAATAAATTATAAATGTCAAAATGAGAAATTCGCGGGTGTTACAGATAAGAAATTAATATATAGTATGATGTAAATATAATTACGATAAACTAAGTATAATTTATTTAATTTTTTTATTCAAATGAGCATACTATATCGCAAGTAAGAAAATACAATTAGTGTTTAATTAGTGAACTAGTTTTGTAACCCGTGCAATGCACGGGTTTTATCAAAACGTTTCCTTAAAGCTTTGTTTTGATACTAAAATTTAATGAAGGGGGAGGAAAATGGAGACCAATTTTTTTTTCAACTACAAATAAAAGATTTTAAGGTAAAATATAAATTGGTTGACACATGTTGTGAAATAGTCCATGTTGTGGTAAGATTTAAATTTAGGGAAGAATTTAGTTTGGGAAGTGGGTTAGGTAATACGAAGTATATATCCTTCTTAAAGCTTATTCATGTATGTGTTTGTTCAAAGTGGGTTGCGAAGTCGAAAGGTATTTTTTTGTTAGTAAGGGGTTGTTTAGTTGATCAAGGAACTTAATTTTCTTAGGAAAATACAATTCATGGGAATTAAGTTCCCCCATCCAATTCGGGTGAATTTCGGAAAAGTGTTTGGTTGCTCATGTAGGAATTAAATTCCACAGGAACTTCCAATGACCAAGGGGGGAGTAGGTAAGCAACTTCCCACATCATGTAGGCATTGGAAGTTCCTGGGAAGTGCTAATTCCTACATTTTCCAAACTTTATGGCAACCAAACAACCCATGTTTTTCAAAATCATGGGATTTTCCAATGCCTATGTTTTCTAAGTGGCAACCAAACGACCCCTAAGTCGATGTTTACTTAACGTGATGACATTATAAACAAAGAAAGAACACATAGTTTTACTTAAGTGGAATTGCTTATGTTAATGACAAAGTATGCCAACTTAAATTCATTTTGTTGGACTATCTTGTGAATTTGAGTTGTAAATCTACGTAACATTCTAAACATGATGATGTAACTTGTTGTCTCAAGTTATATGCATAAGCATTTTTCATTGTATTTACTTACTTTGTAGGATAACCGAATATTTTACATCACGTTTCAAACCAAACACTTGTTGTGACTAATCACATACTTGCTAATCATTTAATCTTGAAATCGACAAATTTGTATTAACAATGTAAATCAAACTACTTAATTATTGCACAACACCTTCCATATTGACTTGTTCAATTACATCATCTATACGTACTACCTGCATGTCAACAAGAAAAATACATGTAAGCAAATTAATCACCTTATAAGCATATTACAAATATTGATCACGTGATTTAGAGATTAGCAAGGAAGGAACCTTAGTTGGTTATTTGACCTCATAACTATGAAGTTGAACTTTTTTATTTTACGCAGAACTTAAATATTATTTTTAAAAATTTTGTAGCTTTATACTATGAAAACTATGAACAATAAGGAGAAATCACCATGAAAACAAACTAAAGAGGTTAAGTTTAAGTAGCAATGTAGCACCTTTGAGATCCAAAATTTATATGAACTTGAACCATTGATTTTCAAAGCACAATAAAACGGGGGCGGATGAAATGTTTGTTGGACAAAATCAAGTTACATGGCCGAAATTTGGTGTCTTGGCAGCCATGTTTTGCAAGATAAAAGGGTGAAGCACAATTGCAAGATTCCATGGACAAATGACATTATATGGTCCCTCTTTTTGTCTTCTAAAGAGTCCAAAACAATTAAAAAGCAACCAACAACATCCCATGTTGCTGCCTCACGTCCTATATGGCTGCCCAAGTTGTATTTTGTACTCTTATAACTAGTTATTAGGTGTAATTTTTCAGCTTTTGTATTTTTGTTTTGTTCCTCTTTAATTTGTAGCCTTTAGATTTACTTTTTAGATGGATGGCTAGGATTGTATTAGAGGCTTTATATAAGGAGCCCTTACCTTGTGTAAAAATCAGATTTGAAGTTTATGAGAAATGAATTTATGAGGTTTTTGAAAACCCTTTGTTTAGTTCTTTGCTTAGTGCTTGAACAACCTCCTTTGCTTAGTGCTTGGAGATGAACTCTATCCATTTGCTTAGTGCTTTGGAAGAGTACTATCCTAAGCTTAAACATGCTTTATGTTCTTGTTTAAGTCATATCCTTATATCTTTTATTTTATGTTACAAAAACTCAGAAAATCATTGCTCAAAAACAGCCCCTTAAAACCGAGACAATACAAACACAAAAACAGCCCCTTTCGAGTCTATTTTTGTAGTATGGTTGCACCGTTTTTGGAAGGCTTTGTTGGGTCGAGCTCCACCTCCATGTCGTGTTAGCTCATGCTAATGCGAGGTTGAGGAAGAGCCAAATGGTTTCCGGGACCGTCCTATCCTTAGCCCGGTTTTATGTCTCTTTTATTCTTGTTTTTGTGTCATTTGTGACGGTCTTAAATTATGTTGCAATTGTTGTTGTTCTTGCTGCGTTTTTGAAACTTTTTTGGGCTGATTATGGACCACCCTCTTTATTTTACTCCAAATTGGTATCAGAGCAAGGTCATAACACAATTCCATCTTGTGTTAGTCTTGGGAAAAAAACCTTCTTTTGAGTTCATTATATACCTTAACCACCTTCAAAAACACAAAAAACAACCATGAGTGAAGTGAGGCTTACCGAAAGTGAAACACAAGTCACTCAACTTTCTGAAAAATGTGACTTGATGTTGGATTCCTTCAATGCTATCATGGCTAACATTCCAACACCACCAAGAGGAAGAAGACAACCACCACGGGGTAGAGGTAGAGGTCGTGCTTACATGGGTGGAAGAGGAGGCCGAGGTGTCCAAGAAGAGGAGCCATTTTCAGATTCGGAGGACTCCATGGCCGATGTTTTTCAACAAGAGCACAACAAGGATGTAAAGGTAGAAATCCCTGATTTTTATGGTAGTCTAAACCCCGAGGATTTGTTAGATTGGCTTAGAACCGTTGAAAGAGTTTTTGAGTTTAAAGATTATTCGGATAGCAAATCTTTCAAAGTTGCAATCTTGAAACTCAAAGGCTATGCTTCTCTTTGGTATGAAAACTTGAAAAATCAGAGAAGAAGAGATGGTAAAGAGGCTATTAAGTCATGGTCTAAGTTGAAAAAGAAACTTAAGGATAAGTTTGTGCCTAGAGACTACACTCAATACATGTTTATTAGGCTCACTCAACTTAAACAAGACCAACAACCCATTGAGTCTTACCTTAGAGACTTTGAACAATTAACCTTGCAATGTGAAGTCAATGAACAACCCGAACAAAACATTGCTAGGTTTACTGAGGGTTTGGATTTTAAGATTGCTAGTAAGGTAAGAATACATCAAGTGTTATACCTTTGAGGAGGCCGTGAACCTATCTTTGAGGGTTGAGAAATTGGGAAATGGGAGAGCTATCACCACAAAAACAGCCGCCAAAATAGCCCCCTACCACACCCAAACCGAGGCCAAGGTTGATGAACCAACCCCTCAAAACAAACTTCCCACTCTTGACAAAGACAAAGCACCCATGAGCTCACACAAAAACACCACATCTTTGAAGAAATGTTATCAATGTCAAGGCTTTGGTCACTTTACTAACCAATGTCCAAACAAGAGAGCACTTAGTAGCTTTGAGGTAGTGCATTGGGGTGAGGATGAAATATTTGTTTGTGATGATGGTGAGGAGTCTAAGAAGCAAGAGGAGGCCGCCATGGTTGTAGAACCGGATGAGGGAGTGAGTTTGGTCATTTGGAGAGAATTGAGTACCCAACCTATGGAAGTAAACCAAAGACAACATCTCTTTAGGTCTAGGTGCACCATTCAAGGGAAAGTTTGGAACCTTATCATTGATGGAGGAAGTTTGTACCAATGTGGCTTCTAATACTCTCATTGAGAAGCTCTCTTTACCTACACAAGATCATCCTAATCCTTACAAGTTGAGGTGGCTCAACAATGGGGCTGAAATTAAGGTGGATAAGCAATGCCTAGTGTCCTTCTCCATGGGCAAGAGCTATGTTGATGAGGTTCTTTGTGATGTTCTACCTATGGATGCTTACTATCTTCTACTTGGCAGGTCATGGGAGTTTGATAAAGATTCAATGCACAATGGTCAAGACAACACCTACACTTTCAAGTTTGGTTCAAAGAAAGTTGTGCTAGCACCCCTACCACCCGAGTCCCTGTTTGAACCACCCAAGAAAGTATTATTGATCAATGAAGACAAGGTGAGTCAAGGGGAGAATGGCGTGGGGACTGTCCATGTTGTCCATGCCAAAGATGATTTCAAGGAGCCAAGGGTCGAAGCATTACTCAAATAGAAAGATCAAACCGAGGGTTTCTTTGAAGGTTTGAAATGTGAGCCTACTACACTCTCTAATCCAAGTTTAACTAGCTCATTTGAATTCAAGTGCAAGGCTAGTAGCAAAGACCACGACAATGAGGCTGCCCAAATGCGAAATTTTGAACCAGTTATTGAGGAGTGGAAAGGAGTCAAGAAACGAGTTGAAGGAGAACCTCCCACCCATGCTAAGGCCATGAAATGCAAGGAAATGTCGATGGTTCCTAAGCAAGCTCGCATATTCAGGCCCGGGGACCTTGTGTGGGTTCAAATTAGCAAGCAAAGAGTCCTTAAGAAAGGGAAAAACAAGTCCATAGCAAGTGAAGAGGGTCCTTTCAAAGTCATCAAGCAAATTGGGTTCAACAAGTACAAGGTTGATCTTTGGGGCATCCATGGCACGTTTGATGTTGAGGACTTGAGTCCAAGCTATGAGGAAATTGAGGATGATGATTTCAAGGACTTGAGGATAAGTCCTTTTGAAAAGGGAGGGATTGAAGTGGAATCGGAAACAACACCAAGCTCCATTTTCCACGGTTTTGGACCTCGCCCTAATTTGAGGTATAACTCAAAAACCGTCTAAGAAGTCATGGCTCCAACCGTCCTAATTCTTATCTTGAGTGAGTTTGGGACGTTTTTGTGTAGGATCTTTTATCTCTAAAGGCTACCATTCAGAAATTATTTGAAGAATCAATGCAAAGGTACCAAGGGGACCCGGTTTTGAACAATGAGCTAAATGTCGCTTTCAACCTTTCCTCTTTTGATCCAACAAAGCTCAAAAGACTTTTGAAAGCTGCATATGAGTCCCACACGGTTCCTTAGGCAGCCAAGTCAGTCCATATTGCATAAATAAGGAGTTGAGTAAACAAATAAGGAAGGGTTGGACTATTAGTTTACTTTATCATTTCTTTGCTTTATGTCATTTTCAATTTCAGCATTGTGTAAGGCATAGGCTGCCGTTTTTATTGGACAATAGCAGCTCCTTTTGTGGCCCTCAGATGTAGTTTGTAATCAAGGGTCAAGATTGTAAGGCTTGGTCTATATAAACCAAACAAACCTAATGAGAATTTCAGATTTGAGTGAATTAAAATATGAGTTTGAAATTGAAGTTTTCAATCAACTTTCTTCTTGCTTAGTGCGGAAAACCCCTCATTACTTAGTGTTTGAGGTGGAATTAGCTCTTGCTTCGTGATGTTGAGTTTAATTCCAAGGCTTAAACCTGCTTCGTGATCTAGTTTAAGTCATATCCCGGTTACTTGTTCATTTCTCGTGTCAAAACAGTCCCAATTCGTGTTGTTTCAGTCCTTGCAAATCGTTTTTAGAGTCTTAAATCAACCAAGGAAATTGTCATTTGAATATTTAAATCATAAGCATTTACGTTGCAATCCTTCCTTCACTGTTTCCAGCCCAAAAGCAACGGTCTAGCCGACTGTTTCTTCTGTCTTTTGGTTCTTATTTTGTGTCTTAAGTTATGCAAGTTTAAGTCTTTTATCTAATCCTTGAATCAATTAGTTAGCATTTGTTTGTGTTCAAATTAGTCCATTTGTTGAGTCTAATTCCGTCCAATTTAAATTCTGTTTTCAAGCCTTATTTGTCCAAAAATCGAGTCCTAGATGTTTTATTCCATTTGTCTTCAATGTACATTTCACATGATTCATGGGGAATTAATGATGAGTGATATAAAAATGTGTTTGATTTTAGAGAGTTACAATATTAATTTTGTATTTGCTTGGTTATCTTATTTCTCTATGAGGAGGTATTTATAAAAACTTAATGAGCAGCTGAAAAGTCACCACTAATACAATCATTATGATAATTCATTGTATCATAATTCCACTAATAACCTTAATTATGATAATTCATTATATCATAGTTTATAACAACTCATAATCTTTTACCATTTCTAATAAAATGCAAAGAAAAATAACATAAAATGTGACACTTAAAAATTGCTTAACATGACACATGTCAAATAATAAACTACTCATCTTGCCTTTTTATTATATTGTATAGATACTGATAGTTATGTCATTTATCATACTAAATTTCGAAAAAACAATTAATTTGGAATAAATTTTAAAGGACAATTAAACAATAAAAATGGAATGGAGAGAGTATCATTTAAAATCACCATGAACACAAAAGTATAAATTATAAATATAATAATTTTAGTTTTACTTACTAAATATATTGCTAAACAATGCAATTTGATATTTTATTTTACAAAAACCTTATCCTTTACGTGAAATAATTTCATGAACTAAATACATAGTATTACTGCCCTTTTAAAATTCTATTCTAAAGTGTTTAAATTCACTTGAGTATTTATAGAAGTTGTTTGTAAATTACTTAAATTAAATAAATAATTTATTTTCCATAAATTTTATATTTTACTTACTCATTATATTTCAAACGTAAAAATTTCATATTTTATCAACTCTATATTTTTAAGACCTCCATTTTTTGTTTTTAATGTAGGTTCTCTTATGAAAATATGTTTTGCAACAAATCCAACGCATTATAATTTTTTTTTTATAAAATTAAGTTTCAAAATATTTATCGGAGTATCACATAATAGGAATATGAGATTTATCACATAAACAAAATATTTATATGATATAACCTAAGAATTGTAACTTTTGAAACATTAGTGTAATACCCCATATTTTTATATAATAAATTAAACGGATAATAATAAATTAAACGAATATTATTAAACAGATATTATTAAACGGATATTATTAAACGGATATTATTATATATTAATTATTATACATTTTATATTATCAATTAAGTCGGGTAAATTGTCGAGTCGATAATTATGATAAGTTATTTTAATTAACTCGCGTTGTATCGATATAAGTTAATTGTGACGGGTTTATATAGAATTCGAACTGTGAGCTAATTCCCATAATCATTCCACCATTAATTGTTTACTACAAATTATAATCATACAATACTATATTCATTCCACCATGTTACCTTTTACTTTAACAACCCACAACTTCTACTTTAACAACCCATACTTCCTCTTTCACGCCTACCACTTCATCATTACCAATCTTCACCTTTCACGCATAAAGAGAGGGAGAGAGTGAGCGTGAACAGTGACCACGCAGCAAGGAAGAGCAAGGGACCTTTGTCGACGACCTAGGGTGGCTGTGGTGGCCGTCGTGGTGGCAGAAACATGGTAAGAGCGATTCACTTTCTCTGTTTTGGGTTTAATGTCGGGTTTGTGGTGGGTTGTTCGTGTCTTATAATGGCGTCTAGGGTAGTTGTTGACTGAGTATATGGGTAGTAGGGTGTGGGACGAGTCAGATGGTGGTGTTTAGGGTGGTTGTCGGTGGTGATAGTGGCGGTAAAAGGGAGTAGCGACGGGGGTGGTAAACGGGTTATGATGCGGGTTTTTCAAAGTAGTTAGACGAGTAGTGTTGGGGTGGCACCACCGTGGACTCGGGGGAGGTCGGAATGGTGGTGCCACGGTGTCTGTGTTGGTGGGTTGACGACGAGTGGAATGGTGGTGGTATGGCAGGGGACGAGTGATGGTTGCGGTGGTGGTGAGTCGCGTAAATAGGGTGTTTGGTGAGGTGTGGGGGTGAACCCGGTCAGGTGACGACCCTGGTTCGACTCACGGCGGCGATCGACCAGGTGGGGTTGGTTGTCAGTGGTGGGGACGAAGTGGGGACCAGGTGCGGTGGTTTTCGTGGTGGTTCAGGTGGTGTTTGTAGGGGTGTAGGCGTGTGTGAAGGGGTAGGGATTGATGACGAGTTGTTTTTATATTGAAACGGGTTTTGACGTAGTTTAATCATTATAATTTATTACTCGGTCGTACTTTTAATTAAATAATTTAATATTCCGAGTGTATTAAAATAATTAAAGACGAGTTTAAATCGGGTTGTTGAATTATTTTATGTTTGATTCGGGTTTGTCTTAAATCGTTAATTCATTAAATTAATTACTTAATTTAATTCCCGAGTCCTTTAAATGATTAATTAATATAATTCCCGAATTATTTAATATAATTAGAGACGGGTTTGAGTCGGGATTG
This sequence comes from Silene latifolia, assembly GCF_048544455.1. NCBI lineage: Eukaryota > Viridiplantae > Streptophyta > Magnoliopsida > Caryophyllales > Caryophyllaceae > Silene > Silene latifolia. The sequence continues at coordinate 53,577,256 of NC_133531.1, read as the reverse complement.
TTTGAGTTGTTTAAGGATTGATTCGGGTACTTCTAAATCGTATAATTCATTTAATCTTTATATATCAGTATTTAATTTAAATCCCGAGTTATCTAAATAAATTATTCCCGAGACATTTAATAATTCAAGTCGGGTTTGAGTCGGGTTTGTTAAAAGAGGAAAGTTACTATATTGGGAAAGTTTCCATTTTAGGAGATTTCTATATTTAGTAGTTAGTAATTATAAATATTATAATTGTTTTAGGTGACGAATTAAGTGAAGGATCAATTATCAAATTCATTGCTTTATTTTCGGGACTGCTTAACTGCTTAATTGGATTTGCTGGCACTTGAGGTAGGGAAATACACTTGTCCTATTATCGTCATTGATCGAATTGTATTGACTTGAATTCTGGTTGTTGATTTACGTTATCATTTATATTCGGAAAGGTGATTGACTTATTTGATCGTATTGAGTATGATATCACAACATCGGGTAAATCGGCATGACTTTATGATTTATCGATTCGATGAATTATATACATATTGCATTGCATTAATTTTTGTTGAGCATTTCATATGCATTGGAGTTGGAGGATGATGTGGTGGTGACGATGTTGAGATACGATGTGATGTTGTGATAAGGCCCGGGCGGGTTCTGCAGACTTGCCCTGTGTCCTCAGGTTGAGTGGTGGCGGATCGGCTTCGGTCGATATTTATAGTCTACCGGGGATCGGTATGGCTGGGTTGTCCGGGTTATGAGATGTGTGTGATGAGATGAGATGGAGATGGAGGTGACGGAGTATCATGCATATCATATTTTATTGTTTTATTGTTTTCCCTACTCAACCTCGCGGTTGACCACGTGTATTCGTGAACACCGTGACGACCCAAATATTGGCGGCGGACTTGACGGGTTTAAGAGATAGGACGGGAGCTTAATGGGCGTGAGACACTGGATCAGACGACTTAGTAGCTAGATCATCATCTAGAAGACTTTCACTTTTATTTATGTCAATTCTTGTAATTTGAGTTGAAAAGAGTAATTGTAATAATTAAGTTAAAATTTTACATAAATTGCCTTGGAGTTTAATTTGTTATTCACTACCTCGGGAAACCGAGATGGTAACAATCCGTTTTATTAGGGAATGTCTTGACGAGGACTTCTTTAATAAACCGGGGTGTTACAAAGTGGTATCGTGAGCGAACGATCCTCGGCCTAAACCAATGAGCCCAATGAACATAGGATGTGTCTAAATAAAATGAACTCGGATAGAACTCATTAGGAGCACACTACGGTAAGGTATGAGTTAGGGGCCCCCTCACACCGAACCAGGTCCTCTCGGTTGAACCGGAAACCATGAGTGTATACGAGAGAAAGGGTAGAATAGTTGCCTAAGGTTGAACAGGAAATTCAAATATCGTTGCCTAAGTATTACCTGATTGATACATTGATTATTGCCTAATTGAGTTGATATATACTTTGAGACCCATATATTCTAACCATTATGCAGGATAACGCTACGGTAAGTAATTTGTATGAATGATGTGTTGATAGCACTACTATATCTAGTAATATGAGGTTATGTGATCCCAAAGCCATGCTAGTATAGTCTTCTGATAGTAATTGGAAACACTATTGAATTGCACGTTTATAGCCATAGCAATCGTGATTAGATATACGGAATATATTGAGATGCGAAGGGATTCTATGGGATAGATGTTTACATAAGTACAGTGTAAGATTTAAGTTAGGATGGATTAGTATCGATAGTATAGTTGTAAGAGTTTGGAACATAGAAAATGAATAACTTAGTAATAAAATTCGTTTTGGTTGGTGTTACCCTTTAATTGACCTTACTGCCATTCATTCTCTGTGTATTGCTTATCGATGAAAAATTTATGAGAAATAGCCCCGAGAGTTAGTGTTCCGTTGGCGTTGGTTTCATACTTATAGGATATACGGATTAGGAGTAATAAAATAAATACTTTAGTGAACTGTGGTTAGGAAGTTCCTATGCAGTGATGTTTGACCAACGATTTTATAAAAATTCTAATTGAACTTGTATTAATAATTTTGCATAATTTCAACTCCACCGATCAAAAGAGTCGCATGTGTTTTCAAATTAATAAGCCACGAAAAATCTTGATGTTTCAATATTAAATGATAAGTTTTCCAAACTGACCCAAGTCGTGGACCAATAGCTGTCACATGTTTGTTGGACCAACTGAGTTGTAAAATTCTTTAAAAATGGAATTCTTATGCTTTAAACCTAATTCTTTTTCCCTGTGTTGTGAACTCATCGTGTTTTATAAAAGTAATATGAATCAAGTTGTGATCGAATAATTAATTATTCGTAATTTTTGGAAGTTACAACGTAAATCAAAACATTTAAAATGTGCGTCCTATATTGAATTTTAATACAATTGTTTGGTTAATTCATGAGTTTAATAATGTGAATTTATAATGTTTTATGTAACGACAATAGCACGCATGTTCAGTAGTTATGTATCTTAACAAGTGACAAAAATTTAAAACTTAGTTGATAACATGGTTGGCATGATAGTATGAATAAAATTGGATAGCGTAATTTGATTTTAATCGAGGGTGAAATATTTTATATGAGTCCAGTTGTTGCATATTTTATATACGTTTGGCATGTTGGAATATCTTTGGTGTGTTCATCATATTTGCATAGTGGTCGGATATATATATATATAAATATAAAACCATACTTTCATAATCGTGTAAGTTGATAACGTTAAAAGTTGATTTGATTTTCTAATATACTCGCATGAATATTTACAATAATTTTGTTTAAAAGTTTATACATAGGTGGTAGTAATGATTGTGTATAAATGTTCACACGTGTAGGGTGTCATCTGAGTTATAATATCTTTCATATGAGTTGTGTGCCCATAGTTATAATTATTATCTTCATCGCATTAAATGATTTCAATTGAACCTAAACCTATGACACGATAATAAACAGTGTGTTATTTCTTATTGGATATATTCGTTATTACATTGTCATAAAATGCTAAAATGATTTTTGCAATGGTAGCACGACATTCGACATATCTATATTCTCGAACCGTCAAATTATAATAAGATAAACCTTTTTATGATTCACATGATATGCATTGGTTCCAATGATAGTCTTGTATGTTACCTTTCCAATATTGTTGTTTAATCGCTTGTTTGACTCGACCAATAAATTGTAAAATTTGTCAATCAATGTGCATTCGTCATTCGTGAATAAATCCCAAACCCTTTGATATGAGGATTAAAAATATTTCTAGGCTGATAAGTACTGCGAAACTAATTGTCTTTGGTAAGGATTAGCTAACTTAAGCGAGAGTTGAGAATCTTTTTTTTTTTTTTTTTTAGGTTGTTAGCGATAATTGAGAACTTTGGTTATAATAATGAGGGTTACGAGGACGTAACCATGTTTTTAGTTGGGGAGGATTGTAAAATCTTAACGCTTAATTTGCACTCGTTTGTAGATTGTAGTTTTGACCAAGTTGATGTTTCGTTGTGAGGTTACCTATGTAAATAAGTCCTATATGTTTTGTTCCTACTTACATTAGTTGGTGGATGTGAAAAAGGAGAGTGTAGTTAAACTACCGGTATTGAGTTATGAGTTGTGGGGCCTTTGTGCCGAGTTACGTTTATGGTCCAAATGAGACCATGGTTATTGAGTTACTTGAGTTTGAGATCGGAATTGAGATGGAAAGATGATGGTGTTCTCATATGATTATATAGTGTTATACATTTGTGTTCGCATGTAGTTATTAGTTGTAGTTAATTGGATTAAGAAAAAGATGAGTTAAACTTCGGGACGAAGTTTATTTTTAGGAGGGCAGAATGTAACATTCCGTATTTGTTACGTTTAATTGATGAGTCAAAAGTGTGTCAACCGTGATAGAATTTCGTGACGTCCGTAAGTACATTATACAATAGCTTTCTATTGTTGAGTATGGGAGCGAACTTCGGACGAAGTTCATTTTAAGGGGGGAAGACTGTAATACCCCATATTTTTATATAATAAATTAAACGGATAATAATAAATTAAACGAATATTATTAAACAGATATTATTAAACGGATATTATTAAACGGATATTATTATATATTAATTATTATACATTTTATATTATCAATTAAGTCGGGTAAATTGTCGAGTCGATAATTATGATAAGTTATTTTAATTAACTCGCGTTGTATCGATATAAGTTAATTGTGACGGGTTTATATAGAATTCGAACTGTGAGCTAATTCCCATAATCATTCCACCATTAATTGTTTACTACAAATTATAATCATACAATACTATATTCATTCCACCATGTTACCTTTTACTTTAACAACCCACAACTTCTACTTTAACAACCCATACTTCCTCTTTCACGCCTACCACTTCATCATTACCAATCTTCACCTTTCACGCATAAAGAGAGGGAGAGAGTGAGCGTGAACAGTGACCACGCAGCAAGGAAGAGCAAGGGACCTTTGTCGACGACCTAGGGTGGCTGTGGTGGCCGTCGTGGTGGCAGAAACATGGTAAGAGCGATTCACTTTCTCTGTTTTGGGTTTAATGTCGGGTTTGTGGTGGGTTGTTCGTGTCTTATAATGGCGTCTAGGGTAGTTGTTGACTGAGTATATGGGTAGTAGGGTGTGGGACGAGTCAGATGGTGGTGTTTAGGGTGGTTGTCGGTGGTGATAGTGGCGGTAAAAGGGAGTAGCGACGGGGGTGGTAAACGGGTTATGATGCGGGTTTTTCAAAGCGAGTTAGACGAGTAGTGTTGGGGTGGCACCACCGTGGACTCGGGGGAGGTCGGAATGGTGGTGCCACGGTGTCTGTGTTGGTGGGTTGACGACGAGTGGAATGGTGGTGGTATGGCGGGGGGACGAGTGATGGTTGCGGTGGTGGTGAGTCGCGTAAATAGGGTGTTTGGTGAGGTGTGGGGGTGAACCCGGTCAGGTGGCGACCCTGGTTCGACTCGCCGGCGGCAATCGACCAGGTGGGGTTGGTTGTCGATGGTGGGGACGAAGTGGGGACCAGGTGCGGTGGTTTTCGTGGTGGTTCAGGTGGTGTTTGTAGGGGTGTAGGCGTGTGTGAAGGGGTAGGGATTGATGACGAGTTGTTTTTATATTGAAACGGGTTTTGACGTAGTTTAATCATTATAATTTATTACTCGGTCGTACTTTTAATTAAATAATTTAATATTCCGAGTGTATTAAAATAATTAAAGACGAGTTTAAATCGGGTTGTTGAATTATTTTATGTTTGATTCGGGTTTGTCTTAAATCGTTAATTCATTAAATTAATTACTTAATTTAATTCCCGAGTCCTTTAAATGATTAATTAATATAATTCCCGAATTATTTAATATAATTAGAGACGGGTTTGAGTCGGGATTGTTTGAGTTGTTTAAGGATTGATTCGGGTACTTCTAAATCGTATAATTCATTTAATCTTTATATATCAGTATTTAATTTAAATCCCGAGTCATCTAAATAAATTATTCCCGAGACATTTAATAATTCAAGTCGGGTTTTGAGTCGGGTTTGTTAAAAGAGGAAAGTTACTATATTGGGAAAGTTTCCATTTTAGGAGATTTCTATATTTAGTAGTTAGTAATTATAAATATTATAATTGTTTTAGGTGACGAATTCGTGAAGGATCAATTATCAAATTCATTGCTTTATTTTCGGATCGCTTAATCGCTTAATTGGATTTGCTGGCACTTGAGGTAGGGAAATACACTTGTCCTATTATCGTCATTGATCGAATTGTATTGACTTGAATTCTGGTTGTTGATTTACGATATCATTTATATTCGGAAAGGTGATTGACTGATTTGATCGTATTGAGTATGATATCACAACATCGGGTAAATCGGCATGACTTTATGATTTATCGATTCGATGAATTATATACATATTGCATTGCATTAATTTATGTTGAGCATTTCATATGCATTGGAGTTGGAGGATGATGTGGTGGTGACGATGTTGAGATACGATGTGATGTTGTGATAAGGCCCGGGCGGGTTCTCGCAGACTTGCCCTGGTGTCCTCACCGTTGAGTGGGCAGATCGGCTTGGTCGATATTTATAGTCTACCGGGATCGGTATGGGCATGGGTTGTCCGGGTTATGAGATGTGTGTGATGAGATGAGATGGAGATGGAGGTGACGGAGTATCATGCATATCATATTTTATTGTTTTATTGTTTTCCCTACTCAACCTCGCGGTTGACCCTGTGTATTCGTGAACACCTGTGACGACCCAAATATTGGCGAGCAGACTTGACAGGTTTAAGAGATAGGACGGGAGCAGACTTGACTGAGTATATGGGTAGTAGGGTGTGGGACGAGTCAGATGGTGGTGTTTAGGGTGGTTGTCGGTGGTGATAGTGGCGGTAAAAGGGAGTAGCGACAGGGGGTGGTAAACGGGTTATGATGCGGGTTTTTCAGGCGAGTTAGACGAGTAGTGTTGGGGTGGCACCACCGTGGACTCGGGGGAGGTCGGAATGGTGGTGCCACGGTGTCTGTGTTGGTGGGTTGACGACGAGTGGAATGGTGGTGGTATGGCAGGGGACGAGTGATGGTTGCGGTGGTGGTGAGTCGCGTAAATAGGGTGTTTGGTGAGGTGTGGGGGTGAACCCGGTCAGGTGACGACCCTGGTTCGACTCGCGGCGGCAATCGACCAGGGTGGGGTTGGTTGTCGATGGTGGGGACGAAGTGGGGACCAGGTGCGGTGGTTTTCGTGGTGGTTCAGGTGGTGTTTGTAGGGGTGTAGGCGTGTGTGAAGGGGTAGGGATTGATGACGAGTTGTTTTTATATTGAAACGGGTTTTGACGTAGTTTAATCATTATAATTTATTACTCGGTCGTACTTTTAATTAAATAATTTAATATTCCGAGTGTATTAAAATAATTAAAGACGAGTTTAAATCGGGTTGTTGAATTATTTTATGTTTGATTCGGGTTTGTCTTAAATCGTTAATTCATTAAATTAATTACTTAATTTAATTCCCGAGTCCTTTAAATGATTAATTAATATAATTCCCGAATTATTTAATATAATTAGAGACGGGTTTGAGTCGGGATTGTTTGAGTTGTTTAAGGATTGATTCGGGTACTTCTAAATCGTATAATTCATTTAATCTTTATATATCAGTATTTAATTTAAATCCCGAGTTATCTAAATAAATTATTCCCGAGACATTTAATAATTCAAGTCGGGTTAGCCTCGGGTTTGTTAAAAGAGGAAAGTTACTATATTGGGAAAGTTTCCATTTTAGGAGATTTCTATATTTAGTAGTTAGTAATTATAAATATTATAATTGTTTTAGGTGACGAATTCGTGAAGGATCAATTATCAAATTCATTGCTTTATTTTCGGATCGCTTAATCGCTTAATTGGATTTGTTTGGCACTTGAGGTAGGGAAATACACTTGTCCTATTATCGTCATTGATCGAATTGTATTGACTTGAATTCTGGTTGTTGATTTACGATATCATTTATATTCGGAAAGGTGATTGACTGATTTGATCGTATTGAGTATGATATCACAACATCGGTAACTGGCATGACTTTATGATTTATCGATTCGGTGAATTATATACATATTGCATTGCATTAATTTTTGTTGAGCATTTCATATGCATTGGAGTTGGAGGATGATGTGGTGGTGACGATGTTGAGATACGATGTGATGTTGTGATAAGGCCCAGCGGGTTCTGCAGACTTGCCCTGGTGTCCTCAAATTGAGTCGCGATCGGCTTCGGTCGATATTTATAGTCTCACCGGGATCGGTATGGTCAGGTTGTCCCGGGTTATGAGATGTGTGTGATGAGATGAGATGGAGATGGAGGTGACGGAGTATCATGCATATCATATTTTATTGTTTTATTGTTTTCCCTACTCAACCTCGCGGTTGACCCCGTGTATTCGTGAACACCGTGCGACCCAAATATTGGCGAGCGGACTTGACAAAGTTTAAGAGATAGGACGGGAGCTTAATGGGCGTGAGACACTCGGATCGACGACTTAGTAGCTAGATCATCATCTAGAAGACTTTCACTTTTATTTATGTCAATTCTTGTAATTTGAGTTGAAAAGAGTAATTGTAATAATTAAGTTAAAATTTTACATAAATTGCCTTGGAGTTTAATTTGTTATTCACTACCTCGGGAAACCGAGATGGTAACAGTCCGTTTTATTAGGGAATGTCTTGACGAGGACTTCTTTAATAAACCGGGGTGTTACAATTAGTGTCACCCTAAGTCGGAAAATTACAAATTGTTAGGCTATATGATCTTTAATACTCATTTGCCGATTAATTAGTTCTGTAAAACTTCTTCTATATATAACAAAGTTATAGTATAGTATATTTTTTTTAATAGTAACAACAATAGTGAATTAGTGATAATACAAAAAATTTCTTGTTTTTAACTTCATTTATTCTTCTCCGTTCTTAATTTCTTATGTATTCAGTTTTTTTATGTCGAATACATATAATACTACTCCGTATGAAATATCTTGAAATTAGTAGCTTATGGTTAATGCATATTTTTTTTTTATTGTAGACTTTTTTTTTGAGTTAATTAAGTTTAAAGCTAATGGAAGATGGATGGATTTTTAAAAGAAAAAAAGTAAATTAAATTAATGCCACATAATAATAAATTTATAATCCATGTCATATTAATTTGTTATGCCACATTTAAATTTGTCATATCACATTTAGATTTGCCATATTACATTTAAATTTGATGTTTTAGGTAACCTTTTAATTAGGTTTTATAGATTGATGTCGAAAGAAGCTAGTAGTTAGGGTTCGTTTGATTGCCCTTGTAAATCATGAGAGTTGCAAAATCCCATGAATTACAAAATAGGGACTTGTTTGGTTGCCCTTTTTTTTTTTGGCAAAGTGTGCGAATTCAATATTTCAAAGAGTTTTCAAATTCTCCATTATGAAGGAGTTGGATTACCTAGGTCTCCCTAGGTAATTGCAAACTCATAAGTCATGTGGAGTTGAATTTCTATATAGACAACCAAACGGATTTATTAAAATCCCATGAATTTTATATGAGAACTTAATTGCCATGAATTTGATGATGGAATTGTATTCCAATGGGCAACTAAAGATGCCTTAGTAGTCTCTTAAACTCATGTAATTAGTATAAGCTCAAATTGTCAAAACTCCTAAATACAATCCAGCAAACATGATCTTTTTTTTTTTGACAACAAGCAAACATGATCTTGACATTAATCAAAACTCATACAAACACGTGGTCCTGTCTGTCTGTCCCCTTTGATTATTTCCATCCTGCAACTCTTATCATCTTAATTAAAATAATCACAATAATCAAAATAATTGAAAAATACAAAATGTAGTTTGACACTAATTTACAACTCTCTGGAACTTTTCCCTGATTTAAAATTTCCGTGCACTCTTTTCCCACATCGATTTCATCGCCTTTTTGTGGGAAAACAGTAATCCATGGAAGTTGACAGCACAGTTCCTCCTCCTCCGGCAGCGGCGGCGGCGAGAGTGTTTACCGAAAAGGGACATTCGACGTTGCACACGGTGTTGGCGGTTGCCATTTGGTTAGGCGCTATTCATTTCAATGTCATCATCGTTATTTCTTCTTTCGCCTTCCTCCCTCTTCCCAAAGCTCTTGGGTATGTCTATCTTCCTCTCTGTATCTTTCGTCAATTCTTGTCTAAGACTGTCTTAACTTAAACGTCACGTGACTCACTTCCGATTAAAATAAAAAGCGGAAACAAAAGGAGGTTGTGACTTGTGAGAGGTATTAAGTTAAGACGGTCCTGTACAAAAAAAAAAGTGATCTTTTATGTTTTTGCTGGAAAGCACTCATGGAAAAGAGATTAATAATTGTTGTCGACTGTGAATACCCTGGTTTATGACAAAAAGAAAAGAAAGTGATCTTTGTGAATTTAGTATTGATAGTTATTGTGGACTTGTGATTATGTTTGTTGTTGTAGAGTTTGTTTGGTGTTGCTGGTGTTTATGGTGATTCCGATTGATGAGAAAGACAAGTATGGGCGTAAACTAGCGAGGTATGTTTAACTGCATTTGCTGTATTTAGGCCTAAAAGTACTCGAAAATTTTGATTTGAGGAATTTGTGGTTTTTTTTTTTGGGTGTAGGTATATATGTAAGCATGCTGTTGGTTATTTTCCAATTACACTTCATGTGGAAGATTACAACGCCTTTGATCCTAATCGTGCTTATGGTAATGCTCAATTTCTTATGCAAGGCCGCCTTACACATCTTATCTTATTATAGAACATCATGCCATTTGACGCGAATATTCCTATAGAATTTTCAATCTAAAACCACTTTAGACGAGACTACTTGATTGTCATATGATTATATTTTAGCCTAGCTTATGTACCAAATAAGAGTTCTGCTGTATATTAGCTCAACAACAATATTACTTTAGTGTCTCACAACAAGCGCCCACCTAAGGTCTGTTAGTCATTAGGTAAATGGGAAATGCCAGTTTATGACCAATCATTTGGCACTTAACAATTGGTTGTATTAGAGATTAGTGGCTTACAGTTAGTAGGATGTATGAACTGGTTTAATAGCAGTTGTTACTTGTTAGCTGTTTATATTTAGTACTCCTTCGGCTTTTTATAAGATTAATAACAAGGACATTAGTATTTCAATTTTCGTATTAGGATATTAAGTTAGCAATTATAAGGCCGTGTCCCATGGCAAAAACTTTCTACAATGTCGACTTGCTACTCGTATTTAGCCTTTGAATATTGGTCTAGGCAACTTGTTTCAAATTCGTAGAATATGTCAAATATACTCTTCAATCTGCGTGTATTTTACTCACCGATCATGAGTTGTCAAATCTTCTTAAGTACTCCATAGTTACTATATGCTGTTTACCCAAAAAGAACTCAAAATCAAACACCCTTTGACTTTCAACCGGATCTCTTGACCTAAATAAGATTGTGGTGATGAAGGCCAATATGGTTACTTTTGATCTAATGATAAAACTTGAGTCATTGTTGATTCATGAGTCCAAGTGTATTTTTCTCCTATGAGATCTGAGGGATCAAAGATCTATAATAGAATGTTCGGGTAGTGCCTCATTCCGCTTCTTAAACTAAGGAGGGATTTGAAGTGTTTGATGTTTTGCTTGTTAAACCCATATAGTTGAAACTTACAACTGTAGGGTAAATTATTATCATGTACAAGTGAAACGTGATACTTTTAGTACACTATGATTTACTGTTTAACTTCTAGTAATGATTTCTGTTCTGTGCCATTTTCAGTATTTGGTTATGAGCCGCATTCGGTTTTACCAATTGGGGTTGTTGCGCTTGCTGATCTTACTGGATTTTTGCCTTTCTCTAAGATAAAGGTTCTTGCGAGCACTGCTGTAAGTCCTTCACCACTAATGCTGCAGTATGATAAAACTTGTTGTCTTTCAAGGTCTTAAATTTTTTTAATGCTTAGGTATTCTACACTCCTTTCTTGAGGCATATATGGACATGGTTGGGTCTTTCTCCTGCCACTAGAAAGAATTTTTCTTCCCTCTTGTCATCAGGTCACAGTTGCATCATAGTGCCCGGTGGAGTACAAGAAACATTTCACATGGAGCATGGTTCTGAGGTATGTTTTGATTGTATTACTTCGTATATTTTTCCTCTGATGAAGACCTTGTGAATTGGGACCCATTGAACCCTTACTTTATCTCAAGAGGACACTCTCCTCATCGCAACTATACCGGGCAAAAGGGCCGCTAGGGTCTGGTAAGAGTCGAGTTCAAATGGGTTTCGATCCTTTTGGGTGCCCAAATATCGGGTCAATTTGAATCCGATTAGGTTATGTTGTTTAAAGACAGGCCGAATTGTTCGTATCGAGTAAGTTTGGCGTTGGATCTATTACGGGCTTGGGTTGGGTCAGCTCGGAAGAGGACATAGGACATGCCGTCGGGTCTAGTTTCTAACTGGACAGCTCAAATTTTTAACTGTTAAAACCATTTGTTGGCTTGTTGTTCAATGGATTGGCAGACAATTGTAAGTTCAATAGATGCTTAAGTGCTTAACTCTGTTATTAATTTTTCAGGTAGCCTTTTTAAGCAACAGGAAAGGATTTGTTCGCTTAGCTTTGCAGACGGGCAGCCCTGTTGTCCCAGTTTTCAGCTTTGGTCAGGTATGATGCTGTCAATTAATTATAGCACTCTATCCACAATTTCTGTGGTCTGCCAAAGGCATCAAATCAAGTCTTTTTCATGGCCAAATGATGGAACGCTCACATTTCATTTGTAAAATGGTTTTTTTTTCCAGTCACAAGTGTACAAATGGTGGAAGCCTGGTGGAAAACTGTTCTTGCAATTTTCCAGAGCTATACGATTCACCCCAATAATTTTCTGGGGAGTTTTTGGGTATGTTTTAGATTCAATTCCCGTTTAAAAAGTTTTTGACATGATGAACTCTTTGGATTTAGTTTAAACATCTGCATATTACGAAGAACTCCCTTGATGTTAGGTGTTGCTGTTATGTTTACTTGTTACTGAATACATGAGAAACACCGAAGATTTATTTAGTTCCACATATAGTCAAAAAAGATCGTGGCAGTATGTGGTTCATCTCTCTCCCTTTAGTTTTTAAAGTAAGACATCTAATGTGGAATATTTAGTTAATAGTAGTATACTACTCCGGTTACACTCGGTGTATGGAATCCGCTAATAAAAGTTTGACATGTGGCAGAATGTTAATTAATAATGGATATGTTTGGAGGGGATTTTTTCCTATTAGGGGCTTGCTTGGATTGAGGGTAAAAAGAGGGGAATGAATATGGGAGAAATAGTTAAGGTGCATTTTCCATGTTTGGCAGGAGAGTAATTATTCACCTTCTGAATCTATTACCCTCCTGAAAGGGTAATACATTACCCACCCTCCCCCCTTGGGTAATGATTAAGGGAGTAAAACATCTACTCAGTAATCATTATCCTTATGCCAAACCAAGGAAAAAAATTGCGAATTTTATTAGTTTTTGAATTGTAAATTAATGATTATATTTATATAATAATAGAAAAAATATTTACACTAACATAATCTTATCATGTATCTATATCTTTCAAAATTATTTACCATTTATGCGGTAACTTTGTTTTTACGGTACTTTGTTCAGTCAAAAGTAATTATTTGTAATTTATTACTCCCTCCATACCAGACCAATGGTAATATTGACCGTTTTGCCACTATTCATGGTCGTAGGGAATCTTCGATATTATTCTTAATCTATAAGACAAAATATAGTCATGTGAGATCTTGTTTGATTTATCGCCATGAATGCTATAAGAATATCAAATTTTTATAATTTTTAATAATGTGTAACAAAAGATATTTACGTTGCAAAACGTGTCTTGACAAGTGTGAAAAAGTCAATGTTACCATTGGTCTGTTATGGAGGGAGTAGTATTTTCCTAATATTGACCAACTTTGATTTATTCAAGTATACCTCTACTTTTCTCTAGATTGATGTTAATCGCACATAAAGTATGCAAGTACGTAACAAAAAATCCAAATGTCCATTTAAATGGAAAAATTTACGAAGCAGTGGAGCCATGAAAATGGTTATTAACTTGTGAAATTAGTGCTACGGAATAAAAGTTTGGATTTCACTTTAGATTTCTAACAATGACGAAATGTGAAGTGAATATTATACTTAAAAAATTTCGGCATAATAAAATAAATCTTATGTGTTAGGAAATAAAAATACTTTCAAAAATATAATTTAGAAATTACCAAATTCAAGTATTTTGGTGGGAGAAAATTATTTAGGGAAAATATTAATTAAGGTAAGTAATTGAATTTCAAACTCGATTTCTAAAATTTTGGCACCTAAATATAGTAAATAGATGCCAAAAAAGATTATATTCTATACCGCACAATTTCCACATGTCACTACGTTATTCGCAGTGTATAGAAGATTATATACACTAAGTTTAACCGTAGCCTTTTCGGTAGTGTAGTGCAACCTTGAGTCCTCAGTCTCGCCCATTTGTTTACATATTTATTTTATGTTCATCTCAACCATTTGTTTACGTTTCCCATTTAGGTAAGGTTTTACGAGTACTTTTTACTGCTTAAGTGATTGTTCTGCTCCCATTTACTATTTGAGTTGTACCTATTTAAGTGATACCCAACCAAGGTAAACATAGGAGTATATCTTAGTTGTAGGTTCGGGAATCACTTTTCATTGTCTTGGGACTCTCAGCGTCTCAGTGTATGGGAGGAACCCATGGATTTTAGGTTTAGTGTTATTTTTGTAAACCCAAAGAAGAGTGGTGACTTCAATCTAAACTTGTAATTCATCTTGGACTTAACCTGCCGAGACGACTTCCATTATTTTTTTTAATGCAAGAGAGAAGCGATAACTCCTGTTATAATCAACCTTATTATGCTTCCGTGCAGATCTCCTTTACCATTTCCGGTTCCTATGCATATCGTGGTTGGGCGACCAATTGAAGTCAAGAAATCTTCACAACCTACTATGGAGGAGGTATTGATAACTTTTACCTTAGACGAGTATTCAGATTGCTGTAGTTAGAGGCCCCACTTCCCATGTCGTTCACTCGTTCAGTAAAATTCTTGACCGTTAATTTCATTCTGTGTCATCCGGAACAATCAATCTGTGCTTTTACAGCTATACCCCAAACCTTTGAAGCACTTGGATAATATTGTCGTGGTTAAAAGTCTCACATTGAGTAGCCATTGTCTATTGGAGCAATCAAGTCCTTAATATGAGTGCAATATTTCTATTTGTTACACAAAAAACTTACGGAGTATATGAGAACATGAGATGGTTCTTAATGCTACATGTGAGGCACAAATAAGATCCTACAACCAGTTCTATATTAGCATTATACAACTGGCCCATTTATAGTATATTTATTTAACTGAAGCTCAATCTAATATTTGTTAAACAAAACACTCTCCCTCTTCAAATCTCAGTGTAACCAAACGCTTATTGCAAAACTCCCCCTTTAAACCTCTCTTAAACGACAAAACTCCATTGTTCTCTAATGTGGAAGACTTCCATACTCGTTTAAGTCCAACCAATTCCGATTTTTCAGCTTCAATGTCTATGAACTCGTAAATTAAATTCACATGAAGAATACGAGCTATTATGAAAAGAATATGAGCCATTATAAAAAGAATACGAGTTTAAACTTAATCGTAATGTACTTTCAAAAATACGAGCTATTATGAAAAAAATACAAGCTTTTATGAAAAGAATACGAGCTTAAACTTAATTGTAATGTACTTTCAAAAATATGAGCTACTATGAAAAGAATACAACAACAACAACAATATCAGAGCCTTAATCCCAAAATGATTTGGGGTCGGCTGACATGAATCATCCTTTAGAACCGTCTATGGGTGAACACACACCTCAAAAAGCGAATAGAAGAGGGAAAAAGAAAAACAAAAGGGAGAGCGAAAATGTAATGGAAAGTCAAGGTAAACTTACAGGTTTCAAAATCGAATTCCGGATTTCTTTTATAAAAACTTAAAATTTAAATCGAGAGAAAAGATTAAAACGATTTTGAAAACCGAAATAGAATTAAGGATCCGGAATGCCTTAAAAGTAAACCAAGTAAAATATATAAGAAAGTGGTTGGTAAAAAAGTGTAATAAAGGAGAGAAGAACAAATAATTTAATTTTTAAATTAAATAAAAACACTAAATATGTCACAAAAAAAAAAAAAAATCAAATACTAAAAATCCGCATGTATCCTTTCCCTCCATTGTGCCCTCTCCGTCACCATACTCTCCTCAAGCCCCAGAAATCTCATATCTTGCTATATCACTCTCAACCATGTCTGTCTCGGTCTTCCTCTACCTCTAGGGACATTTTCTGTTCTCCAAGTCTTCAGCCTTCTAACTGGTGCGTCCATAGGTCTCCTTCTCACATGGCTAAACCATCTTAGTCGGTTTTCCATCATCTTGTCCTCTATTGGTGCCACTTTTACCTTTTCCATCATCTACTATGAAAAGAATACGAGTTATTATAAAAAGAATACGAGCTTAAACTTAATTGTAATGTACTTTCAAAAATACGAGCTAATATGAAAAAAATACGAGTTTAAACTTTCAAGAATACTAGGAGGTGTAATTTCTAATTGTTTTTCCAAAGTCATTGATTATGAGTTAAATGTTTCAATTTCCATTGAAATTTCATGCTATTGAAATTTCATGCTCCTTTGATGTTCATGTTTCATTCATGATGATGATGATGATGATACATATGGTGTTTCATCCGCCTTCGAAACTTCCTCCACTATTGGTAAAAATTGATTAAATACTTATTGATTATGATTGAAGAAAGGAGAGAAATAATAGTTGATAGATTAATTTAATGGGAGAACATTAATTAACGGCAAGAAAGATGGAGAGAGGGAAGAAAAATATGGAAGCAGTTAAAGAGAAACTGAGAGAGAAGAGGGTTGAATTGGATTAGTAGTATTGTTTTAGGTTTTAACAAAAATAAATAAGAAAGACTAAAATTAAACATAAAATTAAATGAAGAATAAACCATCTGGGTGTATAGTCTATGAACTCCATGTGAGGCCATCCCATTAACCATAAAATTAAATGAAGAATTATAGATATTTGGTTGGTATCAGTATCACCGTCTTAATGTCACCTAAGAGTCGGCAAAATTACACAAAACTAATATTTAGAGGGAGACTTCTTTTTTTTGCCAGGGAGACGCTTTTGTTCCCTATTGTGTAGTCTGTCTCTTATGTGTTTCGGGTGTCCCCAGGTGGCGGAAGTGCACAGCCAATACATTGAGGCTCTTCAGGAGCTGTTCGAAAGGCATAAAGCAAAGGTCGGTTATGCCGATCTTCAATTAAAGATTCTTTGATTTCTTACTATTATTAATGCTGTATATATGTACGCTCGATACACATTATGTAATTTGAGATGGTACTTTAAACAACACTAGGTGAATGTACATGCTTTAACATTTTAACATAGAAGCAGTAACAGCTGATCAAGTTACCTATTCACCACAATCATTATTATGTGCGCATGTCAATTTGTTTCAAGTTGGTGGGCTTTTCAAAGAGTTATTGTTTGTACTTGTGTATTTGATTCAGCAAAAGGAGTAGAGAGGAGGAATTAGCGTCCCATTCGTCATGACTCACGAGGCTTAGGTTCCATCGTAATGATCATTATTGGGATACAAAAATGGGACAGAGGATCCTCACTGCATTATTCAGGCCAAGCTCCAAAATTGGAGGTCATTTGTGATCATTATTTGGCTGAGCTAAAATTACACCCAGAATATGCAACCCAGTCTGAGATGCAATAATCGGTCATTATAAATGGGTTAGATTAAGACGAGTAATGATGTGTATCTGGGGGCTCGTTGGTCTTCCGAGGACGAGTATTACAGCCAAGGAGATGAATCTCCGAGACACTTTTTTGGGTCTTGTTGTAGGTATTTCTCTGAAACTTCATCATCAATTAAGACAAGTAAAGATGAGTACTATCCTTTGACCAGCGCGGCTCGTCCTTTCAAGACTGTTGTGGAAGTTGAAATTGTCTTCCGTGTTCAGCCATCCGTACGCCACCAACACTCTTCTATGACCCGATGTAGTTACTTTGTTATCTTAGTTTACCGTAGTATTAAAATAAGTGCATTTGACCAAATGAGTCAAATGCCATCTCTATAAACCTTATACTCCCTCTTATTCACCATTTTCTTCCCCTTTCCTTTTTGTACAAGAAATAAGAAATTGAATTTGAGCCACACAAAACACACTACTCCACATGCTATTGAATTTGGACCACACAAATCAAACCAAAAAAGGAAATAGGGAAGAAAACGTGAATAATCCGTTTAAGGAAATAGGGAAGAAAATGGTGAATAGGAGGGAGTATTAGGTATATCTTTATTTACAGTTGCCAAAAAAAAAAATGGGTTAGATTAACAAGTACTTCATATAAACTAGTTTGAATGTCCGTGTATTGTAACGGGGTAATTAACTTATTTATAATGCACAAAAAATGTTTTAAGGGTTTAATGTTTACATTCTATGTCTAATGATTTCTTTACATATTATTAAAATATCTCTTTCAAAAAAAAATAAAAGATTAATACATACGTGGGTTAACTCTTATTTATAGTTATATAATCACCACACCTTATACTAATCTTTCGATGTGGGACAATTATACTATTTTATAAGTAATATATTCACCAAATTTGGATTATTTTTCTTTTTTTTGGGAAAGGTTAAGTAATATAAATCAAAGAATAAAGTTATGTACAACTTTGCATCAACCACACCATTACATCAACATTAACACAAACTGCAAAAAACAATAAAACATTCAGCAAACTAGCGAATACTATTCAACCAGGCAATATCACTAGACTTCAGTTTGCTGCAGTTCCTTCTAGTAAACCGGGATTGCACTTCTGAGAGAATGAGCTTGACCACCTGTGCAGGAGCCCTAATACAGTGATCAATTCGAGCTTCATTCCTAATCCTCCAGATATAGTAGAACATGCCAACATAGCAAGCCCCAATATATCTGCGTTGAAATTTTGACCTTCTTGCTCGTGAAAACCATTGAACTAGACCAGATCCAGGAAGAGAAATCTTCATAGCATTCTGAAGAATTCTACTACAGGCAAGAGCATACTCACAAGTATAGAACAAATGATGATGGTCTTCAGGATGGAGCCTACAGATATCACCCATGGGATCATTGGTAATCCCCATTCTGACCAACCTATCCTTAGTCAGAAGACGAGAGTGCATAAAAGACCAGAAAATGAAAGAGTATTTAGGGACATTCAGCTGGTTCCAACAAATATGCCTCCACTCAACTTTTGGTGCTTTGATTCTGAGCCAATGATAACCGCAGTTGATTGAACTGTAGGGCACATCAAAGATTCAACCATTTAGAATCAGTGTATGCTTGGTGAAAAACTTGCATTATGTGAATAATTTTCCTCCATGACCAACTGCAGTCAGGAGGAGGAGTATAAGTAGACCAATCAGTCCCCTTTATGTAGACATGATTCACCCACTTAACCCACAAATGATCTTTTTTAGAAGTTACCCACCAAGCATATTTCCCAAGAAGAGCTTTGTTCCAACATTTAGCATCTTTAATACCCAATCCACCTTCCTCTTTTGGTAGACAACAAGTGTCCCAACTGATAGAGGGAGTTTTCTGATACTCAGAAGAACCAGACCACAGGAAGTTTCTACAAATTGCAGTGATTCTATTAATAATAGCACTTGGGATTAAGAAGATGGAAGCCCAATAAGAGTGAAGAGAGGTGAGAACAGAAGTAACCAGGGTGAGCCTGCCTGCATAAGACAAATGCCTGGTTCCCCATCCTCTAATTCTGGCCACTATCCTCTCAGTCAACTTCATACCCTCATGCTTAGTCAATTTTTTTGCAGAAATGGGCACCCCTAAATACTTGAAAGGTAGGGATCCCCTATGGAAACCAGAAACTTGAAGTATATCTTTCACAATGGAAGGAGCCACCCCATTAAAGTAGATCTCAGACTTGTTTTTGTTCAGAGATAACCCTGAGGCAGCAGAGAAAGTATTAAAGCTTCTAAGCATCCACATAATAGACTGTTCAGTACCCTTACAAAACAACAACAAATCATCAGCAAAGAGTAAATGATTCAGCCTAAGATGCCCACACAGAGGATGGAATCTAAAGTCTTCCTGCTGAGCAACTACACCCAAGATTCTTGAAAGGTACTCCATACATAAGGTAAAAAGAAGTGGGGAGAGGGGGTCTCCCTGCCTGAGACCTCTTTTACCTTGAAAGAATCCAAAGGAAGTACCATTCACAGCAAGAGTATAAGAGGGTGAAGTAACACACAACATGATCAAGTGAATAAACTTCTAAGGAAATTGCAAAGCCTCCATCATTTGCTCCAAGAAAACCCATTCAACAGAGTCATAAGCTTTCCTAAGATCAATTTTAATCAAACAACGAGGAGATGCAGCCTTCCTATTATACAATCTGACAAGATCCTGACAAATCAGAACATTTTCCACTATATTTCTCCCTTTGACGAACCCTCCTTGACTCTCATTAATAATATCAGGGAGAATCTGGCTAAGTCTTTGACACAACACCTTAGAAAGGCATT
The DNA here is from genome assembly GCF_048544455.1 of Silene latifolia. Classification (NCBI taxonomy): domain Eukaryota; kingdom Viridiplantae; phylum Streptophyta; class Magnoliopsida; order Caryophyllales; family Caryophyllaceae; genus Silene; species Silene latifolia. The sequence goes on along the minus strand of NC_133531.1, from coordinate 53,557,070 downwards.
TATAGACTGTATTGCAGCAAGCAATAAGTCTGAAATCAAGAACACTATTGGGGTTGGTCATTTTTGGGATGAGAGTGAGGTTAGTGGTGTTAATTTCCCTCAACAGTTTCTCAGAATTGAAAAAATCTTTGACAGCAGCAGTAATATCATCACCAACAGTTCCCCAAGTGTCCTTAAAGAACTGACTTGAGTAACCATCAGGGCCAGGAGATTTAGAGGAAGCAATGGAAAACATGTTATCTTTTACCTCAGCAGATGTAATGGGAGCCAATAGAATAGCATGATGAGCAGTGGTGACTAGTCTTCCAGTCCTGACAGTAGGAGCATGTACAGGGGTAGTAGGGAGACTTGTACCCAACAACTCCTTATAGTAACTCGGAAAGGCTTGTTCAATATCAGTAGGATTAGTATAAAGTATCCCATCAGTCCCTTTAATGCTGCTAACACTATTATGAACCTGTCTAGCTCTGATTTGATTGTGGAAGAAGTGAGTGTTATCATCCCCATTGGCCAACCACTCAACTTTGGCCTTCTGAGACAAGAAGCTATGTTGGACTTTGCATAAATGCCTCAAAGAATCTGCAGCAGCCATTTCAGCCTCAATCAAAGAATGATCAGAAGGATCTCTCTGGATTTGAAGCTGAATATCATTTAATAGAGCCTGGGCCACACCAACAGCTTTGTCAACATCAGAGAAGTGGTTCCTATTCAAAGCTTTAAGTGGCCTCTTTAAATTCTTCAGTTTGGTCACCACTTGATACATTAGAGTCCCCTGAACAGAAGAAAGCCAGTTACTCTGTACAAGATCCTGAAAACCAGAGTCCAGACTCCACATATTATAATACCTAAAAGCTGGTCTTCTACTAGGCTTGTCTTGTCTTCTATAGCACACCACAGGGTTATGGTCAAACAAACCTTCAGGGAGAAAGTGAGCATAAGCCAAAGGATATAGATCCATCCACTCTGAATTAACAAGGAATCTATCAATTCGAGAGTAGTGTCTAGTCCCAGGCACTTGTTTGTTGTTCCATGTATAAAACGCTCCTCTTCCTTGAATATCAATCAGATCACAATAGTGAACACACTCTCTAAACTCCAAAATTTCAGAGGAAGTGACCTCCCTTCCAGTCCTCTCATTATAGTGCAAAACATTATTGAAATCCCCACATATCCCCCATGGGCCAGGAAAGTTATCATGGACATATTTCAGGTCCTGCCAAAGAGCCATCCTATCCCCATCATCATTAAATCTATATACTACTGTGAAAATGAAACCATCACCAGTAGCCAATTCAGTAACCTGAACAGTAATAGTTTGAGCAGATTGATGCAAAGTAGTAACATTAAACAAGTGAGGATTCCAAATGACCCACACTCTCCCACCAGGATGAGAACTATTGTTATTGATACCCTTCCAATGAGACCCTAAATTATTCAAGATTCTATCAAAATCCTGCTGCTTAACTTTAGTTTCAACTAACCCATAGAGACCAACTTTATTCTGATGTAGGAACTTCTTGACATCCAGTTGCTTGTTGATCCCATTTATTCCCCTAACATTCCAACTACCAATACTATTCATGATTAATAATTCCTGGTGGTTCCTCCTGTCCCTCATTCTGACTTGATTGCTTTGTAGGACTGAGAGCTTCTGCATAAGATTTAGCAGGAGACACTTCAATACTTAAAGAGTGATGCTCTTGTCTTGAAATCTGCTGAATGATAGTGACAGTGGCAATATGATCAGAATTATGGAAAGTAGGACCCCCAAATGGAGCTGGAGTCTTCTGAATTATAGGCTTAGCAGGTTGCACATTCTGAGAAGGCCTCTGAACAGGTCTCCAAACCTTACCCCCTGGCTTAGGACCAGGTTTGGCAGGTTTAGCAACAGGTACAACAAAGTCTTTTTTCCTGCACATATCCCGAGTATGGCCAATTCCCTTACAACTGCTACACACAGTTGGCTTCCACTCATACTCCACCAACACACACACCTCTTTTCCCTTTTCATCCAGGATAAACAACTTATCAGGGAACTCTTGTCCTATATCAACTTCTACCAGAAGCCTTGCATACCCAAGTCTGGTTTTGTCCTCCGTGGCACCATCTCTTTTAATAAATTTACCCAGAAGTCCTGCCAATTTCTCAAGACAAGACCTACTCCAAAATTTCAGAGGCAAACCACATAGGCGCAACCAGATGGGAACAGATTTAACTTTTTCTTTCATGAGACTACAATTTTCTGACCAAGGTTTGACAACTAAAGGTTTATTATCAAACATTGGGAAACCCTGTTGCAAAACCAGAGACTGACACTCCTTTGTAGGAAACCTCACCAAGAAGACACCATTAGGTAGGAAAGATAATTTGTCAAATTTGTAAACACCCCATAATTTCTGGATAAATCCAGACAAAAGCTCCCATGGTGGGTTCCCCCCAAGAACATAACAGACAACCGCCGTATCCCAATATTGAAGTTCCGACTCCACATCCTCAGAGGTTACTTGTAGAAGTACCTTAGAACTAGGTCCAGTTGAAGAAGAAGAAGAGCGTTTACCTTTCACTTCGGTCCAAGTACCATCTGCTTCCGTTTCAGGCTGGGAAACCGCCTCATCTTCTACAATCGTCCCCAAATCCAAAACTGGAATACCCACAATTTCATTAACCTCCTTTGTTCTCAATGCTTCCGCTGATTGTGGTATCCCAGGCTCTCCTTGAGTTGATTCCGAAGTGCTAGCTTTCTCGTGAGGAGACGCCGTTTGTTCCATATCCAGATTAAGATCAGTACAATTAGTAAAAGAAAGTCGAATTTTTGCTCTAGAACGAATTTTGTTTTTTGATTGAGTTTTTTTTGTGATTTTTCTTGTCATTGTGCAATCAAAACCCTAAAAAACCTAGAGAGAAGTCAGAGAAAACCATTCTAGAGTTTGGATTATTTTTCTGATGTAGGACAATTCTACTATTTATACATAGTATATATTCATCAAACCTGCACTGTTTTTCAATGTGGACAAATAACATACTCAGAATTACACAATCTTTTTTGTACTTAGTTCGACATCCAACCAGATCCCGAATACCGAATAGGGACAATTTATACTCATTATATCTAATAGTTATATTTAAACTTAATAATATGATCAACTACTCTCCATTAATATTTGTACGTTGTTTTTCTTCAATTTTTTTTTTATCATAATTGAGATACGAAAATTTCTCATGGTACCCCTTAATTTTTTCAGATTTTCCATGTTACCCCTACTTTTAAGAATCTGCTTATGGTACCCTTAAGGTTCCATTTTTTTGCCCATGATACCCCCTAATGTAAAGACTGTTAAATGGACGTTAAGTTTGATGGCGTGACAATAAAATAACAATTAAAAAATAATACTCCCTTTATTGTTTTATTGGTATGGATATCTCTCGCTTTTAAATGAAAATTTAATTAACTATATCATATTATAATACTAGTTTGGATGCCCGTGCGTTGCAACGGGGTAATTAACTTAGTAAAAAAAATTGGTTATAAGGTCTTAATATTTACCTCTTATGTCTAATCATTTATTTAGAAATGATCAAAAGTCTAAATATCTTATTTAAGAGACGCAAAAGATGTTAGGTTGATACCTAAGTTCCAAGGATGCCACATATTTATAATCATAAGACAACTACATCTTATGTTAAACTTTCGATGTGTGTCAGTTCTATTATTTTTATATAATCCTACATTATTTTTCAATGTGGCCATTTTTGAAATAATGGTCAAAAATAAAATATTTGTCGTTTTGGGTCGGTTTTGAAAATATTTGTCAAAATGGTGTCCACGTAGGGTCGGGATTTCTGGACCTAAAACACGCCACTACCAATGGCGTGTTTATAATGAGTACGAAAAGAAACTTCATTAAAAAATGGACTAAAACAAACACGCCATTGGGAATGGCGGGTTTCGGAGGGGAAACACGCCACCCCTAATGGCGTGTCTTATGTAATTTTTTTTTTTTTTTTTTTTAAAGTTCAGTCAGTTGAGTAAAAGAATTGTTGTAAAGACACGCCACTACTAATGGCGTGTTTCCTTCACAAAACACGCCATTAGTAGTGACGTGTTTCAGGTCTAGAAATCCCGAGCCTACGTGGACACCATTTTGACAAATATTTTCAAAACCGACCCAAAACGACAAATATTTTATTTTTGACCATTATTTCAAAAATGGACTCACATATAACATACTAAGAAGCACACAATTTTATATATGTACAAATTATATGAAATCTATACGCCAATGATATCATTTTTACCACGAATCTAATTATGTTATTTTCATAATTTTCTTAACGATATTTTTTTGCCAAATGAAATGTAAATTTTTTATATAAAAATTAGAAACATCACTTGAATATAATATAGGAAATAAATATTATAATAATTAAAAGATTCTCCACTTTATTTTTTGCATCAAAAAATATTATTTATGATACTTTCCTAAATTAATTTTTAAGATCACCCCACCTTATGATAATTTTCTGATGTGGGATAATTCAACTATTTATATGTAGTATATTTACCACACCTAGGGGTGTTCACCGGTCCAAAACCGGACCGGACCGGACCGGATAAACCCGCGGACCGGATAACCACATATTCCAAGACCGCGGACCGGACCGGTTAGAAGGGGACCCGGACCGGACCGGACCGGACCGGAACCCTTTAGGTCCGGGTTTGGACCGGACCGGTACTAATTTACAAGGCAAATTTAGTTTTATTTTTTAATGTGGACCGGACCGGAGACCGGTGACCATATTTTTTGGGACCCGGAGACCGGACCGATATGTATGCGGTCTGGACCGGACCGGTCGGTCCGGGTCGGTCCGGTTTGCCGGTCCGGACCACTTTTTGTTCACCCCTAACCACACCTACATTATTTTTCAATATGGGACAAATAACACACGAAAAAGTATACCATCTTTTTTGCACCTATTTCGATATCCAACCCGATTTAATAATGAGAAAATATTATACTATCTATTTATATTCGTATGTTTTTTTTTTCCATTTTTTGTTATAATTAAAATATGTACAAATGATATGATTTAAATTACATTTTTTTTTTCATAACACGACTTTTAAGATGTAATTGAGGGAGCAATAAAATGTATAAACAAATGCAAAATATTTTCTTTTCCTGGTGCGATTTTGATTAATGGTTAAAAATTATGATGTGTTTTAGTTACTCAAATGTAATGAGGCATAATAATTACCTATATTTGAAAGTTAAAAAGATTTAATTCTACTATTTATCAAAGTATAAAAGCTCATTATTGATTTGTTTGTGCATTCAAGATCTTTTTATGCAACACTTGATTTTATTATAATTCATAAATTTTCTATTTTAGTTCAGAGATTATCATTATATGACACATTAATAACTAATTTATGTATATTTAGCACCCATTTTATTTTTTAATTATGATTTTGTCTTAAGTAAAGTTATTATACTATCGATTGTCTTAAAATAAACATTATAATATCAGTAATATAATAATATATAGGGTTTTTAGATAACTTATACCTTAAATAACTGACTTTTTCAAATCTTATACCTAAGATAACTTTCTTTAAAATCTTATACCTACAATTACATTTTCTTCCAAACTTAATACCAAATCTCAAAAAAAGCCCTTAATTGTCGATCCTGTCCTTATTAATAAAACATCATCATCCTTCCCCCCACCTATTAACCCACACATCCACAATTACCACCATTAAAAACCCTCATATTAGTAAGGACAAATTCGTCAATTTAGGGCTTTTTTTAAGATTTGGTATCAAGTTTGAAAGAAAATGTTATTTTAGGTATAAGATTTTAACGAATGTTATCTTAGATATAAGATTTGAAAAAGTGAGTTATTCGAGGTATAAGTTATCAAAAAAACATAATATATAGTCGCTTTTTAAATATTTACGTGATTAATATTTGTATGGTATTGTTGTAACTAAGGTTTGCCGTTAATACAAAAGATTTTGGGTTGATACCCCTAAGTTTCAAATATGACTCATATTTATAATCATATATGATACCTCACCTTATGATAATCTTCTAATGTGGGACAATTCAACTATTTATATGTAGTATATTTACCACACCTACATTATATTTCAATGTGGGGCAAACAATATACTTAGAAATACACCATTTTTTCGCACCTAATTCGACATCTAACCCAATTTAATACTCCGTAATAATAAGTAAATACTATACTATTTATTAATATTCGTATACTACAATTTTTTTTGTAACTTCTTATCATAATTACAATATGTTCAAATAATATGATATTGTTTGTTGTTCCATGTATAAAACGCTCCTCTTCCTTGAATATCAATCAGATCACAATAGTGAACACACTCTCTAAACTCCAAAATTTCAGAGGAAGTGACCTCCCTTCCAATCCTCTCATTATAGTGCAAAACATTATTGAAATCCCCACATATCCCCCATGGGCCAGGAAAGTTATCATGGACATATTTCAGGTCCTGCCAAAGAGCCATCCTATCCCCATCATCATTAAATCTATATACTACTGTGAAAATGAAACCATCACCAGTAGCCAATTCAGTAACCTGAACAGTAATAGTTTGAGCAGATTGATGCAAAGTAGTAACATTAAACAAGTGAGGATTCCAAATGACCCACACTCTCCCACCAGGATGAGAACTATTGTTATTGATACCCTTCCAATGAGACCCTAAATTATTCAAGATTCTATCAAAATCCTGCTGCTTAACTTTAGTTTCAACTAACCCATAGAGACCAACTTTATTCTGATGTAGGAACTTCTTGACATCCAGTTGCTTGTTGATCCCATTTATTCCCCTAACATTCCAACTACCAATACTATTCATGATTAACAATTCCTGGTGGTTCCTCCTGTCCCTCATTCTGACTTGATTGCTTTGTAGGACTGAGAGCTTCTGCATAAGATTTAGCAGGAGACACTTCAGTACTTAAAGAGTGATGCTCTTGTCTTGAAATCTGCTGAATGATAGTGACAGTGGCAATATGATCAGAATTATGGAAAGTAGGACCCCCAAATGGAGCTGGAGTCTTCTGAATTATAGGCTTAGCAGGTTGCACATTCTGAGAAGGCCTCTGAACAGGTCTCCAAACCTTACCTCCTGGCTTAGGACCAGGTTTGGCAGGTTTAGCAACAGGTACAACAAAGTCTTTTTTCCTGCACATATCCCGAGTATGGCCAATTCCCTTACAACTGCTACACACAGTTGGCTTCCACTCATACTCCACCAACACACACACCTCTTTTCCCTTTTCATCCAGGATAAACAACTTATCAGGGAACTCTTGTCCTATATCAACTTCTACCAGAAGCCTTGCATACCCAAGTCTGGTTTTGTCCTCCGTAGCACCATCTCTTTTAATAAATTTACCCAGAAGTCCTGCCAATTTCTCAAGACAAGACCTACTCCAAAATTTCAGAGGCAAACCACATAGGCGCAACCAGATGGGAACAGATTTAACTTTTTCTTTCATGAGACTACAATTTTCTGACCAAGGTTTGACAACTAAAGGTTTATTATCAAACATTGGGAAACCCTGTTGCAAAACCAGAGACTGACACTCCTTTGTAGGAAACCTCACCAAGAAGACACCATTAGGTAGGAAAGATAATTTGTCAAATTTGTAAACACCCCATAATTTCTGGATAAATCCAGACAAAAGCTCCCATGGTGGGTTCCCCCCAAGAACATAACAGACAACCGCCGTATCCCAATATTGAAGTTCCGACTCCACATCCTCAGAGGTTACTTGTAGAAGTACCTTAGAACTAGGTCCAGTTGAAGAAGAAGAAGAGCGTTTACCTTTTCACTTCGGTCCAAGTACCATCTCGCTTCCGTTTCAGGCTGGGAAACCGCCTCATCTTCTACAATCGTCCCCAAATCCAAAACTGGAATACCCACAATTTCATTAACCTCCTTTGTTCTCAATGCTTCCGCTGATTGTGGTATCCCAGGCTCTCCTTGAGTTGATTCCGAAGTGCTAGCTTTCTCGTGAGAAGACGCCGTTTGTTCCATATCCAGATTAAGATCAGTACAATTAGTAAAAGAAAGTCGAATTTTTGCTCTAGAACGAATTTTGTTTTTTGATTGAGTTTTTTTTGTGATTTTTCTTGCCATTGTGCAATCAAAACCCTAAAAAACCTAGAGAGAAGTCAGAGAAAACCATTCTAGAGTTTGGATTATTTTTCTGATGTAGGACAATTCTACTATTTATACATAGTATATATTCATCAAACCTGCACTGTTTTTCAATGTGGACAAATAACATACTCAGAATTACACAATCTTTTTTGTACTTAGTTCGACATCCAACCAGATCCCGAATACCGAATAGGGACAATTTATACTCATTATATCTAATAGTTATATTTAAACTTAATAATATGATCAACTACTCTCCATTAATATTTGTACGTTGTTTTTCTTCAATTTTTTTTTTATCATAATTGAGATACGGAAATTTCTCATGGTACCCCTTAATTTTTTCAGATTTTCCATGTTACCCCTACTTTTAAGAATCTGCTTATGGTACCCTTAAGGTTCCATTTTTTTGCCCATGGTACCCCCTAATGTAAAGACTGTTAAATGGACGTTAAGTTTGACGGCGTGACAATAAAATAACAATTAAAAAATAATACTCCCTTTATTGTTTTATTGGTATGGATATCTCTCGCTTTTAAATGAAAATTTATTTAACTATATCATATTATAATACTAGTTTGGATGCCCGTGCGTTGCAACGGGGTAATTAACTTAGTAAAAAAAATTGGTTATAAGGTCTTAATATTTACCTCTTATGTCTAATCATTTATTTAGAAATGATCAAAAGTCTAAATATCTTATTTAAGAGACGCAAAAGATGTTAGGTTGATACCTAAGTTCCAAGGATGCCACATATTTATAATCATAAGACACCTACATCTTATGTTAAACTTTCGATGTGTGTCAGTTCTATTATTTTTATATAATCCTACATTATTTTTCAATGTGGCCATTTTTGAAATAATGGTCAAAAATAAAATATTTGTCGTTTTGGGTCGGTTTTGAAAATATTTGTCAAAATGGTGTCCACGTAGGGTCGGGATTTCTGGACCTAAAACACGCCACTACCAATGGCGTGTTTATAATGAGTACGGAAAGAAACTTCATTAAAAAATGGACTAAAACAAACACGCCATTGGGAATGGCGGGTTTCGGAGGGGAAACACGCCACCCCTAATGGCGTGTCTTATGTAATTTTTTTTTTTTTTTTTTTTTTTTTTTTTTTAAAAGTTCAGTCAGTTGAGTAAAAGAATTGTTGTAAAGACACGCCACTACTAATGGCGTGTTTCCTTCACAAAACACGCCATTAGTAGTGACGTGTTTCAGGTCTAGAAATCCCGAGCCTACGTGGACCCCATTTTGACAAATATTTTCAAAACCGACCCAAAACGACAAATATTTTATTTTTGACCATTATTTCAAAAATGGACTCACATATAACATACTAAGAAGCACACAATTTTATATATGTACAAATTATATGAAATCTATACGCCAATGATATCATTTTTACCACGAATCTAATTATGTTATTTTCATAATTTTCTTAACGATATTTTTTTGCCAAATGAAATGTAAATTTTTTATATAAAAATTAGAAACATCACTTGAATATAATATAGGAAATAAATATTATAATAATTAAAAGATTCTCCACTTTATTTTTTACATCAAAAATATTATTTATGATACTTTCCTAAATTAATTTTTAAGATCACCCCACCTTATGATAATTTTCTCGATGGGGACAATTCAACTATTTATATGTAGTATATTTACCACACCTAGGGGTGTTCACCGGTCCAAAACCGGACCGGACCGGACCGGATAAACCCGCGGACCGGATAACCACATATTCCAAGACCGCGGACCGGACCGGTTAGAAGGGGACCGGACCGACCGACCGACCGAACCTTTAGGTCCGGTTTGATCGGACCGGTACTAATTTACAAGGCAAATTTAGTTTTATTTTTTAATGTGGACCGGACCGGAGACCGATGACCATATTTTTTTTGGGACTTGAGACCGACCGATATGTATCCGGTCCTGACCGACCGTCGGTCCGGGTCGGTCCGGTTTTGCCGGCCGGACCACTTTTTGTTCACCCCTAACCACACCTACATTATTTTTCAATGTGGGACAAATAACACACGAAAAAGTACACCATCTTTTTGCACCTATTTCGATATCCAACCCGATTTAATAATGAGAAAATATTATACTATCTATTTATATTCGTATGTTTTTTTTTTCCATTTTTTGTTATAATTAAAATATGTACAAATGATATGATTTAAATTACATTTTTTTTTTTCATAACACGACTTTTAAGATGTAATTGAGGGAGCAATAAAATGTATAAACAAATGCAAAATATTTTCTTTTCCTCAGTGCGATTTTGATTAATGGTTAAAAATTATGATGTGTTTTAGTTACTCAAATGTAATGAGGCATAATAATTACCTATATTTGAAAGTTAAAAAGATTTAATTCTACTATTTATCAAAGTATAAAAGCTCATTATTGATTTGTTTGTGCATTCAAGATCTTTTTATGCAACACTTGATTTTATTATAATTCATAAATTTTCTATTTTAGTGCAGAGATTATCATTATATGACACATTAATAACTAATTTATGTATATTTAGCACCCATTTTATTTTTTAATTATGATTTTGTCTTAAGTAAAGTTATTATACTATCGATTGTCTTAAAATAAACATTATAATATCAGTAATATAATAATATATAGGGTTTTTAGATAACTTATACCTTAAATAACTGACTTTTTCAAATCTTATACCTAAGATAACTTTCTTTAAAATCTTATACCTAAAATTACATTTTCTTCCAAACTTAATACCAAATCTCAAAAAAAGCCCTTAATTGTCGATCCTGTCCTTATTAATAAAACATCATCATCCTTCCCCCCACCTATTAACCCACACATCCACAATTACCACCATTAAAAACCCTCATATTAGTAAGGACAAATTCGTCAATTTAGGGCTTTTTTTAAGATTTGGTATCAAGTTTGAAAGAAAATGTTATTTTAGGTATAAGATTTTAACGAATGTTATCTTAGATATAAGATTTGAAAAAGTGAGTTATTCGAGGTATAAGTTATCAAAAAAACATAATATATAGTCGCTTTTTAAATATTTACGTGATTAATATTTGTATGGTATTGTTGTAACTAAGGTTTGCCGTTAATACAAAAGATTTTGGGTTGATACCCCTAAGTTTCAAATATGACTCATATTTATAATCATATATGATACCTCACCTTATGATAATCTTCTAATGTGGGACAATTCAACTATTTATATGTAGTATATTTACCACACCTACATTATATTTCAATGTGGGGCAAACAATATACTTAGAAATACACCATTTTTTCGCACCTAATTCGACATCTAACCCAATTTAATACTCCGTAATAATAAGTAAATACTATACTATTTATTAATATTCGTATACTACAATTTTTTTTGTAACTTCTTATCATAATTACAATATGTTCAAATAATATGATATTGTATTCTAATGCTAGCATTTATTTACCACGAATCTAATTATATAATTTTTTTTTAAAAAATTATGTTAATTTTTTTGCTAAATGAGATGTATAAGTTTCTAAATAAAAATTATAAAAATCACTTGGACATAATATAAAAAATATATATATCCTATCGTGGAGATAATGATATAAACTCTTAAGAGCTCTCCAAGACAATGTTTAAGAGACTCAGAAGGATTTGGGTTGGTATTTAGGTTCTAAGGACGCTTTCTATTTATAATCATATGATCACCCACCTTACGCTAAACTTTCGATGTGGGACAATTCTATTATTTGTACGTAATATATTCACCACACCAACATATTTTTCAATGTGGGACAAATAAAATAACTTAGAAATACACCATCTTTTTCGCACATAATTCGACATCTAATCCAGGTTAATAATAATGAGCAAATACTATACTCCCTCGATTCAAGACCAAATACAACATTCTTTTTTTACACTATTCATGAACAAATCGAATCTTTACGATTCCTTGCAATATGTAAGACAAAATATGGTCATGTGGGATCTTATTTGATTCACCTATAAAGTACAATGAGAATATCAAATTTTTAAATTTTTTATAATGTAAACTTAAAGATATTTACGTTGTAATTTGTGTCTTGGCAAGTGTGTAAATGAAAATGTTGTATTTGGTCCTGAATGGAGGGAATACTATTTATTAATATTCGTACGTTTTTTTTAGAGTACTTTTTTTGGCAAATGAGATGTATAAGTTTTTATATAAATATTATAAACATCACTTTAATATAGTACATAATATAGAAAAAAATATGTATATATATCATGCTGTGAAGATAATGATATAAACTCTTAAGAGCTCTCCAAAACAATACTTAAGAGACTCAAAAGGTTTTTGGTTGGTATATAGGCTCCAATGATGACTCTTATTTATAATCATAGGATCACCCACCTTATGTTAATCTTTCGATGTGGGACAATTCTATAATTTATACGTATTATAATCACCACACCAACATTGTTTTTCAATGTGGGACATATAACATATTAAGAAGTACACCATCTTTAATACTCATATGTGCAAATCATATGAAATCTATACTCTAATGAAAGCATTTTTTTACCACGAATCTAATTATATTATCTTCATAATTTTTATAACAACATTTTTTTGCCAAATGAAATGTCAAAGTTTTTATATAAAAATTAGAAACTTCTCTTGAATACAAAATATGAAATATACATATTATAATAGTTAAAAGATTCTCCACTTTATTTTTTATGTAGAAAATATTATTTATGAAACTTTCCAAAATTAATTTGTGATGATGTGGACGCTCTAGAATCGCTCGAAAAAACTCTCTTTTACATATATATATATATATATATATATATATATATATATATATATATATATATATATATAGATTGGAAATTTCTCATGGTAACCTTGAACTTTGATAGATTACACATGGTACCCCTAATTTTAAGTTTCTACAAATGGTACCCCTATGTTCGCCTTTTTTCTTTCCCAGAATACCATTTAACAACTTCCGTCATAACGCTATTACTCCTATGACTTGTGACGCCTTTTTCTTTTGTTATCTATTACAAAAACACTTCATCATCTAATTCCTAAATCCATATTTTATTTAATAAACTATCATTTAATACCTAAATAACAAAACACAAATAGCATGACATGCTCAATTACCCATATAGTTACTCATAGGAGTAACGGCGTTATGAAAAAAGTTAAACACAAGGGTATTATATGTAGAAACCTAACATTAGGGGTATTATGTGTAATCTACCAAAATTCAAGGGTACCATGAAAAATTTCCGTTATAATATTGACTATTTTATCGCTCTTTCTCCCACCTAAAAAAATGTTACAACTTTAAAAATTTAACATTTAATTCAAGATTATGTTTAAAGTCTCTTATATAATAAGTATACTTTGAGAGATTCAATATATTTGGGGTGATACCTAAGTTCCAAGGATAAATCCTATTTATAATCATGGAATCACCCCACCTTATGATAATCTTCTGATGTGGGATAATTCAACTATTTATACGTAGTATATATTTATCACACCTACATTATTTTTCAATGTGAGATATATTTAAAAGTACACCATATTTTTTGAACCTAATTCGACAGCCAATCCGATTTAATAATAAGCAAATACTATATTATCTATTAATATTCATACCTTTGTTTTTTATTTTTTTTATCATAATTAAAATATGTGCAAATGATATGAACATATATTCTAATGATAGAATTATTTTTTAACACAATTCTAATTATATTATTTAAACGTAGTATATTTACCACACCTACATTATTTTTCAATGTGGACATATAAAATCTATAGGCTGAAAGTATAATGATATAAACTTTTAAGAGTTCTCCAAGACAATACTTAAGAGACTCAAAAATTTTTGGGTTGATGCCTAAGTTCCAAGGATGCCTCCTATTTATAATCATAGAATCATCCACCTTATGCTATATTTCGATGTGGGAAAATTCTATTTTTTATATGTAGTATATTTGTCACACCTATATTATTTTTTAATGTGGGACATATAACATACTATGAAATACACCATCTTTAATATGTGCAAATTATATGAAATCTATATATACTCTAATGATAGCATTTCTTACCATTAATCTAATAATATTATTTTGAGTTATTCTACATGGTGACCCTGAACTTTTTCGAATCACACATGGTAACCCTACAAAATAGAAAAAGCTTTTGGTAACCCTGAAGTCCCTTAAATGTAATTAATGTGACCCTGAACTTTAATTCCGTCTAAATGGGCCGTTAAGTGTCATATGTGGCGAATGACATGGCTAATGTTCGCTGATGTGGCTAATGACTAGGCTGTTTTACTAATACACATAGGAAATGAATAAATTAAAGAAAAAAAAAACCAATCCACCACAATCACAGCCTCCTCTATAACCACCACTACCGTCGCCGCCACCCCACCCTTCACCAACCTTCGTCGAACTACCGTCGGCGCCTCCCCACCCTTCACCGTTCGTAGCTGCCCGTCGAAACACCAATCCCGCCGCCGCCCGTCGAAACCCGACACCCTTAATTTTCTCCCTCACCCTTGTAATCTCATCTCACTCCCCTAAAAGCACTAGATCTGGGTTTTATGGAGAGGGGAAGGGGTTTCTAAGGTGGGACTGTAGGCCTGTGGGGTTGGGTGGGGATGGTGGTGCTTTTGGCATGGGGAGCCTCAATTTGTTGATGTCGTTGCTGCTCGTTGATGAATTCTAGGCTACTTCTAGTGTCGCCATAGTGGAGGTCGGCGAGAGGGGGGTGCTGGCGTAGTGGTCTGAGGTGGTAGCCACGGTGGTAGCCACGGTGGTGGTGTGAGGTGGTCTAGAAGATGGTTTAACTTGCGTCGTTTTTGTTTGTTTTTCATCTTACATTATTCCGTCTCGCAATCCCGCCTTGCAATCTCGTCTTGCCTTATTAAATTAATAAAATAATAATGATACTTATAATATATTAAAAACCCGACTACTTATTAAATCTAACTAATACGACTAACTAATTAATCCCGCCTTGCAATCCATGTCACACGCCACATCAAGACCAAATAGCCACATCACACGCCACATCAGCACTTAACGGTGCAAATTGACGGAATTTTAGTTAAGGGTTACGGTGATACATAATAATGCACTTCAGGGTTACCATTTTTGTTTTCTGATTTGCAGGGTTACCACGTGTGATCTGAAAAAGTTCAGGGTCACCATGTAGAATAACCCTATTATTTTCATAATTTTTTTACCGACATTATTTTGCCAAATGAAATGTAAAGTTTTTATATAACAATTAGAAACATCAATTGAATATAAAATAAGAAATACAGAGTATATATTATAATAACTAAAAGATTTTCCAAAGATTAACTTAGGTTAGAAATCATTATTGTAGAGATATTAATACAAACTCTTTTAAGAGCTCTCTCTGACAATACTTAAGAGAATCAAAAGATTTTGGGTTATGACTTCTATTTATAATCATAAGATCACCCTGCCTTATGGTAATCTTGCGATGTGGGACAATTCTAATATTTATACATAGTATATTCACCACACTTACATTACTTTTCAATGTAGGACAAATAACATACTAAGTACACCATTTTTTTCGCACCTACTTTGACATCAACCCGATTTAATAAAGAGAAAATACAATAATACAATCTACACTCTAATGATAGCATTTTTTTGTCACAGTCTAATTATATAATTTCCATACGATACTTTTTTGTCAAATGAAATATAAAATTTTTATATCAAAATTATAAACATCACTTTAATATAATATAGAAAATGTATATATATGGGACAGTTCTATTATTTATACATAATATATTCACCACACCTACATTATTTTTCAATGTGGGAAATATAATATATTAAAAAGTACATATCTTTTATATCAAAAAATTTTGGGTTAATACCTAAGTTTTAAGGATGCCTCATATTTATATTTATAGAATCACCCTACCGAATACTATTCTTTCGATGTGAGATACATAATTTAATTATTTAGACGTAGTATGTTCATCCTGCCTACATTATTTTTCAATGTGAAAGATATAACATACCAAGAAATACATGTCTCTTCTTAAAAAAAACCACTATTGTATACATATTATTTTTCTTTGAACCTGTAAAATCTGTAAAATCTTTAGTTTTGTACTGTGTCAGGAGTCTACCATAAGTAAAACCTGTAAAATCTTTAGTTTTGTACTGTGTCAGGAGACTACCATTAGTAAAACCTGTAAAATCTTTAGTTTTGTACTGTGTCAGGAGTCTACCATAAGTAAAACCTTTAATTTTGTATTTTTTGATTTTCTTGTTCATGTTCTTAACTCTTTCCTGGGTAGTTCGCAACGATTTCCACTTTATTTTTTATATCATATCGTAAATAATGATAGAAAATCTTAAGAGCTGTTTAAAACAATATTTATGAGACTCAAAATTTTTTGGGTGGATACACAAGTTCCAAATATGCCTCCTATTTATAATCATAGGATCACATCACCTTATACTAATCTTTCGATGTGGGACAATTCTACTATTTATATATAGTATATTCACCACACCTTTGTTATTTTCCATTGTGGGATAAAACATACTAAAAATTACACAAATTTATATACTAAGAAGTTTTAATATGTGCAAATAATATGAAATCTATACTCTAATGGTAGCATTTTTTTACCACAAAGCTAATTATATTATTTTAATAATTTTTTTAATGATACTTTTTTTCCAAGTGAAATGTAAAAGTTTGATACAAAAATTGGAAATATCACTTGAATATAATTTAGGAAATATATATATTATAATAGTTAAAAGATTCTCCACTTTATTTTTTACATCAAAAATTATTATTTATGATACTTCCCTAAATTAATTTTTGATGATGTGGACGCTCTCAGATCGCTCGAAAAAACTCTCTTTTATATATAAACTAGGATGAAAGCCTGTGCGTTGCACGGGGGTATTAACTTAGTTATAATGAAAACAAATATTCTAACGCTTTAATTTTTACATATAATTATTTGTTTACATATGATTACAATATTTCTTTCAATGAAAATGGAAAATAAATACGTACACACCTATCGTTTATTATTTATGTGAGAAAAATAAATAATAAATAAATTTCACTCTTGTAGAGATAAAAGAGAAACTCTAATAATATACCTCTAAGACAATACTTAAGAGACTCAAAAGATTTTAGGTTGTTAACACGTAAGTTCAAAGATGACTCATATTTATAATCATAGGAATATAGGATCACCTATATTCGGCTCTTTATCCTTTATATATTAACCATATCCTTATTATTTTTCAATATGGGACAAATAACATACCCAGAAATACACCATCTTTTTCGTACCTACTTAGTACTATACTATGTTCTGAAAGGATTCATTAACCCCTTAATTAAACTCATTTTAATTAGATCTAAATTTAACCATTGATTTAGTCTTTGTGAATCTAGTGCATGCATAACTTAAAACAAGAATGAGGAGAAAACGGTTCTCTTACATTACAGAAATAGGATTAGGGCACAAGCAAGAACACCTTTCTTTACTTGTTCTTGAGCTTAAAGTAAATGGATGATCCCCTTTGTCCCAATAGTATGAGAACCTCCTTTCAATTGCTCCAAGACTATCCCAAAATCCTACTAATATTATTAACTAGATAATATAAGTAGTTTACTAGACTGCAAAAGTATACCGAACCCGAAAACCGATCGAAATTACCCGAATCGACACTGATCGTACACCGAAAGGTATAATCAACTTCACCCCGAAACTGAATCGACTGAATTGATTCAAATCGAACCGAATTTGTAATATCCGAAATAGAACCAAAATCGAATGAACTCGAATCGTTTCAACCTGAATTGTTTTAATCCGAACCGATATATACCTGAACCGATTTCAACCCGTACATTGATGACAGAAACCAAACATTGAAACCCGAAATGACCCGAATGTACCTAGGCGTCACATCTAGGGTGTCCTTTTGTACATGAGTGTCACCCATTTGACGTCAATGAATTAATATTATATCGTAGTTATACAAAAAAACATTGTTTATTACTTTTTTTTAAAAACATTTTTCGTATTATATCCAATGTTTTGAATAAAGACCTAATCCCTTGACATCCGATCCGATTATGACCTGACTCGAATCTCATCTGGTCTGATATTAACCCGACTCAAACTTTATTTGCACCGATATTAACCCAACTCGAACCTGAACCATCCGAAATATCTACAACCGATTAAAAGTCAAAACTGAATCCAACCCGAATTGAACCGAACTGAAATCGAAAAAAAAAGATAAACCTAAATAACCCGATCCGAAAGAACCCGAACCGAAACTGATTCGATTGACCCGTTTGCCACCTTTATAGTTTACCTTAAATTTTAATCTAATAAAAATTACTACACACTTAGTAATACATTTGTGATATTAGATCTAAGAACAAAACCTATTACATAAACTAATTTATGTATTTTTAGGATAGAATATGGAAGAATAGAAAATCATCATCTAATGAGAATGAATGAATGTATAAGAGAAACTTGTTCTCTTTTTAGGTGGGGTGGTGCCGGTTGGAGGGTGGAACCAAGGCTAATGCATGGCCTTTTCTTTTAGCTTTTTCTTTTATCTAAAACATAGGCATGCAAGGCTATCTTTTAGGGTTATGATGGTTTCTAGTTTTATAATTAAAATAAACACCCCACTAACCCCAAAACCCTTCCATTTTCGGTCCATTTCATAAAATGGAAATCCATTTTATTTTGTCAAATGTCAATTGTCATACACAACATGTCACATGTAGCATGTAATCAAGTAATTAATTATAGGTTTATTTCATAACAATAATCCATCCTATTGGTGGTCTGCAATAATCACTTCATCCTATCAATAATCCCAATTAAATCCAACCTAAACACCATATCTTCTAATAACGAACTAGCTCATATTTTTTTATGTTTATGTGTATCAAATAAACCAAGTTCTTAATTCATCACTTGAAAATATTACACATAAACTTCACATATACCAGCTAGGTTGTCCAACAACTATCAAGTATTCCAACATAAACTTCAAAAAAATATGAGCTGGTTCGTTATTAGAAGGTATGGTGTTTAGGTTGGATTTAATTGAAATTATTGATAGCATGAAGTGATTATTGCAGACCACCAATAGGATGAATTATTGTTATGAAATAACCCTTAATTATATTAATGCATATTTAACAATTAAATATCATTATATAAATTAATTAAATTACATATTATAAATTATCTAGTAATTCATAATAACATGTGTATAAAATGGGTCATGTTAATATAATTCACAACATTTTGTAATTATAATTAACCATTCATTCTTTTCTTAATTGTTTTATAAATAATAATCAATTTTAGTAATATAACATATTAATTACTAAATTGAATCTTATTTAATCAAATTACAATAAGATATAATTTTCTCTCTTATATATCAATTTGTTCAATTCAAGAATTTAATCAATCTGTATCGTCATACAATCGATTAACTTTATAATTGAGGGAATCGTCCTTTAGGAGTGACCTTAAGGGATCAACTGATCACCACCGTTAAAACGACAGTAATGTCAAACTCTAGTCAGCCAATCATTACCGATTAATGTTGACCAGTTGACTTATATAAATGAATCATCCCTTACGTATTCTTATCATGAGTTTCAATAATGTGATCGCACCATTGTTGAGGACACATACTCCACAATCTCCCACTTGTCCGAGACAAGTGTGCGTCACCAATTCCCTTGTCCTATTACAATCTCCACTCAATGCAAGGTGTCTTGTAGGTCGTACTTGCATGTGATAATATCAAGAGTGGTTTCCTCGATCTGGAGAGTAACTGTCTGACCGAAATAATATACCGTAGATACTTTCCGAGCGTGGCCACGCATTTCCAGTTCACTAGTCCTCGAGTGGCCTTGAGATTTCAAATAACCCTGACAAGGGATGGACAATTCCTATCGCACTATTCCTTTCGTATAGCCACAGCTCATCATGACCCAAAAGATGCCCATTTGACCTCATTTACGAAAGTCATAGAGCATAACTTAAAATCACTCGGAATCTGTGCCAACTTGGGCGAACAGTCTTTAGTCAAAGAATTGACTCAAAAGAATACTATAGTAGCTCTTGCCACGACCAGGCTATATGAATTACCAGAACTCTATAAGGGTCACTGCCCGACAGAGTGTCCCTTACAGTCTGCCTATGTGATCGACTAGTCATCCCTTATGACTCTATGGCACTTGAACTTGCCATCAATCGACTCACACTCTAGTCACTTGGAGACGTCACCTCATATAAGTGACTAGGGGCGAATACTATGTTAATCCAGTTCACTTTAATAGGGTTCAATATTGTCTCGACAACCTATTTGGAAAACAAAGTATTATGAGAAAAGAGTTTTGAATAAAACTCAAACGATGAGTGTATTATCACATATGTAAAATTGATACAATATGAAATATTACATAATCTATAATTCATTTTTAATTTGGTATATAGTTGATCATCTCAATTAAATTGCAATGGCATGACATCATGCTAAGCCTATGAGAAGGTTTTGGTTAGTAAGTCTTAGCAACACATTGCACTTTCCCTAACCTTACTCCCTTTGTTATGTATAATATTTATTATTAAACTTTTGAGTACGTGTCTAGATCCAGTCTGGACATAGGCTCTCTGCCTTAGAATAGCTCCCACTGACCTCACAGTGAGTAGGGATAGGACCTTCAGTTATTGGAACGAACTATCATAGTTCCTCCAATTCATAAAACCGAATCCTAATATCATCCCTTCCTTCTTGCATATCTCATTATTGCAAGTGTACTCAATTTCCGTTGTATATATCTCATTGTTCAACTGCCTAGAACGTTTCTAGCAGATGTCCTCCTAAATAATATAGCCAAGATGGTTCTCTAACCATCCTTATGTGTTTTGAATATGGTTTTTGTGTAACTCCTTGCACACAAATCCATTAATTATTTCTACACACTTATCCTCTCTAATCTATCACTATAGATTCGGATACTAAAGATGTCTTACACCTCTTCCTAGTCTCCCAATTACTTCTTCACGGAAGAGAGTATTGGCCCATCATTTTCAATGAATGTTATCTACATATGAGACATAGAAGACAAATCATTAGTGCTTCTTGAGTACTAATGAATAGACTATATGGCTATATAGTGACTTTCACATAAATTCGATTTATAACCTTTCGTCATAGTCTAAGTATAAGAATTTTAAGAATGGTGATACATCTTAGCTTAATGAATTAATCCCGCAGCGGAAGCAAGTGGATTCAATTTCTATATGTTCAATACTTTGAACTTGTCTAGACTCTTATCAATATAACAATATTCATTTAACGCTAATATCCTCTTAGAACTATCTTTATAGGTCTGGATACCTTAGAGATGTATTATTCCTCTCCTAAGTCTTTCATCATTCGCAATGATCAATATGTCGTTTACATATAAGACTATTAACACCACATTACTCCCACTAAACTCTATGTATAAACAGAACTACTCGACAATTCGAGACATGTTTATCACATGATCAAAACATACAATTCAACTTCTTAACTACTACTTAAGATTTCTTCTTAAGTTTGTATCCTACCTTAGGATAGTTGCGATTTACAAAACTCATGCAAGATGATTTTAAAATCCAACTATATCAAATAATATCTGAATACAATGAAGCGTTGTTGTTGCGTGCAAAACCTTTGCCACTAACTAACCAAGCTAAATAAACATTTGGGTAAATTGATAATTTATACCTCCTATAATTCACTTTTTCAAATTTTATACCTAAAATAATTTTTTTTCAAAACTTATACCAAATATTTCTATTTCTTTTATACTTCATACCAAATTTCAGAAATTGACTATTCTACCCTTACTATTAACCCATCAGTCATCACCACCCATTCCCAACCAAAATAGTCCCCTCCTTGCTAACAAAGAAAAAATAAACAAATTAGTCCCCTTTCTCTGATTAGCCAACCTCCCCCCATGAACCATCTCCTCCCCCCAACAACACCACCATTGGTGCCTCCATCACCGCACACCACCATCCTATCCCACCTTCCAACACCATTAACATCAAACACCACCATTTTTATCCCTCTTATCACATCTCTACCACTGCTAAAACCACGACCCATTACCACCGCTCATAATCACCGCCACCATCAAGCACAACCGCCATCGACCACCTCAACCTACACCAGACATTATAAAACCAACAAAATAATTAAAAAAACATAATAACCTGAAGAAATTTACGAAGAGGGGGGTTATTAAACTTGCAATGGTTACCAAATTTATAAAATGAATTGTAATTGTCTTTGAATGAGAATTTGATTGTGGTGGAGTTTAATTAGGGAACAAAAATTGTGTTTTTCGGAGTGGGGAAAAGGATATGTGAGATCGTCTTTAATGAAATTATGGGAATTTGATTGTGGTTGAGGCGGATTAAGGATGGCAGTGTCCATCATTGTTGATGGTGGAGTGATGTCAACGAGTAGTGATAGTATGCAAGGTTAGTGCTGATGACGTGAGAGGATTGGGTTCGGCGGCGAATGTTGTCAGGTAGGTTTTGTGGTGGGGCGACGGGTTGGGGATGACAATTTGGTGACGATGCAGCGCGGGCTAGGGCTTTGGTGTGCTGTAGCAGTGGCATCGACGAGGGAAGTGGTGGTTTGTGGTGGATGACGGATGTGGTGATTTTGGTGGAATGGTTGGGGAATGGGGATACGGGGTGCTGGATTAATGGAGGTTTGGAAAAGGGGCGGTGATAAGTTAATAGTAAGGGTAATATGGTCAATTTTAGAAATTTGGTATGAAGTATAAAAGAAATAGAGATATTTGGTATAAGTTTTGAAAAATAATTATTCTAGGTATAAAATTTGAAAAAGTGAATTATAGGAGGTATAAGTTATCAATTTACCCTAAACATTTTCATGTTTATGCTCGTTTCAGATTTTTGCGGAGTTAAAACTAGATAAAGCATCTTAATAAGTTGCAGGTTTGTTACTTTCAAAAATAACATGATTCCTGTCTACTTAGATTTCGAAGAAATATTTACTAATTTTGACCAAGAAGGAACATCTTCCTACGTTTTATTCTCAGTTTGTGGTTCTTGAACATTTTCTCCCACTCTGTCTATAAGAAATAATCCTCTTTTCCTTAATAGACAGCATCACGAGCCACAAACCCTTTGTTCTCGTGATCATGTAGGAAGAGAGACCACATGTTTACTATCGAAACAAGTTACAATTTAGGTACCATGCCTAGCCATATCTCATATGAATTGTAGATGATTGCTTTAATTATGTTTTGTTTTAGTGGAAATTTAAATGCGAGACAATTTTTTTTTATAACAGAAACTTCCTCCAACTTTATTGTAAAGATTCAATCATATCATAATGAAAGTGAACTTGTGATACCATATCACACTCCTTTTGGTGTATATGAAAGTCTTCACTTTATTGTTCTTTATTTTACCAAAGTACTAATACTTTCGTTTCATAACCTCTAGGTTTTGATACCTTTTAAACATTCATTTGAACTCATTCAAAGAATTTCTCTTCTAACCTCATTAAGTGGATACCAAGTATCTACCTAGTTCGTTGGTAGAAGAGATGAAGAAGTAATAACCTTTTCTGATTGAAATTGTATTCGACCATACACTTCAAAGTGTAAATAGGGCGAATATCTTGTTCTATTCATAATTCTTTTCTAGAAAGAAGTCATGAATTAATCTTGCTTTGAATACAAGATTCGCACACACCAAGAGATTCCCAATCAAATAGTTTGGGACACTAGTCAAAACTAGTTTCTAAATGCAATTTTCAATCAAGAATTGAGAAATGATTAGGGTCACCAACTTGAGTCTTGCATATATGACATTTATTTTTAGTTTGAATATAATTACCTTGACTTGTATGGTCTCACCATAAACTTAATCGTGGTATATAAGGGCACAACGCTTGTTTTAATTGCACAATAGTGAAACCCTTTGTGTTTTTCTACAAAAACTTGAATTATATTCTTATTTAGAGTTGGTGTATATCATAACAATTATTGAGATACATTTCTAAATACGAAACTAAAATGAGTACACTATAATATTCATATGTTCATGGATGAAATGACAACTACTCTAGTTCCATTCATGCAAATTTCTGAAGTTATTCTTGCTAGTCGTCGTACGATTATTCAATGTTATTATTCTAAGGATTTACAAAACCCTCGGATTGTGTTATGAACACATCCTCCTCTAAATACCCATTTAGAAAGGTGGTTTTGACATCCTTTTGCCATATTTCATAATCATGAAATGTGGCAATTTCTAACATGATTCACAGATTTGTATCAAATACTCATGACGTGATAATTCACAAGAATGCAATGTCATTGATATTCAAGATGGAATATGTTGGAGTCACACGACCAACTTCCTTGATCTTTACTTATTTGGGGTTTGTATCTATTTTAGTGTCTAACACCTTCTCTTTCGAGCCTAGTTCTATCCTTAACAATTAAAATAGGTACTTACATCTTATTGCTCCCACTCACTTCAAGAATTTCTACTTGATGAAGACTCACCTTCATATAAATTCCTAGTTAATCCTTCACAAGGATGAACTTTATTGTGGTATTTGGTCAATCAAAATTTCTAACAAATCAATTTACCAATATCACTGTAACACCCCCTCATACCAAGGTACCTTACCAGGACTACCCTAGCATGAAAGAATATTACCATCTCGGTTGCCCGAGGTAAGTACATATCAAAAGCAACTGTCCCAAACACATTTATTAAAGTACGGTAAGGTATTAAAAGTTACAATGTTCCAAAATCCAAAAATGTAAATCCAAATGCTATCAATAACAAAACAAATGCTAAGACTCATGATTGTGATACTAAATTTGGCGTGACGAATCTCCCATGACCGTCCCAAACTCACCAAACGCATTACCTGTCACAGCCTGCTCACCATCCCCGAATGGATCACCGCAGATTTTACAAAACAACAACGGGGTCAGTACTGCTCAATCAAAATAAGACAAGGCACAAGTAACCAGCTGATCATCCTCCATCCCCAGTCTCCCGATATCACACAGTAACCGACTACACACCGAAGTGTGTAGCCCTGCCAGACTATCCATCGCAACAGGTAGTCCACGCCGCCAGTGGGGGATCACAGCCAATCCCCACCAAAATCCCGTTCATCAACGAGCGATAACCATGTCCTTTAGTGTGCACATCCCCTCCCGTGACGGGTTCCACGGAGAGCGAACTAGGGTGTGAAGCCACTCCCGCAAGTGACTCCACCACAATCATCACAACACCATCACAACCACCACCACAACACCAACACTCCGATGATCAGCAGATAACAGTAAACACAATACAATCACATCTTAATTCAATTAACAGAAACTGAGTAGGGAGACCCTACCTTAGTAACAACAGCTGTGAAGATAATCAAGCAACTAGAATGGCTCCTCTACGAAGTCTCCGCCTAAACAATAATCACATAACACAATTACTAATTGCAAAACCCCATTTCCCCCAATTCATGATTAAAGACAAACCCTAGAATAATCACCAACAAACATGGGGATAAAGACTTACCGACGGAAGAATGAAGGATTGAATACGATTGCTATGATAGTCCACACACACAGAGGAGAGATTCGGAGTGATTAGAGCGTCGTACGTTGATTAGGTTTTGTAAATAGTGTTTAGAAATTGATTATCGAAATTATATAACGCCCTAATTACTCCCGAATCAAACCGCTGAAATATTACTCGCTAGACCGGATACTCGGTCGAGTATATAGTATACTCGGCTGAGTATCCTCTACTCGGTCGAGTATTTAGTATACTCGGCCGAGTGTTCCTCGGCAGTAGCCAAATAGACTACACAACCCACAATACTCGACCGAGTAGACCATACTTGGTCGAGTACCAGCCTATTAAATCCATAGTATTACAGTCTTCCCCCCTTAAAATGAACTTCGTCCCCGAAGTTCACACTCTACCCAAAACAAACACAATAAAACGACCTCCCGACACAACATACCAACAATATACTAGCACAAAACATCACAAAACATCACAAAACCTAACTAACCCGACTCAAACTACTCCAAAAACACACATGCGACCATCTCCTACCCCCCTAAAAAGACAACGGTTACGTCCCCGTAACCAACCATACCTGATCAAAAAAGTTAGGAAAACGCACTCGCATAGCCTCCTCTGGTTCCCATGTGGCCTCTTCCACATTATGATTGGACCAAAGTACCTTGAGTAAAACTGTCTCACCATTCCTTGTCTTGCGTACTTTGCGGTCTAGGATCTCCTTAGGAACCTCAGCATAGGACAAGGACTCATCAAGCTCGATATTCTCAACCTCAAGTACATGCGACGGGTCACTCACATACTTCCGGAGCTATGAAACATGAAAGACATTGTGGACTCTATCCAAAGCTGGTGGCAAGGCTAACCTGTAGGCTACCTCGCCTATGCGAACCAAAATCTCATAAGGACCTATAAACGTCTGGCTCAGCTTGCTTTTCTTTCTAAATCTCATCACTCCTCGCATAGGTAACACTTTCAAAAGGACTTTGTCACCTACTGCAAACTCTATGTCTCTGCGGTGCAAGTCGGCATAACTCTTATGACGATCTTGAGCTGCTTTCATCTTATGACGAATTAACCGAACCTGCTCAACCATATCCTACACCAGCTATGGTCCTAAAACCACTGCCTCTGAACTGTCGTCCCAACAAATTGGACTTCGGCACTTCCGACCATACAAAGCCTCAAAAGGTGCCATCTCGATACTGGTATGATAACTGTTGTTGTACGAAAAATCGATCAGATCAAGCCTATCCTCCCAGCTTCCCCCAAACTCCATGGCACATGCTCTCAACATGTCCTCCAAAGTCTTGATAGTCCTCTCAGTCTGACCATCAATTGCAGGATGAAAAGCGGCGCTCATCTTCAAGGTAGTACCCATCAATTCCTGCAGTTCTTGCCAAAACTTGGATATAAACCTCGCATCACGATCCGACACTATATCCTTAGGTATACCATGTAACCGAACCACATGTCTCCTATAACCCAAGGCCAGCTGCATCTTGGACCAAGTATCCTTCATAGGAGCAAAATGAGCTGATTTTGTCAACCGATCAACAATTACCCAGATCATGTTATTACCTTGTTGTGACCTAGGTAACCCAACCACAAAGTCCATAGAGATCGACTCCCACTTCCACTCAGGTACTTCCAAAGATTGAATCTTACCTTGTGGTCTCCGCTGCTCACCCTTGACCCTCTGACAGGTCAAACACTTAGCCACGAACTCAGCTACATCCCTCTTCATGTTTGGCCACCAGAAAGTCTTCTTAAGGTCTTTATACAGCTTATCACCACCTGGGTGAACCGAATAAGGAGTACAATGAGCCTATGTCAGGATCACTTTCCTCAAATCTGCATCATCAGGAACACACCATCTCCCATCAAAACGAACACTCCCATCTGTGCGGATAGAAAACCTGGAAACTGTGCCACTCTCCACCCTAGACTTCCACTCTTGGATCTTAGGATCAAGCTCTTGCTTACTCTTGATGTTCTCATACAAATCCGGCTCGATCGTCAAATCCCCGATGGCATTCCCTTTCCTTATCATAAAGATTCCCATCTTAGACATCTCATCCCTTAGCTTCAGCAAAGACATAGATGTACATAGCGAATGAACGCTCTTCCTACTCAGAGCATCTGCAACAACATTAGCCTTACCCTCGTGATAGATGATCTCCATATCGTAGTCCCCGATCAGCTCCATCCATCATCTCTATCGCATATTAAGTTCCTTCTGAGTGTAGATATACTTTAGACTCTTATGATCTGAAAACACCTTAAAGGTTGCCCCATAAAGGTAGTGCCTCCAAATCTTAAGAGCAAAAACAACTGCACCCAGTTCTAGATCATGAGTAGGGTAGTTCTCCTCATATGGCTTCAGCTGCCTTGAAGCATACGCTATAACCTTCCCTTCTTGCATCAACACACAACCTAGACCATTCTTTGAAGCATCGGTATATACTTCAAAGTTCTCACATCCCTCTGGCAAAGCTAGAATAGGAGCTGTGGTCAAACGCTCCTTTAAGGTCTAGAACGCCATCTCACAACTCTCATCCCAAACAAATCTGGTCTCTTTCCTCATCAAAGCAGTCATAGGCCGTGCTATGGTGGAAAAGTCTTTCACGAACCTCCTGTAGTAGCCAGCAAGGCCCAAGAAATACCGAACCTCAGCAACACTCTTTGGTGATTCCCACTTGGTCACAACCTAAATCTTGCTAGGATCCACGGATACTCCCTTCTTAGATATGACATGACCCAGAAAAGCCACCTCTTCTAACCAGAACTCACACTTTGATAACTTGGCATAAAGCTGGTTCTCTCTCAGAGTCTGCAAAATGATCCTTAGGTGCTCCTCATGCTCATCCTTAGTCTTAGAGTAGACTAAGATGTCATCAATGAAGAAAACCCACGAACTTATCCAAAAACGGATTGAAAATCCGATTCATCAGATCCATGAAAGCTGCTGGTGCATTAGTCAAACCAAAAGGCATTACCACATACTCATAGGGGCCATACCGGGACCAGAAATCTGTCTTTGGAATATCCTCATCAACTATCCTCAACTGGTGATAACCCGACCTCAAATCGATCTTAGAGAACACACCTGCTCCACTCAGCTGATCAAACAAGTCATCAATCCTAGGCAAAGGATACTTAATCTTCACTGTGACACGGTTAAGCTCCCTGTAGAAGATACACACCCTTATACTCCCATCTTTCTTCTTTACAAACAAAACTGGAGCTCCCCAAGGTGACACACTTGACCGGATATACCCTTTGTCTAATGTACTCATGTAATCTGCTTTCTTCAACTCAGCTAGTTCCTTAGGTGCCATACGATATGGTGCTTTAGATATAAGGCCTGTTCCCGGTTTAAGCTCCACGTTGAAGTCAACATCTCTCTTTGGTGGTAACTCAGGTATATCTTCAGGAAAAACATCATCAAACTCTCCCACCACAGGTATATCAGCAGCTGTCTGCGGTTCTACTCGACGATCTCTCACTTGACAAAGAATCAAGGGACACTTCTTCCTCAAGCATGACTTTAAGGTCATTACCGCTATAAACTTACACTTAGGTCTCACAACAAACCCCTTATAAGACACCCTTATACCCTTGGGACCCCTTAAAGACACTTTCTTTTGCCGACAATCTATCTTGGCATCATACTTACCCAACCAATCCATCCCGACAATCACCTCAAACCCATCCATAGGAAACTCTAGCAGGTCTACCGGTAAATCTACCCCTCCAACCAACATAGACACTCCCTTATAACACTTAACACATGACACTGACTCCCCAGAAGGTATAAACACATCGTCCTTAACCAGCTCAAACTCCCCCAAGCCCATAGAGAAGGCATGACTTCTAGACACAAAAGAATGTGTTGCCCCCGAGTCAAACAAAACAAAACACGGTACATTATGAACAAGAAAGGTACTGGTAACTATATGTGCATCGTTCTGAGCTTCTTGCTTATCCATCATGAAGAGCTTCCCGCTGCTTTTCTGGCCTCCCTCTTGAACCGAAGCATTAGAAGTACTCGACTTGGTTGTCGAATCCTGGGTGAAAATGTTGTTCGGGCGCTGATATGATCCTCCACTGTTGCGGTTAAAACTGCCATTGTTGCTGTGTCCACCACGGTTACCCCATGATCCACCCCACCGATTACTAGCAAAGCTCTGACTCGGACCCTGTGAGAAGTTCCCCTGAAAAGTTCCCGAGCCAACTCCAATCTTGGCACTCGTGCAGTCTCGCCTCTTGTGGCCTATGCCACCACAGTTATAGCATGACAGGTTGGAGTTGTCACTCACACTCCTACCACCACCTCTACCCCATCCTCGAGATCCTCCAGAGAAACCAACCTCACCAGAAAAAGCCTTGGCTTGGTTGAAGTTGCCCTTTTTGTTACCCGACTGATTGTTGTTCCCACTATCAGCCTTTCTCTTCTCAGCAGCAGTCCTCTCTGTAGCTTGTTTTGAGAGATCTACCATTCTCTGAGCTTGACCAGCCCTCAGATACACGTCCTTGAGATCAGTGATGAGTCCAGCTGGTAAACGATTCATGATCTTAGCTGACAAACCTCTCTCAAAGCGAAGAGCCAAACCCCTCTGCCCTAGCTGCATGTCCTCAGCATAACGAGACAACTCAAGGAACCGGTGATAGTACTCTGTGACGGTCATATCATTGGTCATAGTGAAGGAATAGAACTCAGATCTCAACTTGTGACGGATATGCTCCGGCACAAATGATTGGTCCGTTTCGTGTTCACAAATAAATAGATGTGGTCGTTGGGTCACGTCCGAATCAAAACACAATTGATGGGAATTGATCATACAAACATGTTCTCAAATTATAAGCAAGCAATTATTGTTGTGATGGATTGAGTTGGGTTATATCTTACAATCCTAGGAAAGTTTGGGTCCCGGAGCCGAATCGATTAGATTGTACAACACCTACAAGTCGACTTAATCTTCCCTACTCAACAACATGCATGGTCTAATGAGACTCGAGTTGGTTTATGTCTTACAAGTCTCATTGAAAAGATAGGTGATGGGTAAAAAATGCAAGGATTCATAGGCTCGCAATTCATCAAACATAACATGTGCATGAGTTGAGATCAAAACAAGCAAGCAAATAAAACATGAAAGCATATTAATTTAAGCATGAATCATTCCCCATGTTGGTTTCCCCTAATCACCCATTAACCCTAGCTAAGGGACTACTCACTCATTATCATGTTGATCATGCTAGCAAGGTTGTCAATCATTCCAGCAAAATGAAACATGATGGATAAATGAAAGTAATTAACAATAATTAAAAAGGGATTAAGAGAATTATACCTACTAATGATTCCAATAATAAAGCAAAGATAAAAGAAGTACTTGATGCTTGATTGAGAGGTTGTCAATCTCCCAATAATAACCCAAATAATCTTCAATTACCCAAAATAAAGGATGAACAAAAGAGAGATTAAGGAAATAAAACTTGTATTAAAACTTGATTAATTGTTGATTACAAAACTAAAGAGAGATTTGATTGGTATTAACTACTCTAATTATTGATAAGAAAAACATCCTCTTCTAATTAGACTAATGGGGTATTTATAGTGGAAATTAGGGGGATGCATTAGGGTTAACTAAGGGCTAAACTAGTAATTACACTTTTTAGATTGAGCAGGGAGGAGCCGGTATTTTTCGAAGGAAGGGCTTCTTTCTTTGTAGCTTGGAGAAGACGAAATTGCGCTGTAGAGGAATCCGAGTGGATTAGTGTCGGGACGGGCGGATTCTGGTGGTGGAACACGAGCGGCTTTGAAGGAATCCGGGCGGATTGTGGTGGCTAAACCCGAGCGTCTTGGGATGAAACCGCACGGATTGTGCATGTAGAGGACGGCCGGATTGTAGGGAACACGCACGGATTGTGCCTCAGCAAGATTTCTTCTTCTTTTCTTCCCTTTTCTTCATAAATTCCTTGGGGATTTCCTTGGGGACTCAAGGATCCTTTCTCAATATTGCTCATCTACTATAATATGTACAAAGACCTTCTAATCTTGTCTCTCCTTGATGCTTGGTCATTGGATTCGATCAATTTAGTCTCGTTTTGCCATGAAAATGCAAGATTCTTACTCCTTTCCTACCAAGGGATCAAAATCTCAAAGAATATGCAAAACAAAGAACTAAAGATAATAAATGACCCAAATATGCACTAAAAAGCATGGGAACAAGGCTAATTCGGGGGCTAAATATGCGCTAATTATGGTCACATCAAATATACCCAAACCGAACCTTTGCTCGTCCCGAGTAAAGAGGTGACAAAGACTAGGACCATTATTTAAACTAACCTAATAACATAGCCGATATGAGACAATTAGCGGGTCTCACTCCGCCCCTTCAACTCACAACAA
Organism: Silene latifolia; assembly: GCF_048544455.1. Classification (NCBI taxonomy): domain Eukaryota; kingdom Viridiplantae; phylum Streptophyta; class Magnoliopsida; order Caryophyllales; family Caryophyllaceae; genus Silene; species Silene latifolia. The sequence goes on along the minus strand of NC_133531.1, from coordinate 53,524,680 downwards.
GACAACCATGAGGTAGGATGCCTTCTTGCAAGGCAAGGTGGGTCTTGCCAAAATGGCGACACATCCAAACATTAAGCACACAAAATCACATAATGGATGCATCTACAAAAAGGAATAGCCACTTCCTCATCGAGCGGCGGAGGCACTAAAGAGGAACAAATTTAAGAGCATGTAATCCTTCACAAATACTAGTTCAACAAATTACTAAGGCTAAGAGGATGGCACTAAATCACCTCCAAATGGTGTTAAACTAGACTACTTTCGTCCTCAATTTCCAAATGCTTTCGTCAAGAGCGATCGGATGGTGGTGGAATGATGATCCCTATGATGCTAGTAGCATATGACATGACAAGTCTCGAATTCTCTACAAAAGTAAAGGTCATGGATCGTCCCAAGCTCGACAAAGTGGCTTGACAAAAAGGCTTTTTGGGAATGAAATGCTCAAATCTTTATACACAACGGGTGGATATGACTAGTATTCAAAAATTGACCTCATTTGACGTTCACATTTCAAAAATTTAAGATGGGGTTTGTCCCTTCCGGGCTAGTGTCCTTTGCTTTCGCCAATTGCTTATTAGGCAACCGGTTAACCTCTAGACAATAGCTTTTCGGGGTGATAGTCACTCTGTCTCTGGGCGGCCGAATTCACAACCGTGTGGGGGCCCAATTCAATGGATCCCGCTCCAAAGCACATCGAAGTGGTACGCCTCCATCAAAACAATTTAATTTCTCAACATTCAACAATTCATAACATTTGAGGTTTCCTTGGCATTAAATTACTTCCACATGACAAAACTTTAGAAATGAGCACTTCAAGCTTATTGATAGAAAATATTTTTGGGTTGCCTTACCACAAGGTCAATCAAGGTCACCTAGACAAGTTAACCAAGTCCACATCGCATCACGGGGTTGGATAGGTGACTCACATGCAAACCCTTGACTAGGCTTTGGGTCATGGGTCAAAAGACACTAGTATGACACTATCTAGGGTGTTTTACAACCATTCTAGTAGGCAAAGTCTTAAGTTGAACAAGTATTTGTAATGGCTTAGTTGCTCTTGTCAAAGTTCCTAATTAGGCATTTTTCAAAACTTTTATCTAAATGCAACTACATGCTATGATGCAACTAATATAAACATCCTAATGCAAGTGATTCTACTAACTAATATGACATATAAACTAAATGCAAGTCCTAAGTTCACATTGTTATACCGCATCAATCAAAATAAAGCCACATAGTCATTAACATAAAGAGGAAAAAGGAGATTGGAAAGATCATACCATGCGGTCTTCAATATCCTCATGTCTCGGATGTGGCGTAGTCGATCAATGTGAACAAGGGTGAACAAACACAATATATACAAGACAATATATACAAGACTACACTACAAAAGGAAATAGACATGTTTTTGGGTTTTCAATTTTCAAATTTTTATGATTTTCGAAAATTTTTCAATTTTTTTGGATTTTTGAATAAGAGTTAAGTGTTAGAATTCCCATCCCCACACTAATATGGGCATTGTCCTCATTGGCCAAAATGATGGAAATTATGCAAAGATGATGCATGATTTCTATACTAAATGCAATCTACACTAATCTACACTACATGATGCATGGTTTTTGTTATGACGGAGAGGATAATTTAGATTACCTCCCGTTGTGTATGCATTAACTTCCCCAAACCGAGTGAGACACTATTGCTAATGTCTTAAAGATGGGTGTAGTTCATGCACACACTATGCAATGCATGAAACTAATTTGTCATTTTGGATTTTGAAAGCGGGAACAATAAAATGAGAACACCTCAATGGTACCGAGGTGTGAGTCCTCTATGGTGCTAGGACTTACTCCAACAATGATCAAAATTAATAAAAATACAAGGTAACAAGACACGAACTTCTTTTCATGAAACTTTGAAAAATAAAGAGGAGAGATGAGAAAACTTCACTTAAACTTAGGTGGGTGCCTCTCGCCCGCTCCATCTAGTGATGAAGTAGTCTTCTAGACATCGGCATCATCTCCCTCTACATCGCTATCCCAAATCTCCTTTGAAGCATCACTCAAACTTGGGTCCATGAATTCGTCTTCTTCACTCTCAAGCTCCACCGTGCCATCTCCACAAGAATTGCCACTCCCCTCCTCTTGTCTCCCGTTTGCTCCTTCATTAGCTCTCTCCGAATTGGGGAAGAGCAAATCCATTTGAGCCCATGAGGGGAATGCTCCTTCCTCACTAATCCGTACTCTTCGAACCATCTCGTGATATTGAGGGTAGAGAGCATAGTAAGTGTCCACGGAGGTTTCGTATTGACGGTAGTGTAAATCTTGTAAGATTCCCGTGACAAAGTCGTCACGGGGGAGGATGAAGGGGTTTGGATGGTTATACGGTTGGTAGGGAAAGGGTAGGGAGGCACTTTGATCTTCTCATCTTGAGCTTGTTGTTGTTGTGGTGGATTTGGAGGTGGTGGTGCTTGCCTTGTTTGACTTGGGATGAGGTAGGATGGCATTGGAGACAAGTTTCCTCTTCTTGGGGAGATACGTGGTAGGTCGGCCATTGGAAGATAAATCGGATCGCTTCCTTTTGTTAACCACTTTATCCGCTTATCAACCCCCTCAAGGGTTATCCAATGGTGGTGGACAAGAAAAAGATCTTCGTTTATCCTAGTGTTTCCCAAGAGAGGAGTATACTCATTGTTCTCATTAAATCTCGGGTTGAAGTGCTTTGCAAGCCTAGTAATGAGTCCTCCATTCACTATGTGCTTCATTCCATCATCGTCCCCATTTCTAAACTTTGTCCATTTCTCTAGCAATACTAGAGGTGCATTGAAGTGATACACACTTCTCCCTTGAATGTTGAGGTAGGATTCCATAAACACAAGGTCTAATTGGTTCACGATGGCCGGATCTCGGCGGGCAAGTAGAGTGCCCGAATGAAATCGATATGTAAGCCTCAAGATCGGATTTTGGATATGAAAATCAAGACATTCCTTGGTATGAATGAAATCCCGGCCCGTCATGTCCCTCCACAAAGGTTCAACACTATACTTCTTGGGTTTCGATGTTCGGGTAGGCAAAACATCGAGCCCGAATACATTTGCGAATTCTACAAGGGTCATCATCCTAGAAATATTCTCCAACCTAAACTCTATGCATATTACTTTGTTCAAGGTTGTAATCTTCAAAAAGCTCAAAAATTCAAGCACAAGTGACCGATAAGTTTGTTCATACATGCGAAAGAGGGTTGAAAGACCAAAAACTTGAAAGAGAGCTTCCACTTGGTGATAAATCCCAAGTTTCCTCAAAGTATCATGACATAAAAACTTAGTGGGAAGAATATTCTTACTTAGAAGCCGGTGGAAGACTAATCTTTGCACATCATTGACAAATTCCACATTTGAGAAGTCATCAAGCCTTGTGAGATCTACAATCTCTTCATGCTCCCTTCTTAATGTGTTGACATGGGAGGTAGAAGAACTTCCCCTCATCCTTGGTCTTCTTGCATTCCTAAAAGAGGATCTCCTTGGTGCCATTCTTGATTATTGAGCTGGATTCTTTTGATTTGTGAAAGGGTAAGGATGTTCCTTGTTGATTGAGTGTTGCCTTTGGAAACCCTAGAAAATTGGGGCTTTTTAATTTTGTGGGTTAAGAGAGTGATTTGGATATGTATGGGAGTCATAAGGAGGTGGGTTTTTATAATGCAAGTGGAAGGAGTAGTGATGTGTCACTATATGTGTGGTGGGGTGTAATTTAATTAGGGAAAAGTCGGGTCAAAACACCGTGGGAGGACGAGCGGATTCGAGCTGAAGACGCTCGGATTCGTGCTCCTCGGGACGGGCGGATTCTGGGCAATACGCCCGGATTCTGTCACAGCGAAAATTTCCAAAATTTGACACCTCAAAGACGGGCGTCCCGAGCATAAGACGCTCGGATTCTTTTTCAACGGGACGGGCGTCTTCTTCTGAAGACGGACGGATTCCTTTACAACGATTTTCCTTGAAATGCACAGGTAGAAAGACGGGCGTCTTTCTTCAAATCCGGCCGGATTCTTCAAGACTGGCGTTTCTCCTTCTGAGACGCTCGGATTCACCTTCACTCCAAAAATCTTCAAATTCTCGCGTAGGCGACGGACGGATTTTCCTCATAACGCTCGGATTCCAGCAAGACGGCCGGATTCCAGGGAACACGCACGTGTTCAGGCTGTGAATTCATCCTTTGACTTTCTTTCCTCTCTTAGATGCGTCCCCACACTTGAAAATTGGTTCCTTCCATCATTCAAAATTCATTAGTAACCCTCCCTCACTTACGCTCATGAAAAGAGTTCATGCTAATTATTGAAAGAAATGCAATAAAACAATAAATACAAGTTATAGGGTTAGTATATTTACAAGTGGGGGTTTAGGGAGGACTCCACCAAACTCTCCCTTTGATGGTTCTTTCAAGGGTGAGGAGGCCCGAGGTAGGTGACCTCGACCTCTCCAATAAACGCTCCCTCATAGTATGGCTTCAACCTTTGACCATTTACCTTGAACTTGCTTCCATCTTCCGCCTTGAGTTCAAAATCTCCATATTTTCCAACTTCGGTTATCACATAGGGACCCATCCATCTAGAGTTCAATTTTCCCGGAAAAAGTCGGTAGCGGGAATTGAATAGAAGGACTTTGTCTCCCTTGTGCAAGGCCTTGTCTAATTCTCTTATCATGAAGCAATTTCGTTCTTTCTTTGTAAATCTTTGCATTCTCATAGGATTGTAGTCGGAACTCCTCCAACTCTTGGATTTGAATCATCCTCCTTTGACCGCTCAATTTGAGATCAAGATTAAGTGCTCGGATTGCCCAATAAGCTGTGTACTCCAATTCGATTGGCAAATGACATGCTTTTCCACATACAAGCTTGTAAGGGGAGGCTCCTATGGGAGTCTTATAGGCCGTCCTATAAGCCCAGAGAGCATCATCAAGCTTTGTGCTCCAATCTTTCCGAGTCTTGTTCACAACTTTCTCAAGGATTTGCTTGATCTCTCTATTTGAAATCTCAACTTGACCGCTTGTTTGAGGATGATATCCCAAGCCGGTTCTATGTTGGACACCATATTTGGTCAAAAGAGATGCAAGTTTCTTCTCATGGAAATGCGTTCCTCCATCACTTATAATCGCTCTAGGAACTCCAAATCTTGGGAAGATTATCTTCTTGAAGAGCTTGGTGACCGTTTTTGCATCATCATTTGGAGTGGCAATTGCCTCCACCCACTTTGAGACGTAGTCTACGGCCACAAGGATGTACTTATTCCCATTGGATGTCACAAAGGGCCCTTGATAGTCGATTCCCCAAACATCGAAGATCTCCACCTCTAGAATGCCTCTTTGTGGCATTTCGTTCCTCCAAGAGATATTCCCCGTTCTTTGACAAGCATCGCAATGAATGATGAATTCTCTTGTATCTTGAAACATTATAGGCCAATAGAAGCCCGATTGGAGAATCTTTGCAATGGTCCTCCTTGCTCCATGGTGCCCACCGTAGGGTGATGAATGACATCCTTCCAAGATTCCTTGGATTTCCCATTGAGGGATGCATCTCCGGTAGAGCCCATCACTACACTCCTTGTAGAGGTTTGGATCGTCCCAAAAGTACCTCTTTACTTCGAATAGGAATCTCTTCCTTTGGCTGTGGTTCAAATTTGGAGGGAGTACTTTTCCAACAATATAGTTAGCATAATCGGCAAACCATGGGGTGATGTGCCTTTCAAGTTGTGTTTGAATGGCCATCAAAATATCATCGGGAAATGAATCATTGATCGGGGTTTCTCCATTTTCATCATGAAACCGGATCCTTGACAAATGATCCGCCACTACATTCTCGGCTCCTTTCTTGTCTCTTATTTCCAAGTCAAATTCTTGAAGAAGCAAAATCCATCTTAACAATCTTGGTTTTTCCTCCTTCTTTATCAAGAGGTGTCGGAGAGCACGGTGATCCGAAAATACAATCACCTTGGATCCAAGCAAGTAGGAACGGAATTTGTCCAAAGCATAGACAATGGCGAGAAGCTCCTTCTCGGTTGTATCATAATTCACTTGGGAAGGGTCGAGGGTCTTACTTATGTAATAGATGGCGTGAAGAGCTCTCCCTACCCGTTGGCCAAGAACCGCTCCAACGGCGTAGTTGCTCGCATCACACATAATCTCGAAAGGTAATTCCCAATTTGGAGGTTGGATGATCGGTGCCGAGATTAGTGCTTCCTTGATTGTATTAAAGGCTTTAACACACTCATCAGTGAATTGGAATTGGGCATCTTTAAGCAAAAGTTGAGTGAGGGGTTTCGCTATTTTTGAAAAATCCTTTATGAAACGGCGATAAAAACCCGCGTGACCGAGAAAACTTCTCACCCCTCTAACATTCACGGGAGGTGGGAGTTTCTCTATCACTTCAACTTTAGCTTTATCGACCTCGATGCCCTTTTTCGAAATCAAATGACCCAAAACAATTCCTTCATTGACCATGAAGTGACACTTTTCCCAATTTAAAACAAGACTAACATCTTCACATTTTTGCAATACAAGAGAAAGATTATGCAAACATGAGTCAAAGTCCTTTCCATAAACACTAAAATCATCCATAAAAACTTCCATTATGGTCTCTAAGTAATCGGAAAAGACACTCATCATGCATCTTTGGAAAGTGGCGGGGGCATTACATAAACCAAAAGGCATCCTCCTATATGCAAAAGTACCATAAGGGCATGTGAAGGTGGTCTTATGTTGGTCATCCGGGTGTATAGGGATTTGGAAGAATCCCGAATACCCGTCAAGGTAATAAAAGAATTTGTTGGAGGCTAACCTCTCAAGCATTTGGTCAATGAATGGTAGGGGGAAATGATCCTTTCTTGTTGCGGAGTTTAATTTTCGATAGTCAATGCACATACGCCAACCGGTGATCATTCTTGTGGGTATTAGTTCATTCTTTTCATTTGTCACTACCGTGGTGCCTCCTTTGTTAGGTACCACTTGGACGGGGCTAACCCACAAAGAATCCGATATGGGATATATGATTCCCGCATCAAGTAATTTCATGACTTCTCCTTTGACAACTTCTTGCATGTGGGGGTTCAATCTTCTTTGGGGTTGAATGGTAGGTCTATGGTCTTCCTCTAGATGAATTCTATGCATGCAAAAGTTGGGACTTATCCCCTTAAGGTCATCTAGACTATAACCTATAGCCTTTTCATGTTGTTTCAACACATCAAGCAATTTTCCCAATTGGTTCTCATCAAGTCTATCATTAACAATCACGGGTTTGGTCTTTGATTCATCAAGGTAAGCATATTTCAAATTTGGGGGAAGGGGTTTTAAAGTAGGAGTTTGTACCTCACTTTCCTCCTTTGGAGTTTCATTGAGAATTTGCTCCATCTCCATTAGACATTCCATTCTCATAGCATATTCAACTTGTTCTTCATTCTCGTCAACCTCATCACATTCGAACTCCATGATGGGTTCTTCTTGCTCTTGAGCTTGTAAAATATCTTCTAGGATGGATTGCTCATCTTCTATGGGTTAACATGCTTCTACAAGGATGTTATGCACTAATTCGGATTGTGCATGAGTGAGTTCTTTGTTAGCTAGAGCGGCCTCAAAAAGATCCACCTCCAATTCCCAATACATAGTTTTAGCCTCACTTGCTTCCAAGGCTTCCAATGCTTGCATGGGATCTTTGAAGAAAGGTATACTTAAGTGGTCCTGTACAAAGCAATCTATAAAGTCCATCTTGCAAAATATCGAACGACTTCAAAACAATTAGAACAAACCTTGAGGAGTTTTACTTCCCCAAGGCAAAGAAAGACACAACTAATAACAATATAAGGAAATCTAAGTCAAGTAAACACCGTCCCCGGCAACGGCGCCATTTTTGATCGGTCCGTTTCGTGTTCACAAATAAATAGATGTGGTCGTTGGGTCACGTCCGAATCAAAACACAATTTATAGCTTCACAAACAACTCTACAATTAGTAAAGAGGCAAGTAAAGGTCGGATCCCAAGGGACGGGTATTGAGATGAGATTTCTATTGAAACTAGTGGTGTCTTAGGGGTGTCACAATTTGGGTTGATGTAGAAGGTCACTAACTAAAATAGCAATGAAAATAAACAAGCAAGATGAATTAAAAGGGTTGTAAACAATTGATAAAAAGCACTAGGGTGTCATGGGATCATAGGGGAATCATGGGAATTGATCATACAAACATGTTCTCAAATTATAAGCAAGCAATTATTGTTGTGATGGATTGAGTTGGGTTATATCTTACAATCCTAGGAAAGTTTGGGTCCCAGAGCCGAATCGATTAGATTGTACAACACCTACAAGTCGACTTAATCTTCCCTACTCAACAACATGCATGGTCTAATGAGACTCGAGTTGGTTTATGTCTTACAAGTCTCATTGAAAAGATAGGTGATGGGTAAAAAATGCAAGGATTCATAGGCTCGCAATTCATCAAGCATAACATGTGCATGAGTTGAGATCAAAACAAGCAAGCAAATAAAACATGAAAGCATATTAATTTAAGCATGAATCATTCCCCATGTTGGTTTCCCCTAATCACCCATTAACCCTAGCTAAGAGACTACTCACTCATTATCATGTTGATCATGCTAGCAAGGTTGTCAATCATTCCAGCAAAATGAAACATGATGGATAAATGAAAGTAATTAACAATAATTAAAAAGGGATTAAGAGAATTATACCTACTAATGATTCCAATAATAAAGCAAAGATAAAACAAGTACTTGATGCTTGATTGAGAGGTTGTCAATCTCCCAATAATAACCTTAATAATCTTCAATTACCCAAAATAAAGGATGAACAAAAGAGAGATTAAGGAAATAAAACTTGTATTAAAACTTGATTAATTGTTGATTACAAAACTAAAGAGAGATTTGATTGGTATTAACTACTCTAATTATTGATAAGAAGAACATCCTCTTCTAATTAGACTAATGAGGTATTTATAGTGGAAATTAGGGGGATGCATTAGGGTTAACTAAGGGCTAAACTAGTAATTACACTTTTTAGATTGAGCAGGGAGGAGCCAGTATTTTTCGAAGGAAGAGCTTCTTTCTTTGTAGCTTGGAGAAGACGAAATTGCGCTGTAGAGGAATCCGAGCGGATTAGTGTCGGGACGGGCGGATTCTGGTGGTGGAACACAAGCGACTTTGAAAGAATCCGGGCGGATTGTGGTGGCTAAACCCGAGCGTCTTGGGATGAAACCGCACGGATTGTGCATGTAGAGGACGGCCGGATTGTAGGGAACACTCACGGATTGTGCCTCAGCAAGATTTCTTTTTCTTTTCTTCCCTTTTCTTCATAAATTCCTTGGGGATTTCCTTGGGGACTCAAGGATCCTTTCTCAACATTGCTCATCTACTATAATATGTACAAAGGCCTTCTAATCTTGTCTCTCCTTGATGCTTGGTCATTGGATTCGATCAATTTAGTCTCATTTTGCCATGAAAATGCAAGATTCTTACTCCTTTCCTACCAAGGGATCAAAATCTCAAAGAATATGCAAAATAAAGAACTAAAGATAATAAATGACCCAAATATGCACTAAAAAGCATGGGAACAAGGCTAATTCGGGGGCTAAATATGCGCTAATTATGGTCACATCAACAAACTGCTCCCTCATAGCACTCTTCAGACCCGACCATGGTATAACCCCTAAACCGTCAGCCTGGTAGTACGCTCTGGCATCCTCTTTGACATTTTGCCACCAGACAGCGGCCTCGCCTCTCAGGTAGTACACTATCTGTTCGACTATCATATCTTGCGGACACTTGACCACTTCCATGAGACTTTCCATCTCACGATGCCAGTTCTCGAGCAACTTAGGTTCCCCAACGCCCTCATAAGTAGGTGGGTTAAAGCGGGCAATGATGATGCTAAGTTGGGTAGCATCCACAGGTTTCTCCGCCCCCTTTCCCACGTTCTTGAGAGCCTCAATAAGAGCCTCTTGTTGCTCGATCATACGAGCAATATCATCTATGGTCATCTTAGAAGCTTGAATTTGCGCGGTAGTTCTTTTTGGCGGCATTTTGAGCTGATAAGAAGTAAAGAAACGTAAGCACAAAATCCTACGGCTCAAAATGTAATGACCCTCCGCCAAAGAAGCACTCGGCCGAGTATGCATCAATACTTGGTCGAGTAAGGACTACTCGGTCGAGTATTAATGATACTCGGTCAAGTAATCCACTCCAGTAGCCAACGTCAAATTCACAAGAAACATACTCGGTCGAGTATAAACCACACTCGGCCGAGTATGTCCTACTCAGTCGAGTACACCTAAGTACTCGGTCGCGTAAACACATCCAGTAGCCATTGCTACTCACTGCCAAACAACACTCGGTCTAATGCCTGGTTACTTGGCCGAGTACCCCCTACTCGGTCGAGTACCTGCCCTGCTCGGCCGAGTCATGCCAAAACGAGCTACAAACAGTAAGGAATACATCCTATCATGCTTTCTACCCAAAAATCAAACACATTACGTTATAAATGTGAATGCCACATAATAAACACGTATCATGCCAATCATTTTCATGCCAAAACCGTTTCCAATGATGTCACATAACAATTTCATCTCGCCTTTCTACCAATTCTCAATATCCTTCTCGAATTTCACACATTACACCTCCTACCACATGTTCCAACCATTCAACTTTGACATACCACACGCACATATTAAACAAACACTCAATACATTCCCCCTGTGACCGGCTTGAGTTCGTGAGGGCCATATTGTGACTACGGGACGTCTCCCGAGTCCTTGCGGTAGCTCCAAACAACTCTCTCCGGGTTCATTTTATTTAGACTCTCTAAGTTCATTGGGTTCATTTGTTTTAGGTGCCGGAATCGTCGGCTCTGATACCACTTTGTAACACCCCCTCATACCAAGATACCTTACCAGGACTACCCTAGCATGAAAGACTGTTACCATCTCGGTTGCCTGAGGTAAGTACATATCAAAAGCAACTGTCCTAAACACATTTATTAAAGTACGGTAAGGTATTAAAAGTTACAATGTTCCAAAATCCCATGACCGTCCCAAGCTCACCAAACGCATTACCTGTCACAGCCTGCTCACCATCCCCGAATGGATCACCACAGATTTTACAAAACAACAACGGGGTCAGTACTGCTCAATCAAAATAAGACAAGGCACAAGTAACCAGCTGATCATCCTCCATCCCCAGTCTCCCGATCTCACACAGTAACCGACTACACACCGAAGTGTGTAGCCCTGCCAGACTATCCATCGCAACAGGTAGTCCACGCCGCCAGTGGGGGACCACAACCAATCCCCACCAAAGTCCCGCTCATCAACGAGCGATAACCCTGTCCCTTAGTGTGCACATCCCCTCCCGTGACGGGTTCCACGGAGAGCGAACTAGGGTGTGAAGCCACTCCCGCAAGTGACTCCACCACAATCATCACAACACCATCACAACCACCACCACAACACCAACACTCCGATGATCAGCAGATAACAGTAAACACAATACAATCACATCTTAATTCAATTAACAGAAACTGAGTAGGGAGACCCTACCTTAGTAACAACAGCAGTGAAGAGAATCAAGCAACTAGAATGGCTCCTCTACGAAGTCTCCGCCTAAACAATAATCACATAACACAATTACTAATTGCAAAACCCCATTTCCCCCAATTCATGATTAAAGACAAACCCTAGAATAATCACCAACAAACATGGGGATAAAGACTTACCGACGGAAGAATGAAGGATTGAATATGATTGCTATGATAGTCCACACACACAGAGGAGAGATTCGGAGTGATTAGAGCGTCGTACATTGATTAGGTTTTGTAAATAGTGTTTAGAAACTGATTATCAAAATTATATAACGCCCTAATTACTCCCGAATCAAACCGCTGAAATATTACTCGCCAGACCGGATACTCGGTCGAGTATATAGTATACTCGGCCGAGTATCCTCTACTCGGTCGAGTATTTAGAATACTCGGCCGAGTGTTCCTCGGCAGTAGCCAAACAGACTACACAACCCACAATACTCGACCGAGTAGACCATACTCGGTCGAGTACCAGCCTATAAAATCCGTAGTATTACAATCACATTGTCATGTTTTTAATGACTTAAGTGCTAGATGACAAGTGTTTAATTTTGAGCAATAAGACTTTTGAACCGTGGATGCATAGAAGATATTATCAAAATAAATTTTGACCAAGTATTACTACCCCTATCAAGAGATTGACTATTCTTAAAAGGAGGAATGAGGAACCTGGTGGATATAGTAAAGTGGACTTTGGAGCTCAATCCTACAGGGATGTTGCTTCTCCTCCCTCAATGAAGTCAGGTGTAAATGGTAATGGTCACTCCCCTATACATTCACATGGATAATATTGGTTTTTGGGATATTAGGGGTATGAATAGAGTAGGGAAGCAGAAAAACATAAATTTTTTCTTACAGAATAAAGGAATAGGCTTATTTGGTCTATTGGAGACAAAAATCAAGAATAAAATTTTTTTAAAGGCTGTTAATAGTTTCAATAATGGATGGTGTATTTCTACTAATAATGGATATCATAGTGGAGGACGAATATGGATTTTATGGCAACCAAAGAGGTTTAGGGTGAATTTTATTGAGTACAATGCTCAGTTCATTCATATGAAGGTGGAATCTTTGCTTGACAAAAGCATGTGCTACTTGACTGTGGTCTATGCTTTCAATAGCATTCAAGAGAGAGTCCCTCTTTGGAATCAACTGAGGAAGATTGCTGGTATGACTCATGGTCCATGGGCTATAGCAGGGGATTTTAACTGTATACTAGCTGCTAGTGAAAGATATGGGGGGGCTTCCTCCATGGCTGAAATGGAACCATTCAGAAGATGTGTTGAGGACTGTGAGGTGGTGGATATTGCTGCTACTGGTTCTTTGTACACCTGGAATAACAAGCAGAGGCCTGAGGAGAGAATCTATAGCAGGATAGATAGATTCTTGGTTAATAGAGAATGGTGTGATTTATATCCTGACACGTATGCTCATTTCTTGCCAGAGGGTCTCTTTGATCACTCTCCTTGCCTGATAAGGAGCTCTACCAATGGGAGGGGTAAAAGTAGTTTCAAATACCTTAACATGTGGGGCAGTTCTAAAGAGTTTGTTAACACTGTCAGGAAGCATTGGGACAGAGGCATAGATGGCACCCCTCTATTTAGATTGACCACAAATTTGAAGGGACTTAAAGCTGGTCTGTGTCAGCTGAATAGGGATGACTTTAGTGATATTGAGAAGTCTACTGCAAAGCTGCAGCAGGAGGTTGAGGATTTGCAGGCTCAACTGGGCAGGGACCCTAGCAATTTAATGCTACAGCAACAGGAGTTTGAGGCATGCCAGGGAGTTGAAGATTAAGAGCTTAGCTAGAGATAGTTTCCTGCAGCAAAGAGCTAAGAGTGTCTGGATCAAGGAAGGGGACACTAACTCTGCTTATTTCCATAATTCTATCAGATGCAGGAGGAATAAGAATAGGGTGATAATGATTGAGGATATGGATGGCAATATGTGTGAGTCTCCTGATAAGGTCCAATCTGCTTTCTTGAACTACTATAAGCATTTGTTGGGCTCTAGTCAAGGGGTGAAGAAGATTCATAGCAAGATTATTGATCAGGGACCTAGGTGTACTGAAGATCATGCTACTGCTTTACTCAGGCCTATTACTGGTAAGGAAGTCAAGGATGCTCTCTTTGGTATTCCTGATATTAAGTCACCAGGACCAGATGGGTATACTAGTAGGTTCTTCAAAGATGTTTGGGGAGAGATAGGCAAGGATGTTGTTACTGCAGTGACTGACTTCTTCCATCATGGTAAGATTTTGAAGCAAATTAATACAACTACTCTTACTATGGTGCCCAAATGTGATAGGCCTAAGTCTGTACTGCAATTCCGTCCCATAGCTTGTTGCAATGTGATCTACAAGGTCATATCAAAGCTACTTTGTGCTAGGTTGGCTGAGGTTCTCCCTTGCATTGTAGACAAGAACCAAGGAGCTTTTATACAACACAGGAGTATCCAAGAGAATATCTTGATATGTCAAGACTTGATTAGACTGTATGAAAGGCCCTCATCCTCTCCTAGGTGTATGTTTAAAATTGATCTACAAAAAGCCTATGATACTGTTGAATGGGAGTTTGTGGATAAGCTATTGATAATGCTCAAGTTCCCTTTGAAATTTAGAGTCCTGGTTATGCAATGCATTACTACTGCTTCCTTCTCAGTCTCTCTGAATGGTGAACTGTTTGGGTTCTTTCAAGGGAAGAGAGGTCTGAGACAGGGAGACCCACTCTCTCCTCTTATCTTCACCCTATGCATGGAGTACCTGACTAGGACACTTAAATATGCAGCTGCTAGATATGACTTTGCTTATCACCCTATGTGCAAGGAAATGGGTCTGACAAATTTGATGTTTGCTGATGATGTCTTGATGTTTAGTAAGGGGGATGCTAAGTCTATGATGTTGCTGTTGAAATCCTTCTCAACATTCGCTAAAGCTACAGGCCTTAAAATCAGTGCTGCCAAATCAAATGCTTATTTCTGTGGAGTTTCTGATCAGTTAAAGCAAGAGATTCTGAGTGTGTCAGGGTTTACAGAGGGGGAGCTGCCATTCAGATATTTGGGACTGCCTATTCAAACAACCAGGCTGCAGAAGAAAGATTGTGATTGCCTTGTGGACAAAATTTGTTCCAAAATCCATGGCTATGGAGCTAGGAAGTTTTCATATGCAGGGAGACTGATATTGGTACAAGCTGTTCTAAAGAGTTTATGCTCCTACTGGGCCTCTTTGTTTGTGCTGCCTAAAGGGATAATTAAAAAAGTTGAAGCTACTTGCAGGAACTTCTTGTGGGATGGGGGTCCTGAGTATGTGAGAGCTCCTTTGGTGGCATGGGATAAGGTGTGCAGAACAAAGGAGGAAGGGGGCCTCGGTTTACAGGACATGGAGATGTGGAACAAAGCTCTTGTTGGGAGATTAGTGGACTGGATTTATGAAGGAAGGGACTCTGTTTGGGTCAAGTGGGTGGAGTGTAATCATTTGCGAGGAAGGTCTTGGTCTGAATATGAGCCTAGCACTAATACTAGTTGGGTGTGGAGGCGTGTATGCAGGGTTAAAACTGAACTAGCAGCTGGTTATTTGAATGGCAAATGGCATGAACAACCTGATGGTTACTCTCCTGCAAGATGTTACAGGTGGTTAAGAGGGGTGCAGACTAAGGTTGGGTGGTATCCTGTGATTTGGAACCCCTGGAACACGCCTAAGCATAGCTTCCTGGGGTGGATATGGGTTCATGATGCTCTGAAAACAAAAAATAAGCTTCTGCAGTTTGGTGTTACAGATGATGCTGATTGTATGCTGTGTGGGCTAGGTATCGAAACTCAGGAGCACTTGTTTTTTGACTGTCCTTATAGCAGAAGAGTTATCCATGCTTTAAATCAGGTGATGGGAGGAATTCTAGCTACTCATGATCTGCTTGAAAGGAGTATGCAGCATCCTGGTTCTCAAGTCCAGAAAAGAGCTTTGTATGCTTTGCTTGTGTGTCTGGTATATCAGCTATGGCAGCAAAGGAATAGATGCAGGGTGGATATGCAGGTGCTCAGACCTGAGAAACTGAGCTCTCTGATTATGCAGGAAACTAGAGCAAGAATAAGGAGTAGGGATTTATCAATGGTGAAACAAGATGATGTTGATTGGTTACATAGCATGACTCTTTTGTAATAATCTATATGACTCTTGTACTATGATATCCTATTATTAATATACACTTACATTTTACCAAAAAAAAAAAAAATTTGACCAAGTACTACTTCTATTTATATCCTTTACAAGAGATTATAGGTATGTAAGGAATTTTAAGATGCTAATCTTATATTTGCATAGGACGATTCCTATCGAGTTCTATGGAATAAACGATTCCTATGGAGCTAGTCCATTACCTATAATATGGTTCATTTGAGGATTTAGAAAGAGATTCTATTTGTCGTTAGTAATAGTGGTTTAATGGAGACTCGTGTTACAATCGAATTGATATCGTATATTAATAGAAGAAATGATAAAGAACAACATAAAACAACGAAATAGTGGGAAAAGAAACATTCATCGTTAATATATGAAATCATTTTAGCATGTTTTAGCATTTATATAATGACCTCCACCCAATTATATAAATGATTCCGAGATCCAAATCCGTATTAACTCGGGCACGGGAAACTGATACATCCCTCACTAATATAACTCGGTGGGTTAACTCTTTAACCGATTCTACAATTAGAACTCTCGGTCGATGAAATTACGTTACATTCATCTCTAGGCTCGGAACATAAGACTAGTCTTCATGTCCCGTTGAGACCAACCAAATTTCACGTGTAATAACTTGTTATTACCCCACTTACTCGATGAAAAATGAAAGTACCACGGGAAACCGAATCTACCCCAAATGTCAAAGGGATTCATGGGTCCTACTATTTGGAAAGGCTAATCTCAATTTTAAATATGTGAAAGGTCTTGTCGATTTATTATCTATCACCTTTTATGTGAACTATATTAGTGATCTATGATAATTATAATCGACACGGTCGGAAAAACGATATATATATAAAAATACATGTGATGTTAATGGCGATTTGGCAATAGATGTAACATATAAAGAAAAATGCAAAGCAATAAATAAATTTCCTAGTATGGCCTTCCTAAAATAGAAAATCTAATATTCTATTACAAATTCGGAAACCAACTCCATTGGTCCCTTGAACTTCAAGTGACACGCCTCCCAAGGAAACACCGTCTTGATCGGAACTCCTTTCCGAATGGCTCCGTCTTTAGGAAACTACGGAATTACAAAATAATAATAAAAATATATAGTTATTCCTATTATACATTTTTAATAAAAATTTATATCTATTAAATTACAAGACGGTGATGCGAGATCACATTAAAATTACAACCGAATTGATATTCCCTCTCATTACGGGTAATACCAATTAAAAAACTAAGGCCATACTAAGATAAAATTACATAATTCAAAATTACATAAATAAAATATGACATTCATCAATGAAATATGCAGAATTATAATATGTATATAACATGCCAAATTAATGTGCCAAATCGCCTTACTTAAATCTTATATCGTATATAATCCGGTTTTATGGAAATTTGCGATTTTTAACTTATTAAAATCACAAAATAATACTAAAATCTAATTTTAGTCCAAGCTAATCACCCTAACATCTTAGGACTCAAAAATTAGTCATTACTCAATTTTTGACAATAATTCAACTTGATTTAACATTCATGCTCATAATAGACCTTAAAATCATAACCTTTTATGAAATAAATCCAAATTAAATTACAATAATTTCAAAATTTGAATTTTAAATTTTTGAACATTATGGAATAATTTTATGACACTCATAATGTCAAAAATCAAGGTTAAAATTTTCGAATTTATTTCGAGAGAAATATAGTTGCTATTTATCGGTTTTATCAAATAAAACATCTAAAGTATATGAAAATTAATATAATCAATGTTCCAACTTTAGATCTGATATGTGGGATAAAAATGCAACTTAAAATAATTTTATCATGCCATGTAATTCGTTTAGCTATTTTTGCTAAAATAGTCACTATTTATGTCATTTTTACACTAAAAATTCATAAATCATGCAAGGTGAATCGTGTTTATCTCACATTTTACACACAGTGAGTAAAAGGTTCATGTGACAATATATTAAAATTTTATGGCCTG
This sequence comes from Silene latifolia, assembly GCF_048544455.1. Classification (NCBI taxonomy): domain Eukaryota; kingdom Viridiplantae; phylum Streptophyta; class Magnoliopsida; order Caryophyllales; family Caryophyllaceae; genus Silene; species Silene latifolia. The sequence goes on along the minus strand of NC_133531.1, from coordinate 53,506,877 downwards.
TTTCGAATTTTAACTATTTTTAACTAATTTACCTCCATTTATTCCATTTTTATCACATAAAAATCATAAATCATGTAAAATAAATCAAATTTATACGAAATTTTACATACAATAAGTAAAATATGCATGTGAGGTCATATAAAAATTTCAAGGTTAGAAACTAAGTCTAACTAATTTTAGCATTTTAAATACCATTTTACTCACTAAAATGTAATAAAATCACTAAAAAATATTTAAAATGAGCAAAAAGTACCATAAATTATCAAAATGACCTAAATATATTTTAGGAACAGAATGAATTACATGCAAAAAAATTTCGTGGCTTTATCCTTATAAATCACAAATTTTAGTTTTAATTAAGTTATAATTAACTCAGAAAAAACAAACCGATTATGCATGCAACAACCAAATGCTCTGATACCACTTGAAAGGATTCATTAACCCTTAATTAAACTCATTTTAATTAGATCTAAATTTAACCATTGATTTAGTCTTTGTCAATCTAGTGCATGCATAACTTAAAACAAGAATGAGGAGAAAACGGTTTTCTTACATTACGGAAATAGGATTAGGGCACAAGCAAGAACACCTTTCTTTACTTATTCATGAGCTTAAAATAAATGGATGATCCCCTTTGTCCCAATAGTATGAGAACCTCCTTTCAATTGCTCCAAGACTATCCCAAAATTCTACTAATATTATTAACTAGATAATATAAGTAGTTTACCTTAAATTTTAATCTAATAAAAATTACTACACACTTAGTAATATGTTTGTGATATTAGATCTAAGAACAAAACTTATTACATAAACTAATTTATGTATTTTTAGGAGAGAATATGGAAGAATAGAAAATCATCATCTAATGAGAATGAATGAATGTATAAGAGAAACTTGTTCTCTTTTTAGGTGGGGTAGTGCCGGTTGGAGGGTGGAACCAAGGCCAATGCATGGCCTTTGATTTTAGCTTTTTCTCTTATCTAAAACATAGGCATGCAAGGCTATCTTTTAGGGTTATGATGGTGTCTAGTTTTATAATTAAAATAAACACCCCACTAACCCCAAAACCCCTTCCATTTTCGGTCCATTTCATAAAATGGAAATCCATTTTATTTTGTCAAATGTCAATTGTCACACACAACATGTCACATGTAGCATGTAATCAAGTAATTAATTATATTAATGCATATTTAATAATTAAATATTATTATATAAATTAATTAAATTACATATTATAAATTATCTAGTAATTCATAATAACATGTGTATAAAATGGGTCATGTTAATATAATTCACAACATTTTGTAATTATAAATAACCATTCATTATTTTCTTAATTGTTTTATAAACAATAATCAATTTTAGTAATATAACATATTAATTACTAAATTGAATCTTATTTAATCAAATTATAATAAGATATAATTTTCTTTCTTATATATCAATTTGTTCAATTCAAGGATTTAATCAATTTGTATCGTCATACAATCGATTAACTTTATAATTGAGGGAATCGTCCTTTAGGAGTGACCTTAAGGAATCAACTGATCACTACCGTTAAAACGACAGTAATGTCAAACTCTAGTCAGCCAATCATTACCGATTAATGTTGACCAATTGACTTATATAAATGAATCATCCATTACATATTCTTATCATGAGTTTCAATAATGTGATCGCACCATTGTTGAGGACACATACTCCAACATGTTCGTACGTTTTTGTTTTATATTTTTTTTTATCATAATTAAAATATGTGCAAATAATAATAAATATATACTCTAATGGTAGCATTTTTTTACCACAATTCTAATTATATAATTTCCACAATTTTTGTTTTTTTTTACGATACTTTATTGTCAAATGAAATGTATAAGTGTTTATATAAAAATTATAATCACTTAAATATAATATAGGAAATGTGTATTATAATAATTAAAATATTCTTCACATTATTTTTTATATCATATTGTAAGAGCACTCTAGGACAATATTTGAGAGACTCGAAATATTTTGGGTTTATACATAAGTTTCAAGGATGCATTCTATTTATAATCATAGGATCACCCACCTTATGCTAATCTTTCGATGTGGGGCAATTCTATTATTTATATGTTCAATTTAGGATATATAACATACTAAGAAGTATACCATCTGTAATATGTGCAAATAATACAAAAATATACTTTAATGATAACATTTTTTTACCATGAATTTAATTATATTATTTTCATAATTTTTTTTTAACTATATCATAGGATCACCCACCTATCTTATGCAATTATTGATCTTTGGGAATATAGAATAAGTATTTTCACTAATCTATTTGTTTAAATCACATATTTTTATTTTTTTCCTAATACAAATTTTAATATGAAATGGAGGAATCAATAAAATGTATAAATAAATGTAAAATGCTTTTTTTTGCTGGTGTGATTTCGAAAAATGATTAAAAATAATGTTGTGTTTTAGTCTTACTCAAATGTTATGAGGCATAATAATTACCTATATTTGAGAGTTAAAAAGATTTTGTTCTATTATTTATCAAAGTAAAAAGCTAATTATTGATTTGTTTGTGTACTCACGATCTTTTTATATAACACCTGATTTTATTATATTTTATAAATTTTCTATCTTAGTGTAGAGATTATCATTATTAATGATAAATTAATAACCAATTTACGTATATTTAGCACCATTTTATTTTAAGTTGTGATTTTGAAATAAATGAAGTTATTTATACTATCAATTGTCTTAAAATAATCATATTATAATATCACTACACTAATACAATTAGGGAATAAGTAACGCAACATAGAAAACGGTTAAGTTAAATAAGCGTTTTTACGAGTAAAAAGAACGATCGTCTAACTTAACCGTTCTCTATTTTGAAGAATAGAGAACGCCTCGGTTGAATGAGCGTTTTCTTGAAAGTACAGAGAACATGTGTTCAACTTAATTGTTCTCTATCCACTACCGTTTTCTCATCATAACACCCCCCCCCCCAACTTCGAGTCCGGATTCTCTCCAGTTATTACAATAACTGGAGGTCCAGTTCCTATGTTAATCTTAGGACACGTGCAAAGGGGGAAAATGGACGACCATGCTTCCTCTATCTCTCCCACGCCTTTCAACTCTTCCTGTTTTCTATTTTTTATTAAAATTGACTTTATTTTCTTCGACGGCCAATTACCGTTAATTCCTCCGGCAAGCTTATTTATTTAGGCCGACAATCTAAATACCGGCGGCAACCAACTTCCCTCAAATCCGGGGTGGTTAGTGCGTGGATCCACCACCATTTCTTTCTCACGACCTTCATGGTTCACCACTATTTTGATTTGCATGTTGCTACTTTTTATCTTTTAATTTTCTTCAAAGGAAGACGGTTCGGTGGAGGTGACGATTCGGTGAATTTTGCATGGCTCTCAGGGGTGGGTGTTTGTGGGGTGGGAAGGTGGATTGATATTTTTGGGCTGTTTGTTTGGGCAGGGAAGTAGTCGCGCGAGTAGGTGGTGCAAGTGGCTCCTGGTGGTGTTTGTTGGTGTTGTATGTGGTGATGGTTTGAACGCGATGGCGTTTTTACGGGGCAAAGATCTTTGTTAGCTTGATTTAAATTGATTGTCCTTGTGAGGAAGGGGAAGATAGTTATGGGCTAATAACTTCAATACTTCATTTCAGCCGTTTATTTAAGCTTACCCCACGTGTCATTTGATAAAGGAAGGAACTGGACCCTCCAGTTATTTCAACTACTGGAGAGGATCCATACGCCCCAAGTTCTCTCCATTCCCCCTATTTCATTAATTTCAGTTTTACCAACCCATCTACACCACCATCATCTCGCCCACTCTCAAATGGTATTGACGGCAATTGGACATGGATACTACACAGTCGAGTTTTGAGCCATCGCCAAAATCAGATCCCAGCCACCGCCAAAACGAGATTCCGCCACCGATGGTACAAATATTCAACTTCTAATTCTCATCTTTTTCTTAGTTTTGGAAATTCATACTGTTCATTCATTAATTAATACTACAGAGTATTTTTTTTCCTTTGACTTCGATCACTTAGAAATGAATATGTTTTAGATTATTGAAATTCATATTTGTGTAGATACCCAGTATCTGCACCTTCCAAAAACCACCCGATGATGATCGGACTATAACGTGTTTTTGATATGCGTGCGTGGATTGGCTATACATGAGACGGTTTAATGCACTACTCGAATATGAAAAATGATTTCAAAAGTTTTCTAACTTCATTTGCATTAAAGCAACACTATTTAGAGTTAAAACCGTCTTCGGACCCAAAACCGACTCAGAAACCCGCAACTCGAGTCAACCTTAGTCAACCCAAATCTCGAATGTCAAAAATAATGCCATGAATGTCTTTATCATTTCATTTCCATTAAAATGACCCTAATTAGAGTCAAAACCGTCTCCGGACCCAAAACCGACTCAGAAACCTGCAACTCGACTCAACCCGAGTCAACCCAAACCTCAAATATCAAAAATAATGCCATGAATTTCTTCATCATGCCATTTGCATTAAAATGACCCTAATTAGAGTCAAAACCGACACCGAGCCAAAAACCGACTCGAAATTCAAATCCCGACTCACACGGGTCAAACCCGAGTCAAGCACACAAAACACCTACCTCAAGTAACACCCAAAATCATCTTATTAGATGTCCATATTATTACACGACATCTCATTTCAATACCACAAATCAAACCAACCAAATAATGGATAGAGCAAAGGCCACGTCCAAATTGAAAGGGACAGTACACCCCTTTCAATCACTAGGTGGCTCGCGCCTCTTTGGGGTGTCTGCTTAGCCTCTAATCAAACTCAACCGACCTACCACCCCACATTTCTCTATAAATACCCACCATCACACACCACAATACTGACGCGAGTGTCCGCCCCCTCGCCTCTCTCTCTTAAACTTCTAGACCCGACTTCCCAAGTCACAAAATCGACACGTGTTTACGACCTACCGATCGAAAACACAAGCCTTACACATTTTGTTTGGTACCGTCGCCGTGCATTCGACCGACCCATTTGACCAACTCAATTCATCAATCAACATGTTTTAATTAACATATTTTCAAAACAAAATCTTTTTTTAAGGCACTCTTTTAAACTTCTTTGATCGTGAGTAGTCGCTACGAGAAAACCGTCTCTAAAGTCGTCTACCTTGCAAACATCAATACACGTAAGTTTGAGGGTGTAAATATCGCATTTATTTCATGTCTCTACTGTTTTTATAAATTTATGAGCATGAACAATGCATAACACGATTCAAACATAGGTTAGACGAGCCAAAACCGAGTTTTGGCCTGAGACAGAAGCTCCTTGCTATGCAGGGAGGCTCGCGCTCTTGTGGGTGTCCAGGTCAGACTCAAATGTGTTTGAGTTCGTCTTTCCTTCAACACTTTCTTTTATTTTTACTTCTTTCCTTTTACGGTTTTTACCATTTCAAATGTTTCAAATCATTTTTACGACAAACGTTTTAGCCATAAATTATAATCACCCTTGGTTCCATATACCATGACGGTCTAATCCGTGACTCGGTGATATTAATTGGTTAATTACATTTTAAAGGAAATTCTTTTCTTTTATTTACCATTGTAATTCGTTTTTATGATGAACATATTTTGACCATTACAAAAATCATCCTTGGTTCTTTATACCATGATGGTTTATTCCGTGACACGATGATATTATTGGTTAATTACAAATTAAAGGGTATTTTAACCCCCCTTTTATTTTATTTACCATTTTTCTCATTTCTTTACATTTGTAAACATATTAGTCATAATTCATAATCATCCTTGGTTCCTTATACCATGTCGGTTTAATCTGAGTACGATGACAAACTTGACTAATTAAAAAATAAATGAACTTAACATAATTAGTTCAAATCAAACATTTTCCTTTCACTTTTATTTCATTTTATTTTCATCTTTGTCTTGGCCATATTGTATGTCACCCTTGGTTAAAATAAATACCATGTCGATTCAATTCGAGTACGGTGATAAAATGGTTAAGCACACATATTTTACATTTTTATTTGTAAACTATGCTTTTCAAACTTGCAAATCCGACAACGAATATTACTAATATGATAGTAATTATACCGAGTCATGCAAATCATACTTGCAAATCATTCATTACAAAAACCGTTTTAAACAACCTTTTTAATAAACAGGAGGCACCTCTTGACTCGCCCCATGGCTCGCGCCCCAAGAGCCTGCCTATTTCCACATTTAAAAACCTGGGCAGAGCCCCTTCCCTCGCCAATAGGCTCGCGCCCTAATGAGGCTGCCTGGCACTGTTCTGTCTCGTTTTTACCATTTGTCTAGGACGATCCCGATTACGGTTAATCTGAATACATGACGGATCAGATTGACAAGCTTATGTTTTTACACTTTGTCATTTGGCACCCTTTTTCAAACAATGGAATCGTGTTAAGCATCATAATCCGAATTTGTTAAATGGATGTTTAATTTCCGTTTTCACATGCAAATCAATCTAAATCCAACTTTGACACCAATTTCTTGGTACATGGATAAACAAACCGACTTAGAAAACTTTCACATGTTCGGTTAAGACTTTTGGATGCGCATTCATGCATTTAAACCGTTTTATCAACTTTTGCACTTAAACAACCACGATCGATCAGTAGAGGCCGCTAACGCGGGCGGTATTGGGTGTCCGATTAAAGGGCTTCCCAATACATACCCTCACCCCTTACTCAGAGCCTTTGGATAGTGGATGACCTTATCCGGGGCGTACGGGAGTCATTTTAGGCATAGAATGCTAGAAGGGGGACGAGTCCTTATCTTTAGTACCTATGTTAACACTGCTTTTTGCCTTGGTTGACCTAGGTATAAAGTGGATTTCGAACGGGTTCCAGGCATCCCATAAATGCTTGGTGGCGACTCCGAACATCTCTAACATCGTTTCGTGGCCTTTGCCAGACGAAACCGACCGGTCTAAAACGATCCGGTCGAAAACATTTTTACGCCGCCGAGCGTGGCTTTCAAAGAGACCGATGTACGTCCACAGATTGGCTTGGCGTGCATGTGGCCCATGTCCATAATTTGAATGAGAGATTTTTATTTGATTAAAAATAAATTAGGGTTTTGTTTAATTTGGGGATCTCAATTGATATTCAGAAATGGATATAATTGGTGATATCATTTCGAAAAGTTTTAATTTTTGACTTACTATAAAATCATTGTTATCAAGTGTACCATTGGTTTAGTTCAATAAGATGAGAATCAAACCAAAACTTGTCAATTGAACCTTTCCAATACTACTGTGAAACTCTTGTTAATTGATAAAGATTACACCTTCACCGATTAGCTTATTAAGTTCACTTGTTGTTTAGATTACAAGTCAGCTTTGGAGTGTTCAGCGATTTCCGGATTTATTATTCTCAAAGTTGAGATAAATAGATAACTGTTTTATGTGTTGGGTTCGTTTTAAGTTATGCATTATGATGGATGTGAATAATGTCGTGATTGTATATATACATATGTTATTGACATCTTTATACACATCTGGATACACATTATTGACATAAAATCTCTTATCTAACCGTGTGAATGAGTAGGGGTATGTGGTATGACTTGTTTGTTAAGGAAATGGCTTGCTATTGATTTTATACCTAACTCGACACACTTCAATCTATATAACTGAGAGTATTATGGCCATTTAATTACGAATTTTATGACTTATATGCTTGGTTATCTTTGTTACTTCACAACTTGTATGTCTTCTTATCTTTGTTGTGGGGTTTAGATGAGTACTACCCAGGCCCCCAACTTAATATTTTGCATTTGGAGCTTGAAAGCTTAAAGATGACTTTGAATTGGCAAAAAGTTGCATTTGTTGCTTGTTTACTCAATTATGAGACAGTTTAGGTGAATTGCTAGTACAATTTCAGGCTTTAGCTCTACGTTATTGCCATTTATATTTAAAGGGTGTGTTTGGCTTGATATTTATGTTACGATCTCTGAGACTGTTTGTGTAATACCCCGTATTTTATATAATCGATTAAACGGATATTATTATATATTAGTATTATACATTTTATATTGGCTGCATCGTAATATCGTGAATGTTATTAAGTCGGGTTTATATCGTATATGTTGAGTCGGGCTACATCACATTTTGTCTTTTGGGTCAAGAATTACCCATCTACATTTACCCAACGACCATACCCGTTTAACCCATTTGCCCTACCCGGAACATGTAACCACCATTTACCCTAAACCTAATCTAAGAGTCGCTCTCCCTCTCCCCTCTTTTCATTTTATCATTCATAAAACCATTTCTAAACCTAGGGAAAGGGAGAGGAAGAAGAATTGTCGAGCCTTTCATTTGATTGAAGATTTCTCATCGATTCCAACCTAATTCGATTTCCCTGTTTGTAAGTCGATTTCATTCCATTGTTTATATTATTTTAAAGTGTTCGTCTTCAAAAAGTTTGAATAGAGAGTCCTGTTTATTTGATGTCTAGTTTATGCATATAAAATCTCGTAGTCAAATTCTTTATGGTTTGTCCTAGGTGATTTATTTATGAACATGACGCTGAAAAGTCCGCGAATCTGATTTGGTTGTGGAAAATGATTTGAAACCCTAATTTTTTTGTCGATTCAGTTATGAGGCTTCTTCATACATCATCTTTGTATAGTCTAAATGATAATAGGATTTGGAATTACTGCAAAATAATGTTTTAAACTCGTTTTATGAATCAATACTTTTTATGCGACGGTTTCTGTCAGTTTTTGGAAATCAGTCTGAAAACTCTTGATAAGTTTGGAATTTGAGAAAAACACGTTAGATATAATTTGTAGCTAAGACTCATGGGGTTCCAATCCAATTGGCCTTGTATCAATTTGATTTTTCTGGAATTAGTTATGTATTTTATTCCGAGTTTGTCATGTGCTGGAAAATCAGGAAAAATCGTGTTTGTTCTTTAAGTTGATATTCCTATTAAGTTATGATGAGTCTAGGTTATGTGCATGATTATTTGATTGAGTAGGTGGTAATTATACATAATTATGTTATGTAGGTGATGGATATGTGAAGGATCATAATTGATTGCTTGTGTGCTTGGATTGCGAAAAGGTAGGGAAATACACTTGACTTATTATCGTTGTTGTTGAATTGTGTTGACTTGTTTGTGTTTCATATGACCAAACTGTGAACGTTGACGTGATTCGTGGTTGTTGATTCACGTTATGATTCATATCCTGGAATGTGCTTGATCGAATTGATCGTATTGAGTATATTATCACAACATTCGATGCAAATCGCATGATTCTTTTATTTACCAGTTCAATGATATACATATTGTGTTGCATTAATTTCTTGAGCATTCATATGCATTGGAGATGGAGGTTGTTGTGGTGACGTGGTGTGGTGATGATGATGTTGTGATAAGGCCCAGTTTCTGCAGGACTTGCCCTGGTGTCCTCAACAGTGGCGCAGATCGGCTACGGTCGATATATAGTCTACCGGGGATCGGTATGGGTGGGTTGTACGGGTTATGAGATATGAGTTGAGATGGAGGTGGAGGTGACGGAGGAGCATGCATATCATATTTTGTTGTTTCATTGTATTCCCTACTCAACCTCGTGGTTGACCCTGTGTATTCGTGAACACTGTGATGACCCAAATATTGGCGAAGCAGACTTGACGGGTTTATGAGATAGGATGGGAGCTTGATGGGCGTGAGACACTTTGGATCGAAGACTTAGTAGCTAGATCATCATTTAGAAGACTTTCACTTTTATTTATGTTAGTTCTTTGTAATTTGATGTAAATGA